>NW_028262380.1:7508333-7816666 GCF_047370975.1 Nipponia nippon | reverse complement strand
TTCACGAAAAGGTAATATTTAGAGGTATAATTAAAGTGTTCTAGAAAACACAAATATTTTCATGATTATGAACAGATACAGTGTTGTGTTAGCTATGACAATGTGTTTAGCTATTGCGTTTTAGTTGATGATTGATTACCTTAGTGAGTTGCTAGTCATTTCCAATAACTGATGAAACGTGATAATGAAACAAAAATGAAAATATCTGTGTTGAAGTATGCTTTTGTGCAGTGTATCTTTGGCTGGATGATGTCCGTGTGCTTACCTACTGAATTAGATTTATGGAGAGAGTTACCTGTGGGAAAATTGTATTATTACATGATATTTTCAAATGCTTCTTGGAAACACTGTTGCTCAGCCTTCAGCTGGAAAGCCAGATCTCAGTATTGGATTGGCCATGTGAGGAACTTTCAAACTTCTCTGTTTAGCCAAGGAATTGTGCAAATCGGGTTAGGAGGCCTTGTGCACTGAAAATTGACACTGCAGAAGAGTTTCAAAACGAATGCTAACCCAAAATTTATTTGGAAAATGAATTTTAAAAAGTACTCTAACTGTATGTTATTCCAGAAGTTCACACCCTTCCTGGAGGTTTGGGAGCTGTAAAACAACTAGTGGTTCTTAATGTTGTCAAAGGTTCTCTCATTTTCTTAGAGGGATACCCATTTTTTGTGACGATAGCCAAGGGAGCCAGCAGGCCCATATACCTACATTTTCTCTTCAGAGACTTCTTTCAGCGTGAAGCCCTCATGTCTACCCCAAATCCTCGCATCTCCCTAGACAGCAATAGAACCTTTTCACATCCGTATTTCTGTGGAGGTAGAACTAATTTTGGTGAAATTGTTGGCTAGCAGAGTAAGCCTCAAATGCCAAATATTCTTTCACCTAATAAAGGATTAAAACAGGCCTTACAGCTTCTATGGAAGTGAAAAATGTAATAAATATGACAGCAGAGGAGGGCAATCAGGGGTCCCTTCCAAGGGACTTCATTTTCTTCTTCTCCAGCAAAGATCCATGACAGACAAGTACAGATCCACGTATTAACTTAAAGGCTTGTTAGGCAAGTGTCTGTATCTGCTTTTGTGCCTCTGGTACTGTATACTGCTGAGTGTGATTCAGGCGTTAAGGAGTTGTCAGCTGAACCGAATTGCACCAGTATTCTTGTTTCTCTGCAGATACCTTGTTAGACTTGTCCTACACTAATTATGGCAGCCTTTGGGTTTGTGACAGGTTTTCAGAAGCCTTTCACTATTTTGAATTCTTAACTGGTTTAATTGTTTATTTACTTTTCATGTTCTTGTACTCTATAGCATTGTTAAACATTTTAAAGTCTCTGTATATGATGAAAGATTTAATCTTTTCTTTGATGACTTTCTTACAAAGCTAGCTACTTGAAAATAATATGAAGACTAACTTCCCTTCTGTTATCAGGTGAATAAATCTCATTTTCTGTAGTCCATTTCATGTCAGCATCTTCCTGTTGAGAACCCATCAACCAACTATTCAGCTTGTTATTTCTTAAGAAAAATATTTTTATTCTGCAAAAAAAGCATTTTATTGGTAAAACTTCCAAAATCTGTAGTTGTTTTTTTCTCTTTTTTTTCTTCTCTTTTTTTAAAAAATAAAGAGAAGATTAAGAAGTTGTATGCTGTATCAACACAGCAGACTAGAACTACCGATTCTCATGGTTCAGGCAAACACAAGAGATGCCTGCCCTCTCCTGAAGCCCTCTGTGTGGTTCCTTGGTGGATATCTCTGCAGAGTTTCAGATTTCCTGTCTTACCCCTCTGCCCTCCTCCCCACACAGGAATAAGCTGTTGTCAGAACAATAGTCAAGAATGATATTTAAGGTTGTTTTCTGCTGCATCAATACTGGCTTAACGTCACTAGCTTGTTTTGTTCAGCTGCGTTTTAGATACAACAAAATTCTAATGTGAATAGGAAAATGGAAAAAAATAAAATGTTCCTACTAGGAAATAATCTGCATTCGAAACACCCTTTTTTTCAGTTCATTAGTTGTTTCTCAACGGGATAGTCAAAACTATTCTTTTTAGATTATTCTTGAATTATAAGCTAGATTCAGAGTTGGCAATATTATAGTTCTGACCTCATGCCTTTTTAACTTGAACTTCTATTTTGTTGTGACGTTCAGTTTTGAAACAGTAAGGTTTTGGTGAAACCTAACGCAAATTTCGACCTTCTCTTTAACATCTGTTGAAAAAGACCAGTGTTTTTGCTGTGCATCCAACTAAGGCTACTCAATATTGTGACGGTGTATGAGAACCTAAAAGTAACTAACTAGAGAACAAATGCAAAGTGAAAACTTCTCTGTCTTCATTGGTAATTGGAGATGCACAGAAATGGATAGTGCTTTTTTTTTTTTAAAAAAACCCACAAAACAAAACCTATAATTTGTAAGGGTCAAAGACAGTAATAATCTAAGTATGATATTTTATTTTATTCATTTAGAGAAATATTCAACGCAAGCTTTTTCCTCTCAATTCCTCTTATCTTTTATATATAGGTAATTTAAATGTGATATAATGCTTTATTTATGTCTACATCTCTTTAATCATGTTTAAAAGTTGTTTTAATCTTACTGTTTTCCTATCTCATACCGTTGTCAGAAGTTTAATATGTGAAATAGCTGGTTTCCATTTACAAGGACTAAATAACAACAAGTCATATAAATGCTGTTTCACTTTTTTAGTTGATAATAGCAGTCTTCAGGTGAGCACTATAATATTGGCAGCTGCGCCACCTGGATAGTCCTCTGCTTTGCTTACTGAAGTCAACATCATTTACTTCTGATGCGTAGAGAACTGGGGAATTCTGTGTGACATGAATGCCTTGCCTTAGAAACACACAATATTTTCTGTTATCAGCGGGGTGTAGTAAATGAACTTTTCAGATCTTGAGACCGAAAGCCAGTGTGTGTATCTCACATTGTAGCTTTGGAAAAGCTACAATAACTGAAGCTTGATGAGTAACACAGCTCATCTGTTGTTGATCTTCACAAGAGTGTTTGTATTTAGTCGATATGCTAAAGCTTTCAACCTTTGCTTTTTATTATACCAAAATAATTTATTCTCAGTGAGCTCAGTAAGATATCTGGAAAATGTATTTTCACTAGCAACCAGTACATTACTGTAATACAAATTTTCACTAGCAAAAGGGTAATGTAATTCTAAAATATTTGGGTTTGCAAAGTACCACTGTTCTGCTAGGTAATAAATTCCTGCAACAAAAATCACAAACTTTAATTAATTATCATATTGTTGTATTGCTGTAACATAGACTAAGAGATCAGTTTTACGAAGTGTTGAGCACTGTTCACTTCCATGTGAAAAGTATTCACTTTTTACTTCCACTGTCCATCTGCAGTGAAAAATGGGTATTTTCCGCACACCTTTAGAGTTATAGTACAGAAATATCTCTATTTTAGTACAGCTTGTATAATACCTTTTGGGAATGGTGCTTTACTAAATATAAAATTGTTTTCAGGAAAAGTTTTAAAATTAGAAGTTGCATATTTAAAGCAGTATCTAAAATGTTCATGTATTTATGAACGCACATTCTTGGCCATACTACATGATGTTTTCCTGGTACTTAAAATACAGATTTTGATAACGGATGTTAATTTGCAAAAGGTTGTTCCTCATTGTGAAAGAAGAGATGACTGAAAATCAGGAAAATGTTTACTGTTGAGAAGAGCTTGCTGAAAGCAGAAGGTGAAATTTAGTTTTTCTTTCATATATTTCCCGCCTTTAAGAAGAGATACTGAATCTAACAGGGTAGCAGATACAGAGACGTTTAGATAGCCTGAAGTGGCAGGAGGCAGGCCAAAGACTGGGAAATTTAGGATGGGGTTTTGAAAGAGGTGATTGACATTGTCTGATACACATAGATGGGTGGCTGTAGATGAGCGTAATGAAACGCTGAAGACATGAACTGAGAATCAGTTGATGAGGAAAAGAGTGAAAGACTGCAAAGGGATGGCTAGGAAAGGAAGAGCGGGTATCAATTCAGCTTGCGCAGTTGTGGAGCCTTGATCACAGGGGTGTGAGGAGTTAGCGTGAGGAGAGTAAATGTTTTGGAATCCAGAGAAGGGATTTCTGCTGGTCATGAGAAGGTTTCAGGGACAGGATGGTGGTTCAAAATACTGTTTTGCGATGGCTAGGCAACAAAGGAAATAGAGTGGAAAAGGGGAATTTGTAGTAGCTTGTGAGGCAGATAGCAGCAAAGCACAACCTAGATGTTTTTTCATAGAGAAGCAAGGAGGCTGAGAGATTTTAATACATAGAGAAAGGAGGAGAAGAAATGAGGATTTGAATGCCATTTGTATACAGGGTCAAAAGCAGGACGTTAGCAAATACTATTATACCTTACTATGTATGCTAATTAAAGAAAGTTTTCTCCAAGTTGGGTAAGGCCTGAGTTGCAGTTGTGTAGCGATTTCCTTATGCCAAAGAGTTCATCTGTTTATTCTCTTTTTATGGCTGAGGAGATTAAAGTATGGAAAATAAGTAACTTGTTTAAGGTCACAAGTAAGTAATAACTTGTATTAGAACCCTGCTTCATCTCAGGTTGATTCCCTGTGCCGCTGCTGGAAGGCGAGTTGGATGGCGAAGATAGGTTTCCTTCCTTTTGAAAATCGGGCTGCCAGCGCTTAAGTGAATGCTGACATTTACTGAGAGTGACCCAAAGTTTTGAAATAACTTTGTAGTTAGAGGACGCTTATTACACTTCTTCAGAAATTACTCGTATGTAAGGTTTTGCTCGTTTCCCACCAACCACCCGCCCCAGGAAGAGTGGTTTATTTTCAAGCCAGTCTGAAAGGCTACAATATATATGTTTATGCTTTGACTCCTAAGTTCTGTTTTATTGTAGATGTTGCATATAGCTGTCTGAAGTTGAGCATTACATTTGTCAAACTATATCATGGGATAACTGGGAACTGGGTTCACTGCATCCTATCAGGAAATTTGTTATTTAGGGTAAAAATTATTTTAAGATTTTGGTGGTTAAATTTCTTTCTTAATAGAGATTGCATTACTGTCAATAAAAGTTCCTCGCTATGTTTAAATTGTTTTTTATATTACAATTAATTGTGTGTAAATCAGTCTTCTCAGCAACCATCTCGGTCTGCTTCCAAACGTACATGGTATTTTGGTTTGTTCTGCCAAAAATAATGGTGCTCATCCAAAAAAACTATTTAAAAATAATTAGCTTGCTTCCACCCTCATTCCAGGTCAACTTGCTTTTTTCCCTGTCTCGTCCTCTGTTGTCTCTCCCCCTCTTTTTCCCCCAATCCCTCTTTCTTTCAGTGCCATTCACGCTTTACTGCTTTCCCTGGCTCCTTGGCAGCCTACCCAGCACTTCTGATTTCTGCAATATTGCTCCTTCTTTCTACTTCTGTGCTTTTTGAAGGCAGCAGACTCAAGCACACCCTTGGGGTCTTTCTGTTGCCTGAGATTTTTGTAGTTCAGAGTCTTTACTCTTTGGGCTTCCTGACTTCTCCGGTATATTCTGTAACGTGGAGTGCGCTGTGTAGCTCCAAAGGGCCAAACATAAACGTAATATGCAAGATCTGGTAATAGAGATCTCCACCAAGCAGAGAGAAAATAAAGTGATCCTTGCAAACCCAAATGAAAAAGAAAGCACAGCTGATTGGGAATAGACTTTAAAGCAAAACATATAGGCTGGAAAGAAGTCAGGAGTTTGTTTGAAGCTGTGTACGTTTTCTCATTCTCTTTTTCTGTAATTATGTGGTTTTCTGCATCTTGTCTCAAATCAGCTAGAAGAAAAAAACGGGTGTGTTTTTGACTGGATTTACTGCTTCATGCAGATACCCGGTTCACCAGCACATCAAAGAGAATAGGATAGTCTGGAAGTGGGAAAAAAAGTCTGTCTGGTAAACTTATGCTCCAGCCTTGCAAGTGATTTAGTTAAGTTAGTATGTATCGGATCCCTTGACTCCTGTTACAAAAGCACAAAATAAAATCATCTTCACAGAGATACTACATTTCCATATTTTTTTAGTTTAAGTTAAAAACATTTAAAAGCTGAACTTCCTATTCAACAGTGTAGGACTCAATTTTTCAACCACACTTTTACGCAGGAATTAAATGTAGAAACATTTCCAGTCATTACAGTTTTATCTAAGACTGTTTCAAAGAAGAGCTGAAGAGCTTTCATAATGCAACAAATGTTTTGCAACTGATAAAAACAAATCAAGAATGGTGCTGTTGTTCAGCCGAGTCTTTGATTTGTTCCTGTTATATCAATGGTTAAGTAAGATAATTTTTCCAGCTTCAGATTCTTCTTTGTTTAGCAGTAAAGCTACAATCTTGCTGTTTATATTCATGATGCAGTTGCGGCATTTTAGTTTTCCATCAAAATTAAATTCCCACAGAATACAGATTGAAAGGAAGCTGCTTTGCTCTAAACAGTAATGTGTACTTGGGAATAAGTTGTCGCCTCGGAGCTGATCCAAAACCCCATAAATTTACTGAAACCGTTTGAATGAACCTTGGATCAGATTCCTTATAGAAAGACTGACAAAATTAACAAAAGGAAACCCTAAAAACTTTTGTTACACCTCATTATACAACAAAGTAGTTAACATACAGCTATCACAGCAAGGACGTATACAAAATCGATGTTTGTATACAATGAGCCTTCTGCCAACATCTGTCAGATTTGCCAGTGGCAATATTTACAGGTCAAGTGCAGCGTTACAGCAAGGGGCAGGCTGCCAGTGTCTCCTGAACTAATACCCTTTAAAAAGCAGAGTGGAAGCGCTGCTGTGCCCAGGAAGCAGCATATATCAATCTTATAGACAGAGTAGAGTCGAGTCTAATATAGTTGGTTATCAACTAGCTTTTTCTTTCATTTCACAGTAACAGGTTTTACTAAGGATCATTGGGGCTTGAAAATTGCTAGTGATTATTAACAGGTTTTTTGAGACAGAGTTGTGTGGGTTGATGCGTTGCCATCAGTGGCTTTCATGACATAACGGTCCTTTGGTATAGATGTTCAATCCATCGTAGCGTCTGATAGACTTGAACTGAAACGGGACGCAGTTCAGCCTTATTAATAGAACATACAAGTTAACACACAGAACTCCTGCTAAAGATTCTTTCACTGAAGCCTTTTATTTAGTAAAAGTGTTTTCAGAGTCTATATTCTCAAATTGGCTTCTGTCATTAAACTGTCAGTAAATCCTGGCTTTGAAAGACTGGCTTCGATATAGTTTTTGAAAGGAAGTTTGCTATAGGTTATGCAGGTTATTTATATAGTTGTGTGTGTATTCATATGTATGTAGTTTTCAATAGTATATTTTAAAAAGACTAGAAATACACTATCATGTGTCATGTACATGTATATATATGTAGTTTATACAGTGTGTGGGTATACAGGTTTTTAGAGAGTTCTCAGGAGCCTGCAACTAAGATTCATTTATGTTTGTATAAAATATTTTTACTTATTTTGTGTTTATGTACAGTATAAACTTAGATATTAATATTTAGGGTCTACACTAGACAGTATCCTGGCTGAATAAAGTGCCTATCATGAAAAGGATAGGTTACTGACAGTGCCTTGGATCACAGGAACCTAACATCGAGCTGATAGTCTCCTAAAGAGAAACAGGAACTTGTAAAAAGCAGCACAAACTAGCAGAGTTTTGGAGACTTACTGAATACCGTTTGAGCACACTGGCTTTTCTTTTTAGTTTTAATGGCATTAGTTTTGCATGGACCCTTTGTAATGTTGTAGTGAGGCTCTGAGAGCGGCTACAAGTCTGCTGTAGCCTTCCACTCTGTGGCAGACTATTGATTACAAATTTGACGTGCAGCTGCTCTTTGCAAGTCAAATAATGCAAGGCCTACTCAGTTTAGGTAAAGTACAGTTTTCCCACCCAGATGTGCAAAATATCTCAAGTCTGTTGGTGACACTGGGACATATTTTTTTGGAGATGACACACTGAACTCCAAGTCCAAGAAATGCAATACCATGTAGTTTCTAGAACCAGATGAAACGTAGCGCTTTCTAGCGATGATTTTCTAGAAGTCTTCTTTAAAAATTATGGTATATTGTCGTATTCAATATGTAATATATAAATATGTTCTGTCTCAGCATTGAAGTAGTTTGGCATTTTACATACTGTGTTATGTTGCTATACTCTAGATTTGATCCACAAACCTCTGAGATCAGTCTCTCATAGTAAAATCGAGTAGTGTATCTTTGGATGACCAAGGAAGAGGAGGCCTCACTGTTCTATTCTTAGCATGTTACAATATGTTTACACTTTTTTGTAAAAAATAAATAAGATGCTAAGAGTTCTTCCCCAAATAATATGAGGCATGTGTGTCTCATTGGTGACTCTGCGATGTTTGGCATGATGGCTAAAATAGCCTGCTGCTGAAATAAGGTGAAAAAATAGATAGGAAGATGTTTAAAAAGTATTTCAATCTTCAGTAGTCAGTACTCCAGATTTGTTAAATTCTTTGAAATAGAAATGTCTCCTGCTAGAGTGTCATCTATTTTCAAAGAGCCTTGGAGACCTCGCATGTTGTGAAAGCAGAGTAGTCATTGTGAGGCTGAAGAACAGCAGAAAGACCTGTCCGAGCGGTTGTGATTGGAAAGGATGTCAGCTCATTGAAGAGGGTGTGAAAAAGGCTTTCAACAAGCAGTGTGCTGTAGCTTCACCTGGAAGCAAGTCTGAAGGCATAGAAATTATGCAGATGGGCCACATAATCATTTGGTAACAGAAGCAGCCAACTCATGTCCTGTGTTTCAACTTTTATCTCGGCTCCTTTCTTCCCAAAAAGCACAACTGTATCCTGATGAAAGCAGGAACGGCTGTTGAAGGTACGCAGCTAACCCTGCTTGTTCTGTATCAAATGTTGCCTTTCCTCACGAGAGACCATGAAGGAGTATTGTCTGGCTGCCACATGCTTGGGCTGATCTGAAATGTCTGGCTTGCTTGTTAAATATGTTCTCTCACTCAAATTGACATGAGTTGATATCTTTGTGATAAAATTGTGCTAGGATTTGGTGAATGTATCAATCAAGTTCATTATGGAAAATGATGAAAAAATGACGTATACTCCCTGTTTCTCTCATGCATCCGCCACTGGGTGTGCTTCTGTAAGTGATCAGTAAATTACTCCTGTGCACAGTTCTTTTTTCTAAAGATTGTCTCACTTTCCAGAACTGTTCACATTTATGCTGGATTTCAGTTTCATGTGTTATATTCAGATTTAGTTCAAATTTTGATTTTACTCATTGACAAGCTTGTCAGACTTCCTTGTGTGCACTTAGTATATGTAATGACTGAACTATAATTTATACAAATAATTCCAAAATACAGAAACTTTCACTATTATTTTTTTTTTTAATCTGTAAATGGCATTATTAACATTCATCAATGCCGAATGTTTCTAACTTCAGATTTTCTGCTATTATTTTCTGCCTTTTTGGCATACTTCAATCACATGGCCAGTTGCAAAAAGCAGTAACATAATTTAATTATCAAATTAATGTGAAATAGTGCACAGTTGCAGAATATTACATTTTTGGCAATGGATTTTCTTGCTAACTGGTCCATAATCCTAGGAGAGGCTCAAGCACTAGAAAGAAATTCTAAAAGATTTGTCATTTGCATCTGTTTGTTCTATATCCCATATGATGGGTAAATAACTGCCTGTGGAAAGGGCTAGTGTCAGCATTAAGCCATAGCTGAGAAATATTTTTCCTTTTATTGAGCACATTCCCAAGCTTCCCAATACTTTTCCATCTCCTCCTAGTGCCAAGCCATAATCTAGATGGGCGCAAAAATGTAGTGTAATGGGTCCAGACCGGTGCTCTTAGAGTCCAAATTACAGTCTTGACTAGCTGAGTTAATAAAATATGCATGATTATGAAGTGAAAAGCTGCTTCCCAAATGAAACACTGTGATTTTGAAACACAAATGTCTGAGCCACTTCAGCTGTCTTTTAGCCCCTATTTAATGAGTCCTTAAAGTAGTAGCAGCTCTCTGTCTGCACACACAAAAACACACACCGTTGGCTTTTTCCAGTCTAGGAGAGGGGGGGTCTGGCTGTGACATGAGCCTTAGGAGGGTCCTCGTAAGCTCTAAGCTGCTTCAATTTTTGCTCTTCTAATAGCTACGCAGAGGGTGTTTTCTCCTGCGTCACAGCCATCTAGAGCAACCTTGGAGGGGCAGGAGGAAATGAAGTGAGAAAACACAGAATGGAGGACATGGCTAATTGCAGAGAACCAGGATATCGTAAAGAACTTGAGGACCTTGAGGCTTGAAGTAACAAGTGCTGTGACTCAGAGAAAGAAGTCCTACTATAAACTTGAGCGTGACCGAAGCACATGCTTCAGGGAGACTATTTACACTTCAGATTTACGCGTTCATCAAAGGATCAGCTGGCAGTGTGACAACGGCCATACAGTAGCGTCACACGTCATGCGAGACTTCATTAGGAGAGATTTCCAGCACGCATACTGCTGCTGAAAGTTGGCATAACACAGTGGGGACGGAGACCTCCAGTAGCACACGGGGTACAGTTGTGATCGCCCACAGAAGAGTTGAGCTTGGGCTTCTTTAAGCGCAGTAAACTGTTAGACTTGATTAAGGGGGTAGAAGGGCATCATCCTAGACGAGAGGAGAAGGACTAGGCTTGTGAAGTCTAGCCAAACAAATGGTGAGCGGGGATATGATCGTTGCCTATAAATACATTTGGATTGTAAACACCAAGAAGAGAAAGCATGGTTTAAGCAAATGGCCAACACTGGCGCCAGAACAAATGGATACAAGCTGGGCTGTGGATAAATTGAGGCTGGGAATTAGAAGAAATTTCCATATCATTGGAGCTGTGAGATTTTGGAACAGTTTTCTTTTAGGAATTAATGAGACAAAAAACGCCTAAGGGCATCTTAGGCGGGCAGTCAGGTTATAAGAGGGACTCTCTCTTGTGTAGACTGCCTCAGGCATGGGCTTTGACTTGGTCCATACCAGCTGTAATGTCGCTGTAGAAGCAAAACCAACAAACTGTTTTGGCTTTTTTAACCCTATGTAACAGCTCAAGGAAACATGTCCTGATGAGTGCAGTCTTTCTGATTGGTGACTGCTAGATGTAATCTCCAAAGGGCTTGTTTGTACCATTAAAATCAAGGAGTTTTGTGTGTGTATAATCGTTTATACACACACAGAGCCTACAGCTGTTCTTTGAATTATGTTGTAGTTGCATTCTTTAAGGATGTGTAATTTCTAACTTTTTTGCAGTTCTTACTCTTACAAGTAAATCCAAATTCTGCTCAAAGGATCCTGGTCTTTATCTGACTTAGAACTGGGGTTACCAATCCAGAAGCACCTGTTGAAATAGCATAAATCAGTTTGTGAAGTATTCAGTAAGAAGCAGTTTTCTTTCATTTTTATGGAGTTTGTTTTTATTTTCTTTGAAAATTGTTATTATTGCATTTTAATTTTAAAAATTACCGCTGCAGATCTTGGGTTCCAACAGTTGTAATCCTCTGTCTGCAAGACTGTGTTTTGCTGCCATAGTTTTTTTTAACAATTTATGTTGATTATTGTTACTGATCTTGCAGTACCCTAGAAAATGCTCATACAAGCAGAAATAACTCTGATGACAGAATCTGTACATGTACCAGACCCAAAAGTCTACTGAGTAAGAAATTTAGAGCCTCTGCAGAACTTCTATTTGATGTGCGTCACAGGAACCTCTTGAAGTCATTAGAGCGAGCTTAGATGTTGAAATGATTTCTGCATGTTTTGTATCTCGTAGAACAATTAGGATGTTAGGTAGCGCACTGAAGGTGGAAACACGGAGAAGCGTTTTGAAGAAGTGAAATAATCCGATTTGCATATAAAGAGGAAAATATTTTCTGCTTTCTGAACAGTAAACTTGTATCAGCTGTGTGGGGTGCAATGTCACTGCTCGATCGGTAGCAGAACTCAGAACTGCTGGGCATGGTGTGCTAGGCTCTCTTCCCCTGCTCCACACCCCTGCCTCTTAACCTTTCTTGAGTAGGTTGGACACACTTTAACGTAATTTGAAAGATATTCAGACCTTGCCAATCCTGTCAACTTATTTTCACTTTTTTGGCTCTTGCTCTGACAAGTTTGGTTTTTTTATTTTTTTTTTCTTTTGCAACATTTCTTGCTTTGGTACAATTTCTTATTTCTTAGAGCTGCTATTTTTTTCTGGATAATGTCTAGTTTGGCATCTCAGTTGTACCAATTTATTTAACATCCAGTTTTCCGTCAGTGAGAGCTTAGACAGTTGCAGTATCAATAAACTAAGGGACAAACGCTTTGTTCTTCTGTATGAATTGACAGATTTCAGTCTCTGTTGTCTAAGGGTTTTGTAATGATTACTGAATGTTTTCTATTCAGGTATCAAGTGGTTTAATAGTGCAGTGAATGCCTGTACCACTGTGTGTATGGTGAAGAGATATTGCTCTGTGACTCTCTTCAAAACTGAATGTCAGCTGCCTAAGCATAAAAATACTTACTGTTTAAAGTGAGTGCTTGCTCCCATGTTGTGTTTCGTCTGCATGTGCAGATGCCGTCCAGCGATGCATGTACTTAGGGTCCAATATTGCAGAGCATCTCCTGTGAAATGAGAAGAGTTTTCCCTCTTAATAAGAACACAAATACAGGTCACTTAGTTCTTGTAAAGCTAATCTCATCACACTAGAACGGATACATCAGTTGAAAAAGACTAAGAAGAGGTTGGAAGATATTTGGAGAAATAACCTTTAAAACAAAACACCTGAATTTAATGCTTTTACAGTCTTTTTATACCTGAAAATATGTATAAGGGATAAAGCGGAGATCCTATGAAAGAAAACAAATATAAGTATTCTTTCTTCCATTTTATTTATAGGTACTAAATGAAGCAGTGGGTGCACTGATGTATCACACTATCACTTTAACACGAGAAGACCTGGAGAAATTTAAAGCACTTCGAATAATTGTCCGAATTGGCAGTGGTTTTGATAATATTGACATCAAATCTGCTGGAGATTTAGGTATGACTATTAAAGACATTATTTTACATCTTATACTTGCCTCCAGAAATCTGATAGCGTCTAAGTCGTTGTATTAATGGTTTCTGTATAATTTATACTAACGTGGTATGTAAGCTGTATAATTTTCTCATCAAAGTGTTTAAAAATCATTATGGAGATACTAGCATTAGTTAATTAAGTGATAATATTAACAGCTTTGTGACAGGATGACAATCTGCCTGTTCAATATAAACCCAAGAACTAAGGCCATAATTTTTCATCTCTTTCTTTTTTACCCCAATTGTGTATTTTAACTACTACTGCTGTAATCCAATCACAAAATATAATTCCATCAGCATGGCATACTACTTCTGTTTGAATAAAAAATGAGATCATTATCAACTGTCTGAGACTTATTTATGATGCACGAGACTTGGCACTAAACCGCTCCATAAAACAGAAATATCGATTTTATAGGAGAATCAGTTGTTGCTGCTTCAGAATAAATTCAGATGCTGGAACTATGAAGAGATGGCACTTAATGTTTCCCTGCAAAAAGCAACAGTCTGATTTGTACTCTTCTTACTTCAGGATAAACCGTCTCTTACCTATAATCTACAGGTCAAACTACCACTCGGAATAAATGTCTACATTTTCTTCATTTCTTTTCTAAGATTGAGGTGACCAAGTATGTTTCCCATTATGCTCTGGGAAGGTCTTGGAAACATTTATTTCAATCTGACAGCGCTTAGTCCTAGTAATAACCCCATTGACGTAGTGAGGAGCTGTAATATGGTCTGTTTATCAGTAAATGATAGTAAAACAATCACCTGTTTCTAATGGTGGTGTAGTTTGCACCACAGGCAGAGCCTAGCAACTTCTCTGCGAGTTTCTATAAAGAACAGATCAGGTCTGAAAGCATGCAAGGCTGTGTTCCTGCATATTGTAACTACTGCCACAGTTAGGTGCATGCGTTGTGAGTCCCCGAAAACACGTATATACGTAGAGATTGGCCTGGGGTAAAATCCTAGATCAAAACCTGCTTACGGATCAAAGGCCCCGACCAGTCAGGAGTCTGATTTGTGCAGAGAATCCCTGATAAGAAGAAAATCTTTGCAGGTTTGTTGGCTGTTTCTGCAAGTCTCCATGCTGGATTGTAACCCAGGCTTATAATTTAAATGCATCCACATAATTCTTCAAGCCGGAGTACAGCAGATTTGGGAAATTCTCATTTGTATGAAATGCTAAATGGCCACGTTCCTAATTGTTCAGTTCCTATGTTGTGATTAGACTGAGTTGGACAGTTAGGATCCATCCTGTTTGTGCATTCCAGTATTTACGAAATACAATTGTCCACTCTGTCAAAAGCCAATAAATGCTGGAAGGCTTACTGTGTAAAATCTGTGATTTTAATAGTTAGGGTGAAATGGTTGGAATTGGGTACTAACTCACCACTACTGGGACCAATCACTTCCCATTTGTTGAACTAGTACAAATAATACGCATCTCAAGGAAGTAATAGGAGAGTTAATTGCTCTTTGTAAAACGCTTTGATACACTGTTGAAATGTAGTGTAGAGTTAGACCATAAATTCTGACGTATTCCTGAACTTCTGTAGTAACTTTTTGAGTTATTTTTCATCGAGCTGGCTCGTGGTGTTGTTACCAGCTTTTCCTATTATGTATTGTTTTCATGTTAGCACTTTTACTCTTCCTAAAATGCATGAAACCATACGTTTCTTTGATAAAATCTTTAAGATCTGGTCTACTTTTTTCCTCCAGTTTATTAATTGTTGACTAGAAAATATGTAGGAGTTGTGAGTGTAGCTGGATGCAAGTGAAGTGGGAGCGGAGGTGGTGCCCGTTGGCTCCTATTGAACCTATGCACGAGAGCACTGAAGGCAGTGGGACAAGAGGAAAGGGAAGGGAGCGTAGAAGCGATGGATATGAGATGAGAGAGTGCTGTCTTTTCCTAGGTGAAATGTCTCTTTTTTTCATATCCTTGCCTCTCTCTTGCTGCCTTTTGTGGTTCACCATGTCTCTGCCTTTCAGAAATTAGCTGGTTTTAAAGTTGGGGGAAAATAGGGAAAAAGAAATGCCTACAGTTTAGGAGAGAAATTATCTGACTCTTCTCCCCCAAATTTCCTAAGGAAACCTATTAGGGAGGAGGGTATAAGGTGAGTTCAATTCCTTATTTCTCTTCCCAAATACGTAATATAGCTCTTTAAGCTCCTTTTAAAGCGTTATTTTCTTGATGCCAGCTATCAGGAGACATGCTTATTCAATTTGTTTTGCCATCTAAACCTGCATTTTTGCTCCACGAAAAGGACTTTTTGTATAAACAAATGCAGCTGTTTAATATGATGCTCTTAAAGGGATGTTATTTTTCAGTCTTGTGCTTTTCCCCCCACTTGTGCTTTTTTTTCCATTTTTAAAACATGGTGAGTTTCATCCTACCATTGATGTTAGTAGGGTGCCAAGATTAATCTTCCAGCAAATGAGGCTGTTCTATCTTTCTGTAATTCTAAGAGCAATAACTCAGCAGACACTGTATCTCCACAAAAGAGAAGAGAAACAGTTCTGCAGGTTCCTTGTGTTGGTTTTTACTGATCTAAGGAAAGCTGTAAAAAAGTGCTGGGCAGCAGAATGGAGGCATTTGTAAAACATAGATAAATGTGGTGTGGGCTTATTATTTGTCAGATTATTGTTATTACTGTTATTGAAGAGAATGTTTTTTCCTCCTTGCTTCAGAAGATATACTGGTGTTAGCTGAGGACTCATTGAATATTTATTTATGTAAAAACCCAAACAACTAGACAGTAAAAACAATATTAGGGTGTTTTTTAGTATACAAAACACTTTTCTTCTCCCATGAAATTATACTGTATACTGTTTGTGATCTTGGTCAGCAGAACTGAGACACAAACATTTGTGGGAGCTGACAACTGGAGAGAGAACATGCAGTAAATAGAAAGAATGAAGAGAGACCAGTCAAAAAGGACACATACTTTTTCAAGTAAACATTTTGCTTAACTGCTGTATATTGAGTACTGAAGGTAAAAAGCAGAATGGCATCCATGCAATTACAATCACTTGTTGCCTGATCTGTGTTTTGAAGTAAAAAAGGCATATTGTGAGTCTTGAATCAGTCCACCTTCCACAATTGTCTCTGGAAATCTGTAGTGGTCTTTTAGCTGCTTGATATTATGCCCTTTTCAGCTAGTAACTTTTCAGCTGTGAGGAACATGGACTTAATTTTCCATTATCTTTACATGCCATGCAGAAGCAGATTTCATATTTCCCTGTTGACAGTTAGCTGGGTTCTCTCTTTAATTTGAGGGACCAGGAAAGGACTTGGATTCTGTTTGTCGTACTTCTACAAACCCCTGTGCAACATGAAACAAATTGTCCCTCCCTGTGTCATGATCACCCATACATGAATTGGAAATACGAATAGTCATCCTGTGAGGGCTTTGTAAGAGTTGCTGTCATTATAAATTATTTTATCTTTTTTACAACTTGTATAGATAGCTTTTGGGAGGGAATCTGCTCAGTGGTGGAAAGCTAACTCATGCGATTAAATCTAAACAGTGATCGTTAACCACACTGTCCAAGAGCAAGGCAGATTTCTCTTTGCTATTCAAAACACCTAGCTCAGCCTGCACGTAAAGCGCTTACCAAGACTTGTATTCTAAACTATCTTGACACCTTCAGTATTTTCCTTTTGTGGTTTCCATCGTCCGTTTACTGTTTGCCTTAGTATGCAAACACAATAAATAGTAATAAAAAAATCAGAAAAAATGTTTGCACATACTTATCAACTATTATGTCAAGTATTCTGTCTGCCATTACAGTCAGAACCAGTATTTGTGCAAAACAGGTGTTGAAATATCTGTAAATTTAAACATTGTGCTCCTGAATTGCTGTTAAACGGGGAAAAGTAAGAAACGTTTGGCAACTGGTATCTTTTCCCCCCATTCTTTGCAGGGATCGCGGTGTGTAATGTGCCAGCTGCCTCAGTAGAAGAAACAGCAGATTCTACCATGTGCCACATTCTGAACCTGTACAGGCGAACCACCTGGCTTCACCAGGCTTTGCGAGAAGGCACGAGAGTACAAAGCGTCGAACAGATTCGGGAAGTGGCTTCTGGAGCTGCCAGGATCAGAGGGGAGACCTTGGGCATTATTGGATTAGGTATGTTGCCTTGAGAGGTGGCTTAATACTCCTCGCTCTCTGTTGCTTTAAAAAAATTATGAAGATGTGAGCTATAAAAATGGAACGCTTGGTTCACTCCTTTCCGTGTCAAGCGTTCAATATAATACCACTTCATTCCTGGTGTGTATATGTCTCAGATGTTTGCCCCTTAGACATTACTTTTTCCCTCAGAAAACTTATTTTGTGGCTGATATTCCCTCAATTCTTTGAGTTTCTGTACATCTTTTCTGTTGCCGTATTGCCTGGTGTCAGGCACGCTGGTAGTAAGAGAAGGAGACACCATCACTTCCCTTTTCCAGGACAAAAATCCTGCTCCTTCAACCCGGTGTCACATGTATACATTGCATTTCCCATCTGTTGTCATATCTGGTTCTGTTTGTGCTTTTGTCCTTTTACTGTTTTTAACATATCTGAAAAGTCTTTGCTGCAGTAACAGCCTGCAGAGCAGTTATTTTGTGCATTTGGTTGAGCTGCATCTGAAATTGTATTTCAGCTCAAATGAGAGGAAAAATATATGCAAGAAAGTTTGAAATGTTTCCAGACCTAATAAAATCACCTACTTACCTCTCTGAATGGCCCTAAATGTGTTTCAGCATCTAACAGATGGACAGGCTTGCTTGAGATGAATTAATTACTGTCTGTTACAGAAGTAGAGAAGAAAAACAAGCACGCCAGTTTCTATATAAAAATTATTCAGTCATGTGCTTGTCTTATCAAAGGTCTGATAGATTGTGGATGTAATTGTTGTGATATTCATCCACAGGAATTAATAGTATGATTTTGACAACAAGGCATCATACTTAAATGACTGTTCCGGTTACACATTGCTGTCAAATAACTAAAGCCACGAACTCTTACTTTTGGAAGCTGAATATAGCCTGGTGTTACACAGTATTTATTTAAATGAGCATGCAACACACCAGAAACATCTTCACAGTCAAAGAATTGCCTTTAAAATACGACTTTCAAGAAGTTAGTCAAGAAGTTGCTTTCTAAAACCTGTACCCGTGTAATTATGCACCTCATTTAAACACGCAATGATTATTGCACTCACAGTCACAGCATCTATACGTGAATAATAGACAATCACCTGCAGTGTTTTAAAAATGGAAATGCGTACCTAGTTTTTGAAACTTAAGCCTTGACTCACATGCTACGTGCATGTTTGCTGGAGATACTCGTCCTCTTGCCATTGCATTTTTTGTATTGCACAAATTCCAGACTGAGATTAGGAAAAAATGTCATTCATTATTGACTTCCTTAAGTGAATTCTGTGTGTGGTGTTTGTCCTGTGAATGACTGAAAAGTATGGAGAAATAAATGGATAATCAGATTGCCAATATGAGTGTAAAGCTAAGTAAAACACTAGTTTGTTTTTAGTTTTAAAAAGCAGGCCTTTTGTGTGCATGAGATATTAAAAGGCTGGTAAAATTTGATTTTAAAGGTACACATCTGTTACAGTTATTAACCAGTCATTTTCTCTAGCCTTTTACTGTTCCTGTTTCTTTTCCTACAATATAATATTCACAATTTCAAGAAAAAATAAGTTTTAAAGTCAGTTTTGAAATTTTCCACTGTTTCTTTTTGTGCACGTATGTGAATAGGCACAACATTTTGATTCTGACCTGTTCTAACAAACTCCTATGTAGCTATGTATTAATGAAGAATAAAAATGTAGTCTTAGAAGATGTGGAAATCGGGCCGTACTGGACTTTATATTTGAGCACTTCAGGCACTTAGGCTGTGATATATGCTGTTTTCTAGTACAGATCACTGCAAGAGGCTACGTGTCTCTAGTTTCAGACTGAAATGTGTATTTACAACCACCTTCAAAAGACTGTTGCCTCTACTAGTGGCCTCTTCCCACATCTGTAGTTTTGCCTCAATTTATTATTTTATTATTTAGACATGTCAACGTCAGAAGTGACGAACCACTAAGAGGCTATGAAGTGAATATATTGCACACAAAACAAACAATTCTCATCACGTGTTACTAAGTCCTCCTTTTCTCTAGTTCTGTGTAGTATCACTGTTTCTGTCCTTTCTCGTTAATGTGCGTCTAAGATTGTCGCATATCTCAACCACAGCTTTGTTTCTCTATTCTTGTCTTAAACTTGTGGTCGCTTCAGCAGTGGGTTGCTTCAATTTATCACTTTGCTGCTGCAACAGCTAACTCCAGACCTTCTTCACATCTGTTCCTGGGCTTTTCTCTTGTTTTGCCAAAGAGAAACACCCTAGCTCTTGCCTGTCTCTGTGCTAGGGAATGACTATGTCATTCCCTCCAAAGCTTCACTTCCTTATCCACTGGTCTAGCCAAGTTTTGTGACTCACTTGCCTTTTCCTTTCCATCAACCACTCTCTTTTCTTTGCCTCTTCTCATGCATATTCCTGCTTTGACACTTGGTCTATCCCACTTAATCCTATTATTCCGTGCTCCTCCTTTAAAGTTAACCCCATCTCTCATCCTCTGCTTGTATTGAGCTTGAAGATAAGCAGAGACTCAACAGCATAATGCCTCCTTCATGTGCTTGTTGGATACCATCCGTCATTGTTTTGTTGTTTTGTTAGCCCGAGCTCCTTAGGGCAGAGCCTGTGTTTCTTTCTGTCTTTATGAAGTGTGTGATTCTTTGAGCCTTACATAAACAATAATATCACATCATTAAACAGCTGTCTTTGTCACTTCTAATCTTTATTACTATCCAGTGTCCCATATTTCAAGTGATGCATCACAAGCTTGGATAGTAAGCCCTGCATTTAAAAATAAAAAAAGCTACCTTTTCACCTTATATCTAGACATTTCATTTTTTTTTTTTTCAAAAAAAGGAGAATATTTATGAGCAGCAGCATGTAAGTACTTGGATGAATAGGTAGCTGGACCTGGTTCTGCTGTAATGATAATTTTACAGCAGTGAAGGCAGTGAAGTCACACTCCCTTCCTCTTCCTTCCCAGTTACAAATGCTGATGACTAATAGCTAATGCATTTCCTCACTCAAGAGAGGTGAAATTCCTCCAAATAAATTCATCTCCACATCATAATGAATGTCATGACTCAGTTTGTCTTTCCTCACCTGCTATATTCTTTCAGCAGTCCCACGGTCCTGACTAGATGTTGGCCAAAGTACTGATCTGTACTATCGGACAATATTAAAGCTTAAGAGTTGGGGTGGTATTACCATGCCATAAATGATGTGCCCTTCGCAGTCCTGCTAGCTCTCTTAATGTGCTCGGCAGGAAATGTAACAGAATGGCACTCTCCAGATCTCAGAGTCCTCCAAGAGGGAGGAAAAATTACCCAGATTCTCCATTACTGTTGCCTAGACAGGAAAGATGTGCTAAGTGAAAGCACTTCTTCTTTCCACGGAAGTCTGCAGGCCGGTCATCGACATTTCCATGGTATCGAGGGCATTTTATAAAACTCGGTAATAGCAGCATAGGATGCTCATTCTCTGCCCAGGGGCTGGGCGGGGGTCACTGATAACTGCAGCTACTATCCTGTCACACTCAAATCAGGTCATTGGCAAGGTCAAGGTCAGAGACACCTACAAACAGGGAAACTTGGGGGGAGTAGGTGGGTCAGAGTGTAACAGAAGACCCAGGCATTTTTGATGAGTCTCTTCATCCTTCTGGTGTCACTGAAATGAGGCATGGACTTTGCTAGAGCTTTATATAAATCTCTAGTTTCTAAAACAGGCTTTTGTTGCTTTCTGCTTTTTTTTGCAATTGTATGCAACATGCATTTTCTGCATTCTTCCCACAAGAAGTTCATTTGATATTTTGAACTTTAGAATTTTCCTTCCCTGGAAGCAACCATGAATATTCCTAGCAATCGTATATGCTTTTGAGATAGAGTTGTCCCAAAGGTGGGACGCTTTGTGTGCTGCTCTGTTCTTGATATGCTGAGGTAGGTTTTGAGCCACCCCTCATACCCAGGAGAGTCTTCTATAATAGCAGTTTTTCAGGAAAGGAAAAAACCGTCATAGGTTTGTGGTTGTACTATATTGTCAGACTGTAGTTTGAAAAGAATTGGCAAATTACGTGTGTCCACCTTTGTATTCGTCTAATGACTGAGACTAAATATGAATTGTCAATTGCAGAAGAGTTTTATCCCATAAAATAATTGTAATAGGACAATTCTGGTTAGAAGTACATGCATGTAATTCCCAAGTGTTTCAGAAGGAAACTTTGCACACATTGAAGAAGGCTTTGGTTTATTAGCCTGGTTGCAATGAATGGGAAGCGTAGCTTTAACTGGAGAGTCTGTTGTAAGAGATTTCACTGTCGTGAATCCCCTCAGGTATTAGTGTTGTAAAGAGTGTAAAAAAGAACAGATGACAGAATGTTGCATGTGAAAATGAATGGAGCTGGAGTAAAAGCGATATGCTTCGTTTAAAAAGAAAAAAAAAGTTGTTTACAGTTCTGTGACTGATTCCTTGAGCTGTGAACATGCCAAAATTTGAAAATAATACAGCATTTGTGCTGCAAATTGTCTAATTCAAGTTTATAAAAAACAGCTTGGAAAGCAAACAAATTACATGTATGGAAGTATTGAAAGAAAATATTTTGAGGAGTATTTTAACTTGGTGTCCCCAAAGAAAAGCAGACAGCCCCCATCAGATTGACATACTGTTTAATATTCCAGGCACATCTGTCACTAAGCACTGCAGAATTGCTGTGTTCAGGTTAAATGATCAACAAAAAACCTTTCTTTCTGCGGCTTCTTAAGTTTATTCAAAGAGAAACTGAAAAGCAGAGGGAAATCCCTTCAAGCACAATTGGAAAGAGACGGGATTTCCCTGTGTTAATTTGATGCTTTTTTAGAACAAGCTCAGATGTTACAAGAGAAAACTTGTTGACTTTTTTTTTTAAATGAGACATGATTATTATGGTGTGTCTAGTGATGCTTTTGAAATGTCTTTATCTAACATGCGTAATACTCTTAACGTGAGTATCTAGTGTGTAGTCTTCTAACCTGAAAAATATGTTAGTTCTCGTTCTTCCAAATACCCTTACTCACTAGATGTTCTCACTCACTTTTTTTCTCTGTGTTTTACTGATAGTGTGTCAAAGGGAAACGCACGCCTCCTGGTACATGTGGCATGGAGTCATGCCCAAACAGCGATATCAGGCACAACTCTGAAATATGACAGTAAGGGAAGTGGAACAGTAAAAAGCTAAGGTCTATGTGAATACCAAATGGTAGCACACTCTTCTTAACTACATGCCATAAGATAGACTGCATTTATTCATCATTTAGGTAGATGGATACAAAATTCTTTAAAGCCTTAGATGACAGGATTCTTGTTGGTACTTTAATGCTGAAAGGATGTTACTCAAAATGAAAGAAAATACTAGTTCAGAAAGGAGATTCCGTGCACTGAGAATAGTTGAGCTTCAGATTAAACAAATTATCTTTTATTGCATCCATTTTTAAGGATTAATTTTATAGCTTTTTATTAAAGCCAGCTGGTCCGACATGGGTAAGAATAAGTCCTTGGCAGGATGCGTTCACAAGCGGTAGTGTTTTACCATAAACAGGCCCAGCAGGCAAGCCCTTGTATTACACAGATTATTGCAGATTACGTGACATCTTCTGGCATTTCATATCTACGGTTGCAAAAGGTGCAAGCCTCCTGCTTTGTTTTGAGTAAGGCAATGTGAAACAGCCCCGGTGTAACATTGCTGATCTTAGCGATGATTTCAAGTGGGATGGGAGCCGCCTCTTTTTTTATCCTCTTCCAGTTGCTGTACAAAACAGTATGGTTTGGTACAAGCATTTGCAATAGAGAGGAGGAGGCTGCCTTACGCTAGCTGCTTCACATCTGTTCTCATTGCATGTTTGTCTTGTTCTAGGGCGTGTTGGGCAAGCAGTAGCACTACGTGCTAAAGCCTTTGGCTTCAGTGTGATTTTCTATGACCCATACCTCTCAGATGGCATGGAGCGTGCTCTGGGACTGCAGCGGGTGAGCACTTTGCAGGACCTGCTGTTCCACAGTGACTGTGTTACCCTGCACTGCAACTTGAATGAACACAATCATCATCTTATTAATGACTTCACCATAAAGCAGGTAATAATCTCTGTGGGTGCCCTCCACACCGGTGCTGGTGGCTGACACTGTATAGCGTTTGTTTATGTAAACAGGCAGATTCTCATTTGAAAGAGATGTTTCCCTTTTGCTACTTCGAGATCAAGCAGGTTTATAACTGATTAGGAAATAGCTGGTGGCTTATGTATTGTTGCTTTTATTGTCTTTTTTGCTCAGTAACATTGCATTTGTGGAAATAATTTGCTCTTCTTAATGTTGCTCAGATTTAATAAAGTCACGTTTATGTAAAAGCATTTTTTCTATGTCTTCTACTAGCTACTTCCTTTACCTGTGTGTTTTCAGGTAGCAATTCTGCCTTTCACTCTTGTTCCTCAGTTTGAGTTCTTTAGATGCAATTTAAGGATTATGACTAAATGGCTCCCCCCTGTGCTCAGTCCTGATGCTTGCAGAGCGCTTCATGGATGGATCACATTTACAGCATTGCATTATTTGGAAAAACAATGTTTCTTGGAATTAGTACTAACCTCTCCCTAAAGTTTTAGGTAATATTAAAATAATTTCAAAATCTAGGTGTAATAACTGCTCCATTATTGACTAATCTGATAGTAAGCTTTTTCATTAAATGTCTAGCTTCTAACTCCAACCTCAGTGCAGGTAACAGCAAGAAATACAATGTTGAGATGTGAGAATGTAGATAGCGTACAGGAAAGAAACTCTAAGATACAATAGTTGATTTTGCTGTTCTTTATATATGTAGTGTTTGTATGTGTTGGTAACAATGCCAGTAGCGCTCTTTTGCAGTAAAATCATTGCTTGGCTTCTGAGAAATAGTTTGCACCTACTACTCTGGAACTTTAGGAGAACTGAAGTAATTACTGAACATGTTCCACAGTCATGTAGGATTATGGCAGAAAATCGACAATATAACACACTTCTTAATTTGACAGTTTAGGGATTTTGCAGATCCATCCCAACATAAAATCAGGGTTTGGGATTTAAAACTCTAAAAAATTAAGGAAAAAAAACAGAGCTCTGTCACCCTGCCCTGAACGTTCTCTTTTGTTGTGTGCTCAGGTACATTTAATGGTTATTACATGGTTAGATATCTTTACAAGCAGGCATCTAGACCCAAACAGAATGACATGGAATTCAGTGGGACTGTCTGGAGGCTTAGCAATGGTCACTCATTATACAGTGGATCTATGAAACTTGGGCCACAGTGTGTCACAGGAAGATTTTAAGTGGAGGTGCATAAATGCGATGAGCTTTGGAGAGGACTTAGTGCATTAATCAGAGAAACAAGCAAAACAAAACAGGTTAAAACTGAGTGATACCATCTGAAATGAAATGCGTATAATAAAGCCTGTACTGGAAAGGATGTCATAAGCATTTATCTTGCTATTTCTTATCCTTCGTCATTAAAGCAAGGATTAAAATGTTAGAAGATAGTTCTGCCTTTGGATAAAAGTTCAGATGAAGCAGTCTGTATTGTAACAGCTGATGTGAAAATCATAAAATCGTAACACCCCCGACTGCTTAGGTTGCATAGAGCAGATCTTCTGAATATGTATCAAAAAGAGCAGAATAGTTTTTTTTAGGCTGACAGATGTTAGAGTTGGCCTAAAATTTTGAGAGAGCTTTGCATGCCACTTTTGTCCAATACTGCATGCTCACGTGGTAACCAGTTTTTAAACAAAGTACAGAGAAGTATGGTGCATCTCATTTCACTGAAGTCTCACCCTGAATTTTTATTTAGAATCTGAAGTTACATAATCTTAAAATGTCTTTGAAAATTTGGTGTCAGTCTTCTCTTTCGGTAGCTTTTCCCTTTAATTAGTCAGCATTCTGCCTGGCCATCGTGCTTGGCCTTGTAGACCCAGTGTAGCTCAGAGAAGTGTTTCAAGCTTGTGTTTATTGAACCCATGGTATTCAAGTGCTCTTAAGAGAAGCTGCGGTCATCTTTAGTTTTACAGATTTGAGAAACAGATGCCGCAATTTAAACGCAGTACATTTTTAAAGCAGCTATGCATGTTGAGTGGAGGTGAATTTAACAGCTGCCAGCAGTTCTAGCTGTGAAGCTGTTTCAAGCTTCCACCCATTGTTAAGGGTCATCTCCAGCTGCATCATCCACCCTTATAGTTTATCATGAGTTACATAATTCATTCCCAATAGAATGCATTTATGCAGCCATGTTCTGTGTGATTTGGACTTGTCTTAGTACTGGCTTTAGAGTTTTGTAAATAGTCCTAAAATGAAAGCTCAAGCAAGGTTATTAAGATTGGACAGAAAATTTTAGCAGGGTTCACTTTGGTTAAAATTTTCAGGTCCTTCAAAAGGCATATAAACACAGTAAGCTATACTTAAAACTCAAATTATCTATTTGCAAGAGCACAGAAGTAGGAAGGGTATATGAGCTCCCACGAGCCTATATGGCATGTCTGCACAGCAGCTCTGATTGTCACTTGGGTGGGCCCTCCTGTGCTACTTTTGATCTGGTTCTCACAGCTGACTTAAGTAGCGGAGATGCAGTGATGGTTCCCATCAGGAATGTCTTCTTGTCACTAGACCAACTTAAAATCATGCCACCATTTCTTCACTGTTCTAATTCCCAAGTTAATTACGTAAAACTGAAAGAAGTATCCCTTAGTTCTGCTCCTGTAAGTGGACTTTGGTTTTACTATACAGACCAATAGATGGTTCTCCTGTAAGCCCAAGAGTCTGCAAATAGAGAGAGGCAGGGCCACACTAAACCTAGTGAGTTGGCCAGTAAAATATGGTGGGGTTTTTTCTGCAAGCCTTACTGCAAGCATATGCGTGTTAATTGTTTAATATTCCTATGATCTCATGTAAAAAAAATTTTCATAGCTGACTTTCATCCAAACCTCCTTGTCGTTCGTGAATTTGGCATTTCAAATCAGTCTTTCTGAGTAAGGATCCATTTACATAAGCTTTAGTTTGATGTGTAGGTTTCAAGTAGTTGACTTGGTGTCAAAATGTTGCGGTTTTCTTGTTCTTCTGGTGAGAGATGGAGTCAGTACAAAATGAGATTTTTATCATTCATCTTCACCATGATTCCTGCTCTTCATATGCTTAGCTTCATGCACAGAAATGCTTCTGAGATCAGAAGCTGTGGTTGAGACATCTGGTAAAAGATGAAGTATTAGGGTGGCTGGAAGCAGGATGTAGTAATTTCTTTTTTTTCTGTACCATCTCTCTTATTTAACCCGCCACTTTGTTTTCAAGTTGTGGATATATTATGGTGTAAATTCTTGTAGTTCTCCCCACACAGTGTCATCTACAATGCTAATCTGCACAATGCACAGCACAGCTTCTCTCCTGGGCACACAGCGTTCTCAACCAAATTCATTTTCATGCCTTTTAATTGAATAATGTAAGAATTCTTTAGACCTTTATTTGAAAAGTCTCACAGGGAGGAGGAAGCTGAAGTAACAAAAATAAATAAAACATAGATCTACTGTGTTTTGGCAACTAAAGGGAAAAGTGTTTGAAAATCCAAAAGCATTGATTTTTCTGAAAAATTCATGCAGGCTTTTGTTTGTGTGAAAGTTGAAAACCACAAAATATGAATTTGTTTAAGAATGTGCTGTAGTTTCTGTCTCATGCGATTTCACAGTGAAAGAAAAAGGCATAAAATGATCTGTCACTTTCATATGCACAGTTGTATCTTTTGATCATGTTACTGCACAATATCTGAAACAACGCTTCTATTAAAAGACACTACTTACAAGAAACAAAAGGTTATTAAGTGCTGTGAAATAGCATTTTATGTTAGAAGCATCGCATTTTGTGGTACTTTCCAATGGAAAGGGAAGACAACTGTTACAGGTTAAATCAGCTGAATAGCCTTTGTTGTAATGGATGCTTCTTTTGAGTAAAAAATAATGCCACAACGATTTTATTTCATTTATTTTTATTTCATCATTCTTGTTTTTAACTTTCCCTAGATGAGACAAGGGGCTTTCCTGGTCAACACAGCTCGAGGTGGGTTAGTAGACGAAAAAGCACTTGCACAGGCCCTGAAGGAAGGAAGGATACGAGGGGCAGCCTTAGATGTACATGAGTCAGAACCATTCAGGTGCTTTTCCTTTTCTTTTCTTTTTATTTTGTTCACTTTCTTATTTTTAAGTCTTAGTGCATGATACAATCAACAGCAACATGTAAATTGAGTTTTCCCTTCATTTGGTAGCTAAATACTCCTTAGTAAAGCAACATGAATCTGTGCAGCACTGGACTAATGCAAATGTAGATGGAGCTTGTGTATGTGGTCAGAAGTGAAAAAAGTGACATCCAAGATTTAATTCCTTAAAAAAAAAAAAAGTCCAATGGGTTTGTTTAGTAGAAGTAGCAGGGACTTGGGTTCAAATCCTGGGCATGGCTTTGTGTCATGGCTTTGAGGGGAGTGCTCCTTTGTCATTGATGCAACTCTGGAGGCAACTAATGTTGATGTCTGAACAGACTCTTTCAGAAGGCAAAGAGTTGAGATCTGGTGTGAGAAATAACTACTTTATGACACCTTTCTGGAGGAGAAGACATACTTTTGTCCAGATTGCCTCTGCAGGAAAACCATAAATGTAACAGGTTGCAAAAAAAGTTAAGATAAGGAAGGTGGTCAGAGTGCAGGTTTGGTTTTGTTTTACCCTTTACCAGGGGAGTAGTAACTCTGCTGTCATTAGCAGAGCTGGTAGCACAAGCCTTAGTTTTTGAATGACACTGAGAAGTCCAGCATTTTAGGCAGAAGTGTAGCATTCCCCAAAGTGGCATTGCTATTACGATATCAGCACTCCTAATCAGAAACAAGCCTATTTGATATGTCCTTGAGTCTTGAGCCTGACTTCTGAGTTAGAGTTATGAGAATAGACTGCTGTAGCTTAGTGCTTGTATGTGACAAGCCTTTTTCAGTTGTTCAGTCTGGGCAGGGAGAAATGCTAATTTTAACTGGAACAATGCACATAAGTTTTTGAAGAGGAACAGATTCAGGACTTGAGGGCAGGTTGTAAAGTCTGGAGAGAGGACAATTTCTCTCATATCAGCTTGCGGGGGGAATGGAAGCTTTAAAGAAATAGAATAGTATCCTTTTAGGTAGAATTTTTGTATCTACTGAGACACAATGCCACGTCACAAATATTTAATTTTATTTATGCATACCCTGCATTCATTTACTTCTAAATGTAGTCATTACAATGCAGTAGTGCTGTGCAAAGCCAGAGTCTAACGGCTCAAGGGACTTTCAGCTACATACATTCTTCCCAATTCAGATCTCAGATCTGCAGAAGCAGACCGTTGCACCTATAGGAAGCCCCATTTACTGCATGGAGATGCCATCTGCAGAGATTCAGTTGCAGGATTACAGCCACAATTTCCTTTGGCTTCAGTGCTGCATGTCTATCTGATCGCAGCATGCAACTCTTCATTCAAGAGTTTTGCCAGATATTCTGATGTTTATTGAACTACAGATGAAATCTATCATTTTATGAATTATGACCAACTCTGAAAGCACGCTTTTGTCTTAAAATATGTGTTCTCCTTTTGTTACAGTTAACTGTAATATTATTAAAACTGGCAATAAATAGGAGGAGCAAGTTTCCATTATTTTCTGTTTCTTTACTCTGTGATAGCGCTTTTACACAGATTCATTGCTTTCCCTGAAAATCAATCTGTAAAGTAAATTTCCTTCTTTCTGTGGAGTTTCTATAAAGGAACAGGAAAGAAAAAATAGTTAAAAAAACAGAAAACCCCCCCTGAATTATAAAAAAAAAAAAAAATTGAGGCTGCTTATGGACACACTTCTTATTTGGAAATAATTTTAAGATTTTTTTTTTTTTTTAAGTGATTTACTGTCACATTGACAGTGACTCTTGAGAGAACAGAGCTTCGTTGGCTCATGCAGTAAAACTGTGATGAAATGGACAAATGGAATGACATCCTGAATTGATTTGGGTCTTGCTTTATGCATTTCTGCACCAGAACTGGAGTGGCAGTGGCTGTAGTTAGCAATAAGTGCATTGGACAGAAGCTAATGTTGCTACTATACTTAGGTTCTACCCTTTGAGTCTATGAGGGGTGATTGTTGCTTATTTATACCATGAATAGTGTATTAAATTAACTGACAGAATTAAAAACAAACCCAACAAGGAATAGAAATGCAGTTCTTTTCTGTTGTAAAAATTAATCTGTGTATGTACAAATCCATCTGGATCTCCCCCTCCCCCCCCCCCCCCCCCCAGTATTTTTTGTCATTTGATCTTGTTTTAAATCTTCATTTAGCTTTAGTCAGGGCCCCTTGAAGGATGCACCAAACCTGATCTGTACCCCACATGCAGCCTGGTATAGTGAACAAGCCTCAATTGAGATGCGGGAGGAAGCAGCACGAGAGATCCGAAGGGCGATCACAGGTACTAACTCACCTTATTAGCTCCTTCACTGCGTATTTCTTTTTAACAACCTTTTTCATTCTTCAACCTTGAAAGATGCTGAAAAGAACCAGCCTTAGGTTTTATTAAATAAAATGTTCTAATATTTGGAACATAGAAACTAGCAAATACCCACTAAGTCTGTTCTCAGAACTGGAACAGATCATTTTAGAGGTTCATTTCAATTACAAAGGGAAGGCAGGCACTGCAAAATAAGTACTTTTTCCATATAACAGAAATGTACCTATATGTGAAAAATCCAGGGGTTTTTTGTTGTTGCTTGTAAATATTACCCATTTGATGGATTTGACTGCAAGTCATCCAGATATTGCTGGTATCTTTCACAGGTTTTCCTAGATGCCCCCTTATACTTGTCATGAGCAGTTCTCTTTCCTTTGTTCTTCTCTTTTTGGCTCCTTTGTATTTTCCAGAGTTCATCCAAATTTGTCTTGGAGGACAGTCTGGAGTTTCAGTGTCTTTAAGGCTGTAATGTTCAGAGATAAAGCATCTAGAGCTTCATGCTGTTCCTAGTAATGCTCATCCCTCAACAACTCATTCTCTACGACAAAACAAAGTTTTCAGTATTTTGTTGGGAGGGTACTCTCTTTCAGATGTTCCTCTCTTTAAAGCATTGCTAAAGAAGTCTGGCATTTTAAAGGGCAAAGTCTGTGTTACATAACTACCGTGTAATTGTGAACTGTTCACATAAGAGAAAACAGTTATGTCTTGAACATGCACTGCTAATAAATAAAATGAGAAGAGTGAGCCATTTGGCATTGGTTTGAATCCCTTGTAGCCTAAAATAAAAGGAAGGATTTTCATACTGGAAAATGATTCATTAAGCACTAATGTTCTCTCTTTAGTAGGACTTTGCTGTTTCCCCCTTGGCAATATAGACTGAATGCTCTGCAGACACGAAGGGCCATCTGTGTCACCTTGAGAGTAGCTCAGTGCCAACACATTGCTCTGCTATACAAAAAGCAGTAGCAGTAGCCTTCCCTGTATCTTCTGCCTAAAGAGGCTGGGCAATTTCGTTTCATTTATAGCCTGTGCAGAAAGAAGATTCTCCTCTGGATGGTGATTAAAGGCACCTCTTAAACTCCTGATCTGAATTGCCCTTTACAGGACTATTTCTCTCTGTTTTAGAGGTAACCTAAAGTCCGACTTTGCTGGATTTGGCCCTTGTGCTTATACTCCAGAAGAACTCTACTAGTACATTCATTAAGTCATTGTGTAACTATTGCCTGCTCCCAAATAGCTCTGGGAGAGATTACACAAACCAGCATACAATACCTACTTGGGGTCTGATCGATGTGCAAATAAGCATTAATAGGCTTAGATCTGAAAACGGAGTAAGAGTCAGCTATAACGGAGCTAGTTTTATGTTAAATATTGTGCAATAGCCCAAACATATGTGCCTGGGACGACAGACCTATATTTTCTGAAAGTGTATGATTGTGCCATCAGCGGTCTAAATCATTGGTTTGTATTGAAGCTGTCAGCACTTCAGTGTTTGCACATGGTTTGTAGTAAGATCAAACTGAGGCCAACATTAGGGAGGTGAGAATGGCATTGAATTGCAGAGAAACAAATGTAGGAAAGAGAGAGGAAGTGTGGGATAAAGCTGGATATGTGAAAGCTGTAGGGGAACACAGAGGAGGGAGGGTGTAGAAAGAGAAACTAATTGGAAAAAGGTGTGCAGTGAAGGAATGCAGGCTATGACTACCATCTGACGATAAAGATGTTAAGTGGTTCTGCTGCTCCCAAAAAGTCAATGACTTAGAATCATAGAATCGTCAAGGTTGGAAAAGACCCTTAAGATCATCGAGTCCAACCGTCTGATGTATAAAATAAAAACGATAAGCGGAGATAAAATATCTTCAAATATATTTTTGAACATCAAAACATTCAAAGTATTAAATAAGGAGGACCACTGAAAACAGTAATGGAAGGAATGGGAAGGCGAGCATAGCAAGTGAAAAGATGATTCTGAAATAAGTTTAAAATAAATATGTGCTGTTTTGTAAGGGGAGACTAGTAGAACACGCCTACAGAAGTTAGCAAAGTGAAGAATGAGAGGGGCAAGGAGGAAGACATGATTGCAGTTTAAAAATACTTGAGAAGGATAAACATCAGAAGAAGAAAGATAGTCTTTAAATTTATGGATGATTTTGGCAGAAGTTTAGATAGATGTGTATTTCAGCTAAATTTAGATTATTTCTAATCAGGAGAATGGTAGGAATTCACCCATAATGGGGCGTGTACCTCATCTTGTCTGATATTGAACTAAGAAGCCCTTTTGGCTTGTGCATAGGAGACGTGGGAAGTTTTAGTGACATAAGTACAAGTCATGGAGTAACAAATATTTGATAGTATCCACTAAACAAAAAGCAATTCTGTGAGAAGACTTTTTTACAGCCCCATTGCGGCCAGGCTGATGGATAGAAAGAGCAGGCAGAGGGTAGTGAAGTCCTTAATCAAATTTCCAGTAGGAAGCTGGAGACAGAAAGCCTGAATTCTTTAATGATGGAGCATGGTCAGTTTTTGAAAGCATTTCTGGAGTACTGTTGCCAACAGTGGCAGAGGTAGACTCGAACTCATCTCTTTCTACTCCTGTGTGTGCAAATGCACAGTAAGATTAAACTTCAGAAAGGATACTTTAAAACAGGTGTCAGAAAAAACACAGGCTCCAATTGATCTCCCATTGCAGGTAGAAATATTGCTGTTGCCGTGAAGAAAATGCGTATTGTATCTGCTCGTGTCATTTTTTGCAGGGCTGGAGCTAGTTCTGCAGAAGACAGTCAGAGGCTTGTCCAATATGTGCTGAATCAAGTTGCCAGATTTTCCAGTATCTGTGTCTAAAAACTTCAGTTATACTTCAGAGGTTAAGCAAAAGTTATGAAGAAATGAAAAAGGGAGTTTTCTGGTGTATTTTCATTTTTTGTAGGAATGAGAGAGATGGCTGAGGATTAACACATTATAGTAAATAAATGTGAGGAGAAATTGAGATAAAGAAGGGGAAGATCAGGAGGACAGGAAAAAAGTGTCGGTCGTATTCAGGTTTACGGCAGAATTCCATTCAGAATCCTACATTCTTCGATAAGCATTTATATTGCTGTTAGATGTGGAGGGAAAAGGAGGAAAGTGAAGTTACAGAGAGCAGGAGGCTACATTACTGAATTTGAGTGGCGGCCATGCTCTATATTCAAGTTTTAACTTCTTGGAAAGCATGAATCTTACTGATTATGGTTTTATTGAGACCCTGTATCCAAAAGGCAAAGAGAGACCAAGAAATAAAAATTATGCAGAGGATTTTAACCATTATTAACTAAGTCCCAAATGAAAGGGGAACAGTGAGGATCAAAAATAACCTCTTAGTGTGATTTTATGTATTGTTTTAAATATGAAAATATTTGTAACTATTTTTAACATAGATACATTAAGAGCATAAGGCATACAATCTTTATGGGGTTTTATTTCCTCTCCCTCACTTCATCCTAGGTCGTATTCCAGACAGTCTGAAAAACTGTGTTAACAAAGATCATTTGACTGCAGCTACACATTGGGCCAGCATGGATCCCGGAGTTGTTCATCCAGAGCTTAACGGTGCTGCATACAGGTAAGCATGCTGCAGGTGTAACAGAAATACCTCCTTAATTCAGAGGTAGGTATTCGAGAATAAATAAAAGACCTTCTTATTAATAAATGAAGTGGTTTTGGATTAGGCCCTAGCTATATTGTTTTCATAATTGTTGCATTCAGGAGAATAATCTTGTTTTGCTAGTTGAAGTCAGTCGTGCAGTGCGTAAGCACGTTTCCTTTTCTTATCTTTTTTGTGTGGTTAGTAATATCTGAACAATACAAAGTTTTTTGTATATCCAAGTAAAACAATTCTGGTCATCTCCTGTGAGTGCAGTGGAAGTTTATGTTCCTTTTGCTGAAGGTAATGATACAGCGGTAGGTTACAGAAATACTTTCAATAATAAACTATTGTTACGTGGTTTTGTGGCCTCCAGACACACAAGAGAACAAATAACTCAGTAGTGAATACAGTCGAATAGCCTACTGTGATTATGAAAATATGTTTAAAATGATGTTTCCTAAATTACATGTTTAATTTTTAAGCAAAAGCATTTGAGGGACTTGATCTATGTATTGTCAATCAACTGTGAAAGCAGCTCTTAATAATTAATAAAAAGAGGTAATTTTTTTACGTCTAATATGTATGTTCCTTAGTAACTTTGCTTGACAGTCCTTCTCTGTCCCTTTATCCCTAGCAGCTGTTCTAGCAGCAGATTTTTCCTAGTAGCCAGCTTCACACAATTTTTATTTATGAAAAACGTCTTCAATTTTTTATCTTCCAGTATGGTATTTACTCATAAGTAGGATGAAGGTGGCTGAGAAAGCTGCAGAGATCTGCTTCCCTCCACATCTTGAGGGAAGGGACAGTGCAGTACTTGCATTATTTTTTTGTACCTCTCTGTCCTGATCTTTCTGCTGTCCTTCTTCATGCGTCTTTGTCCTGCTGTAGGAGGGCTACCCCATACTTTTAATATAGAGGATTTTTTTTTTGTACTATCCCATATGAGAACCCAGCTGTGCAATGCTGAGAAGTGAAGCAAAGCTCTCATGTCCCAATGACTTCTAACAGTCTCATCAGAAAGTGATGGAGAGATGACGGGGGGAGCATCACCACCCTCTGCTGTAATCTCCTTATCAGTTGCTGTACGTGCACCAAAGGAGAAGAATAACTTTGATTTGATCTACGTGCGTATATCTCACATCACATCGAGATGTTTATTTTTTTTTAAAAGTACCTGTAGCCCTAAACATGTGAAGAAGGGTTTTTTTATTTGCTTAAATGAGAAGTTCAAGCGCATGTGTTCTCTTCCACACGGCGTGTAGTTTGACTTCAGTTTGGAATACACAGGATAGAGCTGAATGCAACTGAGGCTTAAAGGCAGGTGTTGCTGAACAGGGGGTAATAACTCCAACCCCGTCATGGCAGTTAGGAACAGGGTTGCACGCCCCAAAAAAATGCAGTTGTTTGTTCTCATTTTGGGGGTCACAAGTCCAGCAGAAGCAGGCTTCACAACAAGAAATGGATTTTAACTTTTGGGAGTTAATGATTTACAAGGTAAAGACCATATGCATTTAATTTAAGCAGGATAAGCATGGAGCGGAATGCCTTTTTTTAGACATCGTTTCAGTCAGTTTTTTCAATAAAGAAAATTCTTCATAAATGAATTTTGACTTGACAATTATTTTCAAATGCAAAATAAAACTAATTTTGGGAATTTTGAGAAAGAAGTTAGTCATACGACAAATATTAAAAGCTGGTTTTTGGAGGGGTGATAGAATAGTGTTTGAGTGTGGGTGAAAGCAGTTATTATTTTGTGCGGTATAAAATATGCGGAACTTGAAGCTCAGTCTCTGTGAAGAATTTGGGTTCAGTAGCAGTGTTTGGTGGTGCTTAATTCCTGCCTGGATTAAGTACAGAATTTGAATTGATTGTTCAAAACAAATTTTTCTGTCTTCTCTTTGCAATCCAAGATTATGTTCAACTAGCTGAGTTCTGGAGTCTTTCACAGGCAGTGTGATGTTTCAGATGTGCTAATAACTGTATCGTAGTCATGTAATTGCATTAGAAGATAAGACCTGGGATAATAATTTATATGTTAAAAAATGCAAATAGCTCTTTCGGTGAACTAAAACTAACGAGGCTATTTTATTCTGGAGATATCATTTACTTGTATTTTGATGTAGGACAAGTCTTAAATTATCAGATATTATCGCAAGCAAAGAACATTGAGCATTCATCAGCAGAATATAATCTAGATCTTCTGAATATCATATTCTGTGGAAAACAAAACCATTTACTATGTGAAATGCAAGATGCCTTATCAACACAAAAGGTCAAGCAAATGGGACCTATCCCATGAGTAAAGATTAAAGATTCCTGAAAAGGAACTATTTGTAATAGTCTTGGTGAAGCAGCATAATGTACCCTGCTTTTGTGTTGTTACTGTGTATTTGTTACTGAGTTGCCTGTTAAATAACCCCCTGCCATTTCCTCCGTCACAGAGCGTGCAGGTTATAGGCAAAGTGAAATCCGACAGCCAGTAACCAGTGATTGTGCAATTTATAGCCATGTCGACATATCTTTCTGCCTTCTAACAGGTAGAAGATGAGAATATCCAGGTACTGAAGAGGTACTTGGATGAGAATAGTTCGATGTTGGTAATTCAGGAGTTATTTCATGTTGAGGTGTTTCACTGGTGATTTTCAGACTCTGTAATGTAAGATAAAAGCATGCACTTAAATTTTTAAGCTCTTTTGGGACAGACTCAGTTTCTTGAACAGAGCTTAACGTAGTGAGTTCAGGGTGCTTCTGTAGTTTAAAAAATACTGGAGATTAACATAGAAATTAAAGTTCCCTTTCAGTTGTAATTAAGAGGGCTACTGTATTTTTCTTCATAAATTGAGACTGTGGGGGGGAAGGGGAAGGAAGAGGATGAAGTAGCAACGGAGGTGTAACTGATCTCTTGCTTCTGCTGCTACAAAAATTTAATTCAGTGGACATTTTACCTGGAAAACGTTTCAGCTTGCTACGAGAGGAGGAAGATTGGGAGGAACTTTATGAAGTGCTGGAGGGAATGTAGTTGCTGGTTAAGAATAGAAAAGCAATAGATAGCAACATAAAGGAAGGTTATGTGGGATAGAAACGCCCATGTGTAGAGGCTGTTGAGTTTATATGTTCTCCTTTCAGAGATACGATTTGAACACTGATGATTGGCAAGATAGGGTTAGGAGTTGTCAAGCAAAATACAGTTTCTGTAGAGAGGTTTGTTATCTGTATTTTGGGTACTGCCACAGTGTAGCTTTAGGACAAGAAAACCAGTTGTAGGGCTTTTGGATGTTACTAAAGGTCTGTAGGAAGCCTGTGTCTGAGGAGAGGTGCTGGCAGGTAGAATCCCAATTATTATAACTTGATGTCCAAGGGGAATATTTTTATATGCAGAAAGAATCTTTGGAGTCAAAAGAGAATTACAGATGTGTAGTTTGAACTGCTTAATGTGCTCATACGGTAACTCTTAATGCTCCTGATCCAGCACCCTCCATTTCCATGAGGGGAGGCTCTGACTTCTCTTCCTGAGGGAAACGCAGTTGCAGAATTTGCTCTCTCCTTGTTTTCTCCCAGCTCTGGTGTGTTGGTGCTTGAGGAGTATGTTGTTAGAAAGTAGAGACTCTGTGTTGGAAACGGTTGCTGTGTTGGGCTTTTAAATGGAAGTTTTTGTCATGTCATGTCGTGTTTTTTGCAAAGCACCTAGAGTAGCAGAGAAGCTGTTTCAAAATCAGATTTGAATAAGTAAAACAATACCCAGTCTGACAGTTTTCATAGGAATTGAATCAAATTTGATCAATAAGATTCAAATTGAGGTACTGAAACAAGCAACTAATTCCATTAGCAACTGCAAATTAATTCTAAGGAACCTCTCTGGAGAAGGAATTAGCATAGGAAACCCTGTAAATATGTGTACAATTGGGAACAAAGTTCTGGCCTACAGGTGGTGGGATCTTTCACATACTGGTTATCCCTCCCAGATGACAGTCAGCGGTACGATCTGTAGGGATCTTTCCATGATGACCAGGCCAGTGTATGGTATCTTCATCGTCCCTGTGCCATGTCGGATAGCCATGCTGAGCCCCTCTGGCACACTGTTTGCAAAAAGCAGTTCCCATGATGTTTCAAAAAAAAGAAGAAAGAAATGTGCTTTCATCCAGCTTTATTCTTCCTCTGAGTTTTGCATAAGTTCTGCCCTAATTTTCGGTCAGTTTGAGGGAACTTAGGATGAGCAGCACAAAACATGCATTACTTTAGAAAAGATGCTACTGAAATGGGGTGAAATTCCCTGATGCTTTCAGCGTCGAACTCTGATGAGAAGAAAATCAACAGCAGAATAATGTGATATTTGAAAAAAGCTTGACTAGACTACAAGTGCCTTTTCTGCCATTTAGTTCTAAGTAAATACTAGGGTAGCAGATGCCACAGTGTGTAAGTGGTAGGTTTGTGTGTTTAGGCTTTTAAATGGATAATGTGCTCACTAGGATGCTTGGGTGAGCAGAATATAGCAGGAGAAAACAAGGGATGAGTGTGCAGCTTTATGATGGGGATGGGGAGGCAAAGGGCCAGTGTTAAGTGGCGAGCGTGAGATAACTTCCAAATGGGTATTGAGGTATTTGGCTAAAAAGAAAACATATTTTTGTTAAAAGTGTTCATGTGGAGCTTTGTTTATTTGCAGCACTGTGAAATACCAGTGTTCATCAATGACATCTGAACTTTGGGATTGAAACAGTAGATTTGCAAGATACTTTTTCAGCCTGATAATATCAGAGCCATCATAAAATCAAGCTGAATCAGAGGGTGATTTTTTTGTTGAATTCATAAAATATTTAGGCCTTGGTGTTCTTCCAGATAGGGTAAGAAATCTTTAAAACCATCCATAGTTTTTGTGTTTGCATTTCTCTTTCTTGCAGCCTGCCTGACGCACTTGTCCTCTGTATAACTAGTACTGGTTCTCTTTCAGACAAATACAGCGGCAAGTTTGATGCTGAAAAAGTTACTTGGGTTTCATAGGCTTGAATTTGTCATCTTAAGAGTGTGGGGGTATGATTGCTCTTTTGGGGAGCTATCAGAAAGCTACAACTACGAGATTAGTTTAAAGAAATATTTTTTCAAACCACAACAATGAAATTTCAAAATTTCTACATGAGAACGAAGGAGGAAAAACATCCCCGAAGGTCAGCTTGAGGGAAAGTCAGAGAGAACAGATAGGTGTAGTGCATGGACCTAGCCTGAGTTACCTCTTGTTGAGGCATACTTTGAGAGGAGCAATACTTCCAGGTTGTTTCCTTTGCTGTGCTGTCATCAGGCTATTAAATCTGAAATCTGAAGAAACGATCTAGGAAACCTTTATTTTTCATTTGGGTAAAATACAGCCTCTTTTGCTTTGTTTAGCAGCATCTGCATATGGTGTCTCATCTAGAGCTTAACCAACTGTCTCTCACTGGTCTGAAAACAAAAGCAGCATCTCTATAGCTGTGGAAGGAGGCAGGGTGGGCTTTCCGGTCATCATCCCTTGGTTTTAATGTATGTTCTCATTTTCTTCTCTCAGCAGGTATCCCCCAGGCGTTGTAAGCGTGGCTTCAACTGGCATACCTACAGCAGTAGAAGGAATAGTCCCCAACCCTATGTCTTTATCACACGGCCTCCCTGCTGTAGCCCACCCGCCCCATGCTCCTTCCCCCGGCCAAACTGTCAAACCAGAAGCTGATAGAGACCACCCAAGCGACCAATTGTAGCCTACGAAAACAGCATTCCCTACATCGGAGATTTCAACTTCAGCGTGTGGAAAACAAACAAACAAAACAAAACAAAACCCTGGATTTTGATTAAAGGCAAAACCATGAACTTACAGGAGGAGACGATTATTATTTTAGAAACTGGTCCAATATACAGTATAAAAGGAAAAGGTGGGAGACAAAAAGAAGATTTGGAAACATTTTTTCCTCCGTATAAATTGTAGTTTGTCCCTGTCCAGTGGACTGATTCACTGTTTCTGTGTCTTATGGGTTCTTTGTTAAGCAAGAGAAGTTAGTAGTTAATTATATCATGAATGTACTTGTCTGTGTACAGTTTTTAGAACATTAAAAAAGGGTTTGTTTGCTTAGCTGTCAACAAGGAAAAACATAAGGGAGGCATTCAACAAACCAATTTTGAGATTAAAAATCCTTTCTTTTATATTTTAAAACATGCCCAAAAATGAGGCAGTTGGCAAACTTCTCAGGACAATGAATTTTTCCCATTTTTCTTTCTACGCCACACAGTGCATTGTTTTTTCTACCTGCTTGTCTTATTTTTTAGAATAATTTAGTAAACAAAAGAAAAACAGTTTCTCCTAATTTTGGCATGAATTCCCTTATTTCAAAATGAAGACAACCTTGCGAAGAGATTTTGAGGAAAAAAAAAAAAAGGTTTTGTATAAACGAGCATTGTGCTTTTTGTCACCAGTTAAAGTATATATTATTGGTGGTATGCGAAAAAGGCACTAGACTACTGAAAAGTAGCAGCATTTCATTGCCTACATTGATTCCTTCCTGGTAATGTGGTAGGCTAGCAATATTTTTGGTTAAAATCATGTTTGTGACTGTAACCATTTGTATGAATTATTTTAAAGAAATAAAAATCCCAGACAAATATCATATGTGTAAAAATTTTTATTTCTAGTAACTGTTTATTCAACTTTTATTAGGTTTCTTAGCTGTAATTTTTAAACAGATGCTGTCAAGTATTTCATTTCTAGCTTTACTTTGCTCTCTGTTGTTTGTAATACTGTCTTGGAAGCCTGAAAAATAAAAAAAATAATTCTTTCCATACCATTTTTCCCTTTACATTTCGTAAATGTTGATCTTTTTTCCTGTGTTTCTAATGGAGTTTGAAATTAAGATGGATTTTGATTTGTACACCGGCATCATCAGCTACAATATGGTAACAGCATTTATGCCACCACTGTGGGCAGAGCAGAGGAGGTACAACAGCAACACAACGATAATAATAATAATAATAATAAACGTCTTTTGCCGAAGTCCAACATGAGAAGTGTCCATTGTTTTATTTGCTTTTGTGATGATGGAAGCGTGCAGCAGGCTGTAATTGTATTTGCTATATTGAAGGAGTTTGTTTCTTTGAGCATGGGCAGAAGTGTTTTCAATGTTCTGGCCTTTCCCGTGCTCCTGGGTAAGATGTCCTTCATCCCTACGCAGTTTAAAAAGGCAAGACGAAAGTTTAGCTGCTGCAAGAAGGAAATGCAGGATGGGCGAAAGTGAACCTGGATGTAAACCTCCTCGATGGTCTCTTGTCTATTTGTTCACTATTAATCTGAACTAGTAACTGTGCACTTAAGGTTAGTGAGCTGTTTGTATGGGATCTGTGAGAAGTTCCTCTCCCCCATTCCCGCAAGTCGACAGGGCGGCCTCCACTTCTCTTAGGAAAATGTTCGGAGGCTGCAAATCAAGAAAGGCTGAAACTTGCGGGTCTGTACCCTAGGAGCACTATATACAGTGACATTTTGTCTCCATGGAAGAGTGGAAGGGTTTTGCCTTGAACATTTAGAGCCCAAAATGTCATCCATTACAATTTATCTGATGGTAAAACCATTCCTGTCCCCTCCATGAAACAAAACAGAAAACAGCCCTAAAGCTGCAAGTTATCCCAGCAAAGACACTTCTAACAGCTTCGTGGCCAAAAACGTGCAAAAAAACCCAGTGCAGTCTTCTGCAGTTGAAGTAGGATTTCGTATTTCATTGGTAATTCATGTTTTAAGATGCTGCTTTGTCAGGCTGAAGATGCTTCTTTAACATACGTAAACCAAACACTTAACATCTGGCTGCAGAGAATCGCTGACAGTCTCATTTGCAATGAAATTTCCTGAGGAAAACCAAGAGTTGTTTTTTTTTTTTTTTTCCCTTGCATCATTTTGGATGTGGCTTATGTAAGTACGCTTTGTTTCTAGTGAATCAATCCATTGAGGAACTGGAAATGAAGGCACCGGTATTTATTGCATGCACTTCTCGGGCTCGGTTCTGAAGCTTGCTGTCCTTCAACTTATATTTTTGAGCCGTCATCCGTGCAAACTTTTTCAGGATTTGAGCCAGAAATAACTGCACTGACGGGTGCGATAGGGCATTGCCACTGTGGTGGTAACAGGTTCAGTGTTTTTATGGTAGTGCTTGAAAGCTGTGGGTCTGACTGCTGGAGGGTGATCCGGTTTCCTGCTTCTGCTGGAGCAGAAAGGAAAAGCCACCCTGGCAATGACAAGACCGATGGGTGCTGACTTCTGGGTTATGGTCTGAAAAGTTGAATTAAAAAATTAAAAAAAAAAAAAAAAAAGGCTTGGAGTAAATGACTAATTGGGAAAGTGTACCATAATAAACAAAGGCTGTTATGCCAGACTAACCTTATATCTTTCATGATTGCTTTTGCTGGGTAGTGGAAATGTGATTAGATTCCCTCCGGCTGGTAAAGGATGCGCTAAATAAAGTTTAGACAGAAGAAGATGCGGTTAGTGGGAAAATATAAAGTGGGGAAGGCGATGGCAGCAGAGGGCCACAGGTGACCTGAGGCAGTGTTGAAAGGTGAAAGAGGAGGTAATCGAAGTGCCTGCCTCAAACAGTCAGGGGTTTTTTTTTGGTGGTGGTATTTGAATTAAGGATCTTGGCCAAGAAAGAGGCCAACCATATTGAAACCGCTGCTGGCTCAAAGCTTGCAGGCATCACCAGCACGCAGGAGGCTCTGGAGCCTGCATGAGAATTGGATGGTATCAAAGAACGGGCTGCTAGAAGCGGAAAGAGACCAGTTGTGCAAATGCAGAGTCAGGTAGTTGAAAGTCGAAACAAAAACTTGTCAGAAAGAAGGAGCCAAAAGTGATTGCCCATGGTAGGACCGATTGATTGCCATGATGGGGCAGCCGTGGAAAAAAAACCTATGATGGCAGATGCATCTGGCACAGTATTTTTGGTAGGGATGAGACTGGATCAGAGATGCTACGGGGGACCTGGAGCATTTGATGTGTAGTTTTTGGTCATGCGTTTTTGAAAGGGTGAGCTCGAGCTGAAGTCCTAGCAAAGACCGGCTCTCAAAACGACTGAAGGTGTGGAGGAGATTAGAGTAACTGGGCTTTTTCAGCTTAAAGGGAAGGCTGAGTTGGGGAAATGATTATAAATAGTAAATGCTGAGGAGGGAGGAGGAAGGAGTAATGCTAAAGAAAGGCTGGTATATGAAGAGACAAGCATAAATGGGGGTTGGGAAAAGATCTCTGTCAGCAGGGAGGTCCTGGGACAGGTTTCCAGTTGAGGTGACTGGGAGTCAATCCTGAAGTCCCTGCAGCTCGGCTTGGGTTTTTTGCTTTGTTTTTGTGTTTGGGGTTTTGTTGTTGTTGGTTTTTTTATATAACTTTGTTTTTACAATCCAAAATGTGTTTAAAGGTCATACAAGGTTGCTACGAAACCAACAACTAGAAGCCTGTTCCATTCAGGGTAAAACACTTCAGCTTCCTTTATAACAAGCCTCAAGGCTTTTTCCTATAGTATGTTTTTTTCGAGAAAATGCCCTGTTATTTGCTTGTCTGGCCTTCCACCTCGAACGATTAAGGCTGCCTTTCCAAATGACTGTGACTGCTGTAGTCTGGCTGTTACCAGCTTGCTCCTTGCCTCTGACCGAAGGGTTTTCTTCTCCTCTTGTTGAATCTCAGTGGATGCTTCAATAATGTCGGTTGTTCTGCTCGAAGGAGAAGGCAGCACTGCCAGTATTTCCTTTATTCAGTTTACTCCAACCTTTCTACCTTTTGTAAATTGAAAAACAAAATTAAAAAAAAGGAAAAAAAGGAAAAAAGAAAAAAAAGCAGTCATCTGTTTTAAGGGTAGAGAGTAATATTAGGTCATTTTGTCTGACCACTTGGTAAAGCCGTTAAATGTAATGTGCTTCTTCATGAAACCTGATACCGTGTTTTGACTTAAGTAAATCTTTCAGAAAGATTTCTAGTCTTTGTATTAAAATGTCAAGTGATGGGGTTTTTGCTATTTCCTTTGATAGTTTATTTAAATAGGGGATAACCGTCACTGTAATTTTTAAACTGCTTTATTTAATTTGGCTTTCTCTGTCTCTGAATTCCAGTTATTGTTTCATGTTGAACATGAGGTCATGTAGGCTGACTTGAATTTAGTGAACGTGTCACATTTTAGCCAATTTGCCTTTGTACTGAGGTCAGTGACACATCTTCCAGGAAGACCAAATGGTGTTATTCATCTGTTTTCTTTTCCAGTTTCTTTCATTATACTGCACATCCTTTCCTTTGTGGCTCTGTATTTTTGTCCTTTCGAATGACATAGTGCAATACGGTTATCTTCTGCAGATGAAAGTACGGGATTTCTGATCTCTGATTTTCAGCTATTGTCTTCTTGCCTCCGTTGACTTTCCAGTTTCCTTGGCAAACTATTTTCCTGCAAAGTCACAAGTGCTTGAAGAACTTGATTAATGCTCATCTCGGTCTTCAAATTGCATGTGCCTAGGTAGAGCTGAGCACCTCATTAGTAGCGTAAGCTCCACGTTGAGTAGATGCTCAACCCGGTGCTCCCACTGTCGTAGTCCGAGCGCTCACTTTCATCCCACCATCTGCACCCCTTGTGTCTCCGCCTCTTGCAGAATGTACCTTATCCGGGTCTCGTGCCTCGTATCGGGCTGTTTGTCCCTCAACATCTGCTTCCTGGCCTTCTGCCTTGTTTCCTTCCAGCGTTCGGGGGACCTAGAACATTACTTTTGGAATTCTTCCCTTTTTTAGAAGAAATGTCCTTTGGTCCATTCTACTTTTCACCTGTGAATTCCAGCTCAACACAGACCAGTTGTTTTTCACCTCTCTCCTTGGCTGACCTCCATGCACTCTACCTCACTAAACCCATATCCAATATTCTATTTTTTATGTCCCCTTTTGGGCTTGGGAGCACCCAGTTGGTCTTTTTTTTATGCAGTTCCTCATCTGGAGTTTCCTTCCTGCATTTTCTGTACTACAGAAACAATTACAGCTCTTCAAATCTAGTCTCAGCATTTCTTTGCCATTACATTTCTGCTCAGAGTCATAACAGAGTGTTTTCCAGAAGGAGCATTGCTTGGTTTTTTTTTGGGGGGGGTTGTGACACTGTGCCAAGGCCACCATACTAAAGTATGTCCTTGGGATGATTAGAGCATTTGAGACATTTCCAAGATGATGTGGATCACTCTCTGAGCATGCCAATCCGTTGAAGACATTTGTTACTTGCACAGTCTTCAGCTACACATCTATCTCCCTTCTTTCATGTGCTGCCTAAAAAGGATAAGCGGTCGCCAGTTGGAAGCATTGACGATCTGCTCAAGAAATAAAGGAAGTTTAAAAAAAAAATTTAAATACTTGAATATGTTTTGAGATGCAAAGATTGAAAGTCATAAAAATGAGCAAAATTATTAGCTTAAATTGCCACAAGAGCCTTTTTACATATCAGATTTGATACTAGAAGGAGACAATTATGTGCCAGTGTGACAGTGCTATTCCTTCATCTGCGCTGTGGAAGCAGAGTCCTTGTATAGTTTGGGAAAAGCTTATGGAGCTGGCCCTCCCTGGATGAACCCTAGGAGTTAGGGCAGCGCATCAACATCTAAAAATAAATCCCTCGAAGAGCAAACATCTCAGACTTGTGTTTCCAAACCCCTCCAGCCATTTTCAAAGCGTCCCACCCGATGCAGTGGATTGCATTCTCAAGCCCATTGCCCCCAACACGGCTGTCGGCTTCAGCGCGTATTCCCCTTCCCGGGAACCCAGCGAGCAGCAGTAGTTGCTCTTCAGCACACCTAAAAGCATCAGAGTAAATCCCATTTAAATCTCCGTTGCTGTTTACTGGGATTTCGGTTAAGCCCTCATGTAAGGTTAAGTCCGTGCTGTATTTTACTGTTCTTAAACCACAACAGAAAAAGAATCTGCTTTTGGTGTTTTCCAGTAACGTATTTGCTGTTATCAGCACCAGTAGTTTTCAGATTAAAATGGAGTCAGGGGACTTCCAGCTGCTTCTTGCTATGGGTTTTCGGTCATTTTGCTGTTTGCTTGCCCATGTTTTTTAAAGGCCTAGTGTATGTGAAATGTATTTATCATGTTATGAAGTTATGATGATAGATTTTTTTTTTCTCTCTTAAGTTATAGCCATTTGTAATTAGCTCCAAGGCCGTCACTTTCCATTCCAAGCATGAAGCGGAAAGCCCGTCCTTTGAAACAGATTGCTGGAACTGGAGGTTTTCAAGAATTCATGCTCTGAACAGCTGTCTTTTTTTTTTTCTTTTTTCTTTTCCTCCTGCAGACCAGCCATTTTAAGCACAGAATACAGCCCTTGTCGTGCAAGAAGCACAGGTAAGAGAGGAAAAATCTCCACTGTGACTCAAAGCTCATTTTTAGCGGTTTTCAACCTCTATAAATTCAAGGGCTAAAGGCACGGTTTTGCAGCATGTAGCTAGTAGCTGAGATCTGATCCCATTTACAGAAAAATAAAAGTCTTAAGTCTGGTGAAAGAGCAATATTAAATTGTGACCCCTTGGATTGTGGCACACATCCCACTTGGATTTTCACATGCATCCCAGAGCAAAATGTGTCATTCCAGTGACTGTCTTTCCCAGTGACGCAGGGTCTGGGACCGAACCTCACCATTTGGAGAGCTCTTTTCATGTGTGATGTCCAGCGTTGCTGGAAGTAGGGTAAGGTTTCTGATGTTGCTGCGATCCCCCAAGCATTTTAGTTTTCATCTGCAATTAATTGCCAGTGGAGCTGCCAGTGACTCCCAGTAGTTATTTGTGAAAGACAGCGGTGAGTTCAGATCTAAGCAGACACCGCAGGTTTTCCTTTGAAAAGGCTGTTGACAAGCTATGAGATGGTGGCTGCTCTTAATCCAGATTCGTCTGTCTGGGCTCTCTCTTTTGCTTCTCTTCGGTGACCTAAGTGAAAGCTTAAGAGGAATAGCTCCTCAGGTAGGTAGTCTTTCCAATTAAGCGCCCAAGGTTGCAGTAGAATAAACCAGGGACAGTCTCTGCAGATCCTAGAGTGTCTGGTGTAAACTTCTCATGGCAATCAATCCAATTTTCTAGTTTCAAAGTGGCTTCATTACTTAGGAAATGCACACTGCAGAAATGAAATGCCATCCAGAAGTACCTCTGTGCACTGCTTCTTATCCCCGCTCTCTCCAGATGCCTGCAGCCCACTGAAAATCCGTCCCCAGAAGACACAGAAGGATGAAACTTCTTCAACCTGTGGTGCTGTTTTTGAAAAACTACTTTGATAATCCACATCTGATAATTCACCCCCAATATCTATTATTGTGAGGTTTAAAACTCCAAATGTTGGAAACGTTCTTAAACAGATGCTTAGGCTCAGCTGCATCAGCCTCTGAAATCCCTTTGGGGAGGTAGATTCTTGGGTAGAAAGGGCAATGTTTTGTTGTTTGTGATGTGTTAATTTTTTTTAATTCTTTTTTAATATGTTCATTCCAGAGGTCTGGACTTTCAGAAAAGCAGTGTCTGCTCGGCCCGGGGAGGGAAGGTTTGCCTGCTGCAGCCTTTGCCTGGTTGAACATGTCAGGGGACAGAACTTGCGGTCTGACCCTCGCGGTAAGTTAAATATCTGAAAATGTAATAGAAGAATGCAATGTAATAACGTGCTTTCCCATCCGACAAGCCTGAGCTTGTGGAGGTGCCGAGCGGCAGCTGCTGCGGTACCAACCCAAACCTTTGGCTTCAGTGAGACAGATGATCTAAGCTTGTTTCATGCCAACCGCTGCATTTTACAATAGGAACGAAGTCAGATGCTGAACTGTTGTTTCCTCAAATTCCCTTCTCGGAAATCCCTTGCAGCTCACTGTTCCAAGCCAGGGCCGTATCCTGGCTCTGGAGCGCCCGGGCTGTGATACACGAGCTTTTCTCCTGACTTCTCTGCTAAATTTAAGAACTAGAGGTGATCTGGTTCGTGATTGCTATATATGCTGTATTTTTTTAATTGCTGCTATTTCCCTCCAAGACCTGGGAGCCGATGGACACTCCGGGTGACCAGGGCACAAAAAGACCGGCCATCTCTCCGCGGTAGCCACTAGGTGGCAAAGCAGACACTGTGCACCGAAACCGCAGAGAGAAACCCCCTTCAACAACGTGCTCTGCCTTCCCTGCGGCTGTTTTGAGCCTCCTCTATAAATATTATTTTTTTATAAGCTATTACGGCATATTTAGATACGGTACATGGAGAATCTTCAGTTTAAACGTCTGTAAATGCTCTTATTCTTAATTACCTATCGGTCGGTCAGGGTTTAAGCCTGCCCAGAGCATTTCAGCAGCAGAATTTGCTGTCCTATCAGGAGTTTGAAGAGGATAACATATTAAACAGCCTGGGGAGACTGTTAATGAAGCTGTGTCAGTCCTGGCTCACCTGTGAATCACAGCTCAGGTGTCGTTTCCCTTCTTAAATTGCAGACAGCTCAAAGACCTGGGACCTGTTCAGGACAGAGGCTCTGCAAATGCTTCCTTGTATTTATAAACATGTAAATGAAGATTTGAAGATAGTCCCTGCTCCAAATATTTTACAGGCACAAATACAAAGGCTCGTTAAAATACAGAGGGGAAACACAGACACCCTAGGCTTTTTCTAAAGCCTGGGCATAAATTACGCTGTTTGTTATCCCGACTCTACGAGATTTTGTCCTCTGTGGAACACGTCCTTGTGTTTTTGCCTACTGGAGATGTCTCAAGTTACAGATTTTCATCATGGTCTGTTTTTTTGTTTTCTCAATAGCTTCCAGGGGCCCTCGCAGGGAAGTTCACGGTTCCCTCTCTCTGGTGACAGCAGCGCTCTTGGCTGGCTCCTTCCAGACAACTTTCACACATCCAAGCCTGTCCTGCCCTCGTTGTCCTGTTCCCTTCCCATACTGCTTGCAGCTGCGCACGCGACTGCTCTGCTGATCCCACCTTTTTTGGGTAGTGGTACCTCTTCTTCACAGATGCTGGGACGTGAAACTCATCCGCTGCACACCTAGGTCCTGCGATGGCCTTCAGTGGCGTGTTCACTCCCTCTCCCCTGGCAAAGGTTTTGCCTGGAAGAGCAGAGAACGTGTTTTGCCCCAAAACGATGGTCTGAAATATCGTATTTTGGAATGTGGTGGGAATGTCCTGTTCTGGAACGATGAGAAACATGGGCAGAATTAGATTTCCTCTGTTTCTCCCTGTCTTTGGCAGACGGGACATTGAAGTCTACGTGTTAATATTAGGCGCAATTACAATGGCAATAGGTCGGGTCTAAGCAGAAACAGTGGATGCAAAGCAGATTTTTGGCCAGTTGTTTATTAATGGAGCATTCATCTTCTGCATGGAAGGCTATATATAATGCTACGGAAAACACAGCACGATGCTTGTCACTTAAGCATCACAATATTCATGTGGCCACACAAAGGTTTCACAAAATATCGGAAGTCTGGATTTTGCTGACTTTTGAGTACTTGCCTTCAGAATCTTAGTGCTGATATTCTAATGTTTGTATCGGTTTCATTTGTGTAATTTCATTTTTAGTTCTTGGGGCTTCAAGCAGTTCTGGTGATTTTAATGGTGTGATGGATCTGGTGAAGGTGAGTCTCCCATTGCCGCTGTCTGGAGGCAGGAGACTTCATTGTAGGTGGGAGGATAGCTGGAGGTCTGAAAAGTGCTGCTGGGCCCTACCCTGATTTCTGAACAAAAAGCACAGGGTGCTCAGAGCTCAGTTTAGGCCGCCCACTGCGGTCCCTTGGATGCCTGCTCAGGTCAGGCCCCGTGGGTCCTGTTCCCATGTGCTGTAGCAGAGAGCTGCAGTCGCAATGCCCGGGTCAGGCACTTTCCATAGACAATCTGAGGATGACTCACTGCATGATAAGAAAAAACAAATATCCCCAGGTCTTTCTTGTGACACGACAGTTTTCAGCCGTACAAGCTGACTTCCTGGGATGTCCTTCAATTTGCAATAATTTCCTATGAGGCAAAAGCAAAAAAAAAAAATAACCTGCCAATGGAGTAACAACATATTTTCCAAGAACGTTAAATATATAAAAATGGTGCTGGAATTACAACAGATTGACTACATGTATTTGTCTTTGATAGAGATGAGAAACATGAACAGCCATGTAATATAACCTGGTGGTCCCAGTTTACAGCAAGGGTAATGCATTTGTTATTTATAAAGGGTTAGTCAATGATTAACAGACATTACAATTAATGGTTAATTGATTGTTGTAGACTTAGTTCACACATGGCTTGCAGCTATCTGTAACATTGCATTCATGCTGTAATGTATTTATAGCAGTTATTAATCACGCACTAGTGTTTTTTAAATGTTCTCATTTTATTAGGTGTAACCAAATTTTCAATAGCACATCAGTAACTTGAGTTCTGCCTTCACATTAGCAAAAGGGAAAATATAAGAAACCGGTTAACTTGGCCTTGCTTTCTTTAACGTGAGGAAACCATCAGCTGCATAAATTGGAGGCACTATCACATTATGAAAGCAATTTTAAGTAAAACATGCCTTTTATGGAGGAAGCACACTTAAAGATTTTTGTAATTACAAATATTTGTACTGTTAAGTGAATTGCATTAAAGTATTTGTTGTTGTTGCTTTATTTCCCTGGAGGACTCTTCTGTAGTGGGAGCTTTGTTATGCTGATAAATGTGCCTGAAAGCTTTATGATGTACTGATGCATTGTAATGATAAATAGATCTGGTTAAGTAGTAAAGATCAAACACACAATTAAACGGACTGTAATATACATCTTGCTGAGCAAGGGAAAACTATAGTGGAATCAGTAAAGATGAATACAAATGGTTTTATTGAACTAAGCAAAAAATATTTTCTTATGCCTACAAAATGAGGAAATCTGGCCTGATACTTGCATGAACAGAGTTATAAAGTGCTTAATCAGATATAAAATATCTTTTAGATGTTCAGCATTTATAATCAACAGACAAGGCTTTCTCCGACCGCTCAGAGTAATAGAGATGTGCAACAAAGCAGAGGTTAAGCGAAGCAGCGCGGCGTGGGATTGCTGGGAGAGGAGCCTGGGCACAGCAGGCAGGGCTCGCAGGTCTGACGCCGCGGTAAAATTAACAAAAACATGTTGCACTAGACAAAAAGATTAGAATTGAATATTGGCAACACCTGCTTCCATTGTCCAAAATGTCCTTTCCTAGAACCTTTCCCAGCAGGGAGGCCGGTTCACACTTGGCGAGGCCGCAGAGGTTTCACACTTCTTATTGTCATTTGCTCTTCCAAATACCAGGAGAAAATGTGATTCAGAAGGAGCATGCTGGAAGAGGGAAACATGGCTCTGCATTACTTCAGAGTCACAAAAATAAACCTTTAACATAAAGGCACTGAGGGGAACTTTCATTCAAAAGGCAGAGCAGTCCCCCTGCAACCTGCTTGTGGATTATCCTTGTCCATTCCAACTCTGAATTACTCTGAAGGGTGTTTTAAGTGAATTTCCTTTGCAGGGGTACCCATAGCCAAGTCACTGCAATAGGAATTTCAGAGCTCGTTGTACAGATGCTATGGTGAAATAACTCCTAGAGGAGTTAGAATTAGGCAGGCTATAACAGCCAGAAGAAATACTAATTCTCCTGGATCGACTTTATGTGAGCTCCTACCCTACGCGGTGCTTTGCCCACCTGGAATAGCATAAGCCATTTGGATTCCTTTGCAGTGCCTGGGTATTAGCAAAACTCAGGCGAGAGACCAAATCCTGCTTCACTGATGCCAACAGCCAAAACTCTTAAGCCTTGTGCACACTGGCCGATTATCGTGTAAAATCCCCCCGATGCTCACCAAGTTCTGCTATACCACCAGCAACCGCCTCATAGACAAAAAGCATCCGCTCGTGACCTGGACTGCTGCAGACGTATTTCCCAAGGATGTACAGCATGATACGTTCCAGCCAGCAAACCCTTTATTTCTAATTAACCATGTGCTGCTAACTACTAAAAGCTTTGCACGGCCTCCAGGAAGTCGGGCTTATTTAATGAGAAGCAGGGGAGTAGTAAATGCTTCCAGCTTCTGGAGTTTAAGAGAAAAAGGAGTGGATGGGAAGGTGGTGTGCCCCCATGCATCTGGCTTCTCATAACCTGAGCTACAGGTGTTGCTCAACTCAAAGTGCCATATAGGAGTTCCCAGGAATATACAGGGTAATAGAGCTGGTTTCTTCTTTGTAAGAAAACTTATTTCTGCCCCAAGAACTGCATGTAACTCTGCAAAGACATTTAGATGTCTAATGGCCACTTAGGCATCTAAATACCTTTATAGATCTGGCCTTCGGTCCTAATTGTGTTGCTGCAGTCTGCAATGTCACCGGTTTTGCACAGCAGGCACCAGATCGGAATTGACTGTGTAGAGAAGAACAGCCTGGCAGCCACTGGGTTTGATTTAATTGGGTTGAGCTGGTTTATGATCCCTCGATATAGATATTTTTTTCCTTGTTGAAAAACAATGCGTCTGCCAAGGCCGGAACAAAAGCGGGAGCTGTCTGGGGGTGAAATTGCAGACTGACGGGGACAAACCTGCTCGATGAGAAGTAGACTCCGAAGGGTTTTGTGATGTCTGTCGGTTTATGCCATCTCTTCGTCACAGAGTTTTTAGTCCAAAGATTATTTTGGATGCTTGCCTGTTCCCAGAAGCTCCGCGTGCTCGGAACAATTTCAGCTCTGCGTTAAGACAATAATTATAATCAAATCTCATGCTCCGCTGCCTTGGTCAGTCACCTCCATGGAGCAGATGGGAAGGGGGCTCAAGTCAGCAAGGGTTTTCCCTCCCAGGGTACAACTGGCCTGATGTCTTCAAAAAGGGCTTTTTTGTTTTTCCCTTTGGCTCCCCTCTACTTCTCTCATGGTGTCAGGGACAGGCTGCAGCTGGAAAATCATGGACAGGGTTTGAAGGGCGGGAAAGGAGAAAGTTATTTTGTCTCCTGCCTGTCTGCTGCTCCTTGTTCACACATCCCGGCTGCAGAGAAAGCCAGGCTGGGAGCAGGCAGGCAAAGGAAACGGTTCTTTTGGTAGTCCCTCCTGCATCTGCTCACCTTCAGCGTCAGGTCTGAGACCTGCCTCTGAGCTCAGCCTGCTTGGTTAGTCCAAGTCCTACATTCCCAGAAAGCTTAGGTCAGTTGTTAGAATAGCCATTGACCCACAAATAGGCGTTGTGCTATCCCGCCGTGGCAGAGGTGGCCGTGAGCACGCATGGAAGTCGCTGCTGGTGCCGACAGTGCCGTGCTGACCTGATTAATTACCTCGTACAGCGTAAACACGGGGGCAGACACAGGTCGTGAGTTCACCGCTTTGGAAGGCTGTCCCTCAACGCAGCGGTCCCTCCAGCTTCCTCTGCAAGTCGGGACTAAGGCGAGATGTGATTAAATCTCTTTTGTTGGATGGTCCCTCTCTGCTTTGTCACCTCAATCAAAAAAGCAGGAGGGTGTCTGCTCAGCTCTGGTGCCATTTTGACCCCCAAATGATGTGTTAGGTCTCCGGAAAATTACAAATTGAGGTCACTGAAATGCTTGAGATGGAAGAGCACCTCGCAATCCCCCTGTGCGTTTGGTTTCCACTCAGCGCTCCTAAACAGGGCAGGGGCGAGGAGCCACTGGTTACCAGTGCTGGTCAGAGCCAGACAGGATAACTCAGCTCATGCACCTGGAGCCGGCGGTGTGAGATTGCCAGGTGCTCATGGGGAAGTCGAGACACAGCCTTAGGACTCGCGTGTTCCCTTCACTCACCGCCTTGATGAAAAATCCCAGGGAATTGATGTTTTCTTTTATTTTCGGCAATGGCTGATGATATCTCCTTGGTAGCATGGCTCTTCTATATTGTTTTTTTTCATTTTGGCTTATTAGAACAGAAAATGACATGTAAATGTTATGTGGAATAGCTGCTGAATGTTTGAATTTTTACTGCGCTCTCATGCTGCATCTTTAGTCGTCACTGATTTCCCCCCCCACACATTTTTTTTCTTATATGCCAACGAGGCTGATTGTGGCTTGCAGAGGCTGTTACTGCATCCCGTTGTACCTTGTGACTGCTATTAATGAGATGTTTGTTCTCTCAAAGGTGATTGCAATGATTCCTGTTAAAGTGAAAAAAACAAGCTCTGTGAAGACTCTTTTCCCAGATTTGGGATCTTCACCAAATTTATGATGGTGTTTTAGATCTGGATCCTTGCCTTATGCACATGGCTGGCTGATTCACCAAAGCACCTCTGGGGAGTATTTAAGAAACGCTCTGTGTTGACAGGAAAGGGGCAGGCAGCACCCACACGACTGCAGAGGACCATATTTACCCAGTGACTCAAAAGCCCTGACTTGGCAAAGTCTTTGCAGACTTTGCAAGACCTTCAGTGGTGAGCTTCCCTTGTACAAACCCAGAGAATCTCCTGCCCACCACAATGCCCAGCCACCAAGGTGATCTCCTCACCCCCGGCTGTTTTCCCATCATCCAGGTTGCACCCTGCAATCCCATAGAGGTGACCGGTGAGCTGTGCGTCAGGGGTGGACCTGATGCAAACACCTCCAGGAGCTGTTTACATAGAGGTCTATAAATTATAGTGGTGTTAGCTCTCTTGGCTTCATCGGCCAGGAAAAGCTTGTGGGATCTCGTGGTTATTCCAGCAAGGAGGAGAAAATGATGACACTGAGGAGGAATGAGGCTCTCAGCCAAGGCAGCGGGCACGCTCCCTCGCTGCTCTTCTCTGGCACGTGATCCCCGCACGCACTCGCGCCGGGCTGCCAGCCTCCTTCTCCTCTCCCAAATTCTCCCATCATCTCTGTCCTCCTCCTCCTTTTCCGCAGACCCCCAGGCTCCCCCACACGTGTGCTCCCCGTCTGTGCTGCAGCGGGGATGCGAGGCGAGGGCTGCTGCTGGTTTAGCTCTTGGCTTCATGGAGGTGATCAGCTATTTCTTGCTCTTTTCTTAAATGGCGTGCGGCAGGCTCACATCCACGCTCACAGAAGCAGCTGTCTTGATGAATATTTGCCCAAATCATTATGCTATCTAGCAGTTAGCCTGCAAAAAGACCCAGCGCCATTTGTATGGTAATGGAAGGCTTTCTCAGAAATGTTTTGGAAGCAATCAGCTAAACTAATAGGATTTTATGTAAACCAATCTCTTTCTTTAGATCAGGGTGGTTTTTTTTTCTGGAGAGGAGGGTAAGGGCTTTTTAATAAATGCAAATTGATATTCCAATGAAAATGGAAATGAGAGAAAAAGTTCATCGCTGGGGTAAAATGCTGTGACTTTGCTCTAGCAGCAGCTTTGTGTGTGATTCTCTGCACGTCCCCCGACAGCCACACCGAATTTCTGAGGTGCTGAGGCACGGCGCAAGGAGGAGAAAAGCTTTCTTCCACTTTTAGGCTATCATGAGACATAGACTGGGTTGGACTTTTCATCACTCTGTCAAAGCTGCACTGTTGGTGGTTTCTCCAGTCCTGGACCTCTGCAGAGGGTCATGGCAAGCGGTCACAGAGAGGAGGCTGTGTCAAGCGGGCTCTGTCTGTTCTTATTGCTCATTTCTGCTGTGAATCAGCAGCTCTGGTACTCTGTAACTTCAGCTTTTTGTACCTTTCCAGCAGGATTTGAGAAAAGTAAAGGATGAGAAGCACTCAGAAATCTGATTTATGTCGTGTGCTCAAAGCTCTGGTTTTAAGATGAGTGCTTTGCACTGGGAAATTGCTCATTGCATTCACCTACTGCCGAGGGCTTTTGCTGCAAACCCCAAATGCTTTCCCACTTGGGACACAGCCAAGGTAACTTTCTTGGCCCTGCTCCCGCTTGCCTTGCTGTAAAAGGGCCTGAGACGTGACAGCAGATCGCCTGCGTGGAGCGTGGGCTGGCTGAGATCGCTGCAGTCAATCATGTAGCTGTTTTCTTGTTTGTATGAAAAAAAAAAACCCAAAAAAACTCTGACCAGTCTGTAGACACAGTGGTACTGCTGGAAGTGCTGTTCGAGGAGACTCAGGCCAGCGAGGGTCAGGAATCCAGGACGGTTTCAGGTGAGAAAGTCTCACCCTGTGAGGCTGAACTTGAATTTGGAGCAGCAGGGTTTCAGGCTTGTCCATCCTCTGCAACAAAGGACAGCAAATGTACATGGCAGAGAGGTGTGATGAGTTCCCAAGGCCTTGGAGAGCACCCTCCAGCAGCACCTGGGCAACATGGACATGCCGAGCATTAGCCTGGTGGGGTCACACGCTCACGAGCCCTGTCGCAGGATGCTGTTTGAACTTGTTAACAGTGTAAAAGTGTCAAATGAAAAGTATGAAGGAAGTGGTGTAGTGAATACCTGTTTTCCTCATTTACTGTTAGGTGATACCAGCAACGTCTGCAAACCGCAATGGGGAAAGGTAAATACGCCAAGATGGCATGCAGTCCCTTGGAAAGTCCCAAACATCTTGGATGGGAGGTGGAGAAAACAAGTGATTTTCTACCGTGCTGGGACTGATCTTGTGGTATGCTGTGACTCTGGGTGCAGCAGCGGCCACAGAAACGGGAAGCAATCTGGTGTCAGGAGGGACGTGTTTTGATGGGGCAGTGGTGGTTGAGGTCAGTATCTTATCACACCAACACTGATCTAAATCTACCGCCCTGGCCTGCCAGCGTCTCTAATCAAGTGCGTGTCCTGCTGTGCTACTTGTCAGCCGCACTGTGGGTTGCTAATGAATTGCTCCCCGCAGAAGTGTCTGGAAGCCAGTGGTGTGCTCGTAAACCACCTGGAGAGTAAAGACGGGCGTTTGTCCACAGTGCGCTAGCTTTGATGGCAAAGCTGGTTTGAGAAATACTTTCCTCCCTCCAGCCACTTTTTCCTGACTCTTCGTTCATGCCAAGACAGCTGTTGGTGGTGCTGTCCTGTAACCAGATGGCTGAAAAGATTTGGGGTAAAAATTCTTAAAAGAAATAACTTGGGGGGGGGTATTTTTAGCATGTATCACTTCAGTGTCAAAGGCTGGTACAGAATTCCTCCACAGTAATTCCTCCTTTGAGATGGATTCGCTCAGTGACCTCAGTGTGACAGAAAGACCTTGCTCAAGTTTTGGTCATGTACAAGAAGACAAGGTCTAATCAGTGTCCCGTGATGTGAAACAAAGATCTGACCTACAGATATGCCTGGTGAGTTATTAGTAGGCTTGCCTGAAAACGTCCAAGTTTTAATCCAACAATACAATCCAACTTTACAACTAGAAGAGTCAAATCTAAGACATTAAATATGCATTTATTCAAATATGTTTTCATATTTGAAACGACGCAAAACAGTATAAGCAACATCAGAAGAAAGAATATGTGTATTTCCAGTGTGATCTTTTTTGAACCTCCCTAACTGCAGGCTGTCCCAAAGGATCAAGAGAAGAGCATGGTGCTTTAGTATTCCACAGTCCTGGTTAGACGCTTTCCAGATATAATACAGCATTTCCAGACATTGCAGATAACACCAACTAGATTATTAAACTGAATATTTAAGCTGTTACATGGTTTAAGTGCTTTGTGAATTTTTCTGGGCTACATTAAGTTTATATGAGTAAAAAGTCATTCTTGAATTACAAAATCAAGTAGCTTTTGGTCGCTTGACATCTCAATCCACTCCTGGAGATACATTCACTGGGGCCTTGGAAAGTTTGTTTAAACAATTCAGTCTCTGACAGCTATAATTTTTTGACTTTTGATTTATAGCATTTATTAAATGACATAATCTCAGCATTCAATAAAAATACTACTGAAGTTTCAAACTGCATCGGATTTTCTGTCTTCTAAGAGAGAAAGTAAAATAAACAGAGTATATCCAGAAACTAATCCTGATACTGACAGGTGACGTTAAAAACAATTTTAAAACCAATATCAGAAATGTTCAATTGAAAATTTCTTTCATGGAAAATGCAGTTTCTACAAAAAATCATATTCCAGCTTTGATTGGTAAAATTGAAACACAATCTTTCACTGTGGTTTGGATCTACCAGAATAAAAAATAAATCTCTTTTAAAAAATGAATCCAAACTTTTTCAGGGGTGGCTGCCTCCAGTTTAAGCTTTTGTGCTTCAGTTGGCTACTGTTGGCTGTGGATCAATGCCACTTATAAATGGGGTATGCCAACAATGCGTGGACAGTCCTGGAAACTCTCCTTCCCACTGCTTTTTCCTTACATATTTAATTTACTGCTCTCAGAAGGTCTCTGCTAGCTGTGTGAATGGCAGACGTGGGGAAGGAATTTTCTATTAATCAGCCAGTCGCTGATAGAAACACTTGAGCAGTTAGTGTTCGTGCTTTTCATCATGGCAGGAATTTTGGAGGAAAAGAGGCAATCCTAAGTCTTCCCATTGGAAGGGAGAAGCAAGGAAGAGGTGATGTTCTCCAAGTACAACAAACTGCTTACGCACTAGTAAGATTTTGTATTTCATAGCAATTTTTCAAACCTGAACCCAGGTATGGTTGTGCTGAAGACCACCAATGATGGGAATGTGTGCGCCTCTGTGTTGCTCAGAACATCTGTCTTTGAACTTTTGAGATCTTTTCCCTACTTGATTCAACATTCATTTGTGTCCCTGTGAATTGTCAGGGTGTTGAATTGTCCTTCTTAGTTTGACGACTTCCCTGGATGAAAGATGTCTCTCCTGGTGCGTGATGGTTATAGGACTCCCAGGATATCCTGAAGTTATTCCTCCAGCGGGGAGGAATCTGTCAATGCTGCATAGTCCACACAAAGAACCTGGCCAGCAGACACAACTGGAGATGTGAAGCACCCCTTCTTTGCTTCTCCCTTCCAATGGGAAGACTTCTGTCATAGTTTAAATAAAAAAGATATAAGATACTCCTACAGGATGAGGAGGCTACTTTTAATAAAGGAATGACTCAAATCAGCAAATCCTGCTGACCATGAGACAAGCTTCTCTTCCTTGCTTTCTTCATGCAATGTTGAAGTAATTTAATACATGAAAACAATATTCTAAAGGTTCCAATTGTAATATCTTTGAATCCACTTACCTCCTGCCTAACTTTCTTCTGTCGTAGTCTAAAGTTGCTCACACTTGTGATAACTCTAGCTCCTAGCTATGTAAACTCCCTTTATGATCCGTGGACATGAAAGCGTGTCATGTCAGAGCACTTCGTCCCATTCTTAGTGGGTACCTGAGAGTGTCCTCTTTGGCCAGACACCTACACTGCAGATGTTGATGTCCAGTGAGATGAGGACACTCTGTTCCATGGCTGTCTTTTTCCCCAGCTGTAGCTAATCACAAGAGGGTTGAACAGGTCTTTTAAATCCACCCCAAAATTACTCAGTAAAGTTACAAATTTCATAATACTTTCTTGCCTTTTTTTCTTGTAAAACAATTATTATCCTCTCTTAATTAAGTTGTCACAGACTCCAAGATGTGTTGATAACAGTTTTTCAGATTGTCATTCGTGCTCTAATCATGTATCAATGACTTTCTCAGCTGTCTGGACTAAAGAGTTTGCCTGTTTAAAATATTTTGGAATCCATTCACTCTGGCCTTTCTCTAGATTTTTCATGGCATTGAAAAGCACAGTTGGACACTTCTCCTCAGTGGAGTCCTCAATTTTGTTTCCATCTGGAATCACACACCAGCACTTGTGGGGCAGTTAACTTGGCTGAAGAACGTATTATGGAATTGATCCTCTGAACTTGGTGAAAATCTACTTAAGAGGTAAGTTCCAGTTGATCACAGTTTCAAAATCTCTCCCTTTTTGGGTTGCTTTTTTTGCAGGAACACCAAATTTTATTTAGTTTCCACTGAAGTAATGCATAATATTTATTATGCATAGAGGACTTACTTATTCTACCAGTCTCCAAGTGCATCTCAAGCAGGTAAATGTGATTAATTTGATATAACAGTAGACAGTAATTTGACACTGATGCTGGAAACCAGTGAACTACATTGGTGATCTGCTGTATGGGTGGTTGTGATTACCAGTAATATATCAAATTGCAGCAAACACAGTCTGCAAGGTTTTCCACAAATGTCCTGCAGAGTCCTGCGTTTTTTGCAGGATTGACCAACTGGCTGGGAAGAAAAGATATGTGAATCCAGGCTGATTGGGAAGATTTGGGCTGGATACCTCTAAACAGGTCCTTTTCTCCACCATGTCTGCCACCAGGCTGGATCTGCTCAGAGCTTTGTTGTCTGCCGTGGAGATCAGAGGCACAGGCCGGAGCAGGGTCCTGCTGGCGGTTCACTGAGCAGCACCAGCAGGAACCCATTCTTGGCTCCTCTGCTGGGGCAGAAAGAGCAGCAGGATAGGAGACAACTCTTCCACTTTCTGTCCTCCAAGCCACTGCATCAGAAATATTAATGAAGGTGGTAGAGCCTTGGCAGTCTGGGACCGGCTCATCTACCTATGGTCTAAGGCCAGCCTTGACTGATCAGTTGGGTTTGTACAGGGTTGTATAATGCCATGTTTCACATTAGGTAAGTATTAAGTGCTGGTACATATGTTGCATTCCCATTAGTGCCTTATTCTTAACCCGTATTTTAAATATCTTTTGTTTTACTGGTCTTGATAGTGATGTTTACAGATGTTGGGATCTGGGGTTTTTTAGTGCCTCTAATAGAAGTAAGTCTAGTATGCAGATGGCTGATAAAATAAGCTGCCTTTAAGTGGGAAAAACTGTGATGTCTATCTAATCTCAAGCGCTTTTATGACCATTAACACCAGAGGCCGTATCTAATTGCTATTTTAAGTACAGGTCACAACTGGTACACAGGAGCTGTAGACAGCAGGGACAGAAACTTGCGTCCAGAGTGTCTCTTTGTGTTGCTCAAGTGCACTCCTACTTATGGGATAAGTCAGGAGCAAGGACCTGACTCAAGTCGGCTCCTATATATCCCATGGTATCATGTCAACAAAACAGCCGTGGCTCCTTCCTAAAGGCTTCGACAGAGTGAGCAGAGAAGATGTGGGATATCTCTGCAATGGAGGCACAAGTGTCTGAGGGCTACTGGTGATAGAGGGGCACAGAGGACACTGTGCTTCATGTAGCCTGCTTGTGGTCTTAGATGCAGCTAGATTGTAGAAGTGGACCCAAGGTGGCTGGACCATAAAATAACTGCTCATGCTACAGCACCTTTGTGAGTCAGGGAATTGCTGCTTCCAGAATGAGTATAAATGAGTTTCTGCAGGGTCATCTAGAGATGTGAATTCTGTTTTGTCAAGTCATCAGTATCACCAGAACCCCAAGAGTGTTTGACCTCATTCAACGCACATAACACTTTAGACAATGATCTATATTAAGCCCCAAGAGATGGTGTAAGAGTGTTATATTGGCAGGTGTGTTGCCACAATCTATTAGGGCTAGGTTGTACTTGCAAGGCTTTATAGAAAATGTGTCTGCTGTGTTTTTTTGGCCTTTATTGCATTCACCCACCCCATCAGTTATTTTCCTGAAGAAGAAACTTGCATGACTTGTCTGATGACCATTTTAGAAAGATTCAGCTGTGAGGCTGATATTCCAGTTTGCAGAGCAGGGCCGGTACTGCAGGGATATATAATTTTAGAGTGGTGCCAGTATTTCATACAGCTGCAGGCCTCTCTGCTGGCTGGGATTTATAGGAGTAATGAAATGCTCTAGCATTTCCATGGACTTCCAGGCTGAATCAGAAATGCTAAACACTAAAATCTGCCCTTCGTGCTATTGACATCTACAGTGCAAGTTCCCAACCAACTAAACTCCAAACCTAAATTTCAAAGTGGTTAGTGAAATTAAACAGGCGTTGAGGAGCTGAGTGAATTGGGAATGGGAGGTAGAAGTTGTCTGGGGTTTTGTAAATTGTCCGCAGTGGTCCCTTGTGCATGGGATGGCCCCTTCTGCACTGCAGAGCTGCGCTGTGTCCGGCGAGAGCAGCTCCAGCTGGGCAGCAGGTGCGCAGCAGCAGTGACCTGGTTTGGGAGCGACCTCCGCTAACCTCCCTGGCATGCCAAGATAAAGATTGGCCATATGTTCCAACGCACGCTTTCATGCCGAAAGGTCATCTTCCAAGTGGTCTTAGAGAGAAGCTGCACTCCTGTGGAAAAAACATCTTAAGATATCCCAGGAAAAGAGAAAACTGGTGCTCAAACACTTTTCTGCATAGATAGATAATGTAAACCAAAGGTGTTTAAATATCAGGAGTAATTCAATGCTGCTTGATTCCTAGCATTTGGACGTAAAGGGAGGAAAATGAAACATACAGGTGAAGGTCCCAGTACTGCTGAATAAACCAGGAGCAAGATGTCCTGTGCTCCCACAGCCCTGCTCGAAGTACCATTGCAGGTTCTCAGGGCACCAAGATGCGAGTCCTGAGAGGCTGTTAAAAAGTCCTGGCTGCTGTGGTAGAAGTGGGAAGGTCAGTCTGGACCCCATGGTGATGGTTTGTGGATCCATTTTTGGCAATCATCAGTTTTGTCTCTTCGGAGCCCTTTTCAAGTTGAATAGCATTGGGACTTAGACTCCTAAAGCCCTGGTAGAGAAAGATTCTTAATATCTTTTTCCTATTTAATCATGCCACTTTGATTTTTGGTAATGTTGGTGGAAGTTGAATGCCTTACCAGAAGTTAACTGCCTAAATACCCTGCAGATTGCGATCCAAGTCATATCTAAAAAGGAAAGCATTCCTACCTGACTTATATGCCTTTGGAAGTGTTAGCTATCATCTGTGCAATAAAATATCCTTTATATTATATATATAGGCCCTCGAAAATTGCACATGGGAAAGGACGTCCCAATTTCTGTATAGCTGAGAGAGACACCAGGTGATATCTAATTGCAGCTAGAAATAAAAGCCACATGACTACAAAGGCAGCTAAACACTCTTTTCTGTTCACTCTTTGGAAGCCGGACCATCTTTTCAGTGCTGCCATTCATTCTTGCTTATCACATTTCCATCAATAAACCTTCCAGTCAAGTCCTTATCTGCAGCTTATAAAGCACTGTTCTCTGCCTCACCTTTCCTGCGTGAGAAATCTGCAAGCGTGAGTGCCCCAAAGCAGTCTGAAAAGAATTTGTAGGCTTCCTCAATATTCATGTGGTTACTTACACAACCTTAAACAATTTTATTGTTCTATCTGTGCTTTTTGGGCTTGCGGAGCGGGGGCTGTGGACACACAGCATTTGCTGTGCTCACATCAGCCCTTGGCGGAGAGGTCGTTGTAGCCCTTTCCCCGTGGGAACATCAGCAGTGCCTGCCCCAGCTCCAGGGGTACGGGGATCTGAAGCTGTGGCTGAGCCGCTGGCATCGGTGTGTGCATGCTTCTTCCCTACCCAATCTGGTGGAAAATGGCTCTGACGACTCATTTCTCACATGGTCATTTTTATTTAGCAGTCCCAGTCATCCTGAAAGAGAAAACTGCCTACAAGCCTCTGGAGTTGCAGAAATCTCCCCCTTCCTCCCTCTGTCCCGGTGGAGGGAGGATGTGTGTCTGGTGGGAAATAGGAGCGGGCAGCTGTGTTGCCTGCTGTGCCTTGGTGACCCTTTTTTCTGCTGGAGTTGCAGTGCCAGAGGGGAGCCAGGGGTCTGCTGCAGAGTAATGAAGAGCACTCTTGGCCGATGGATCAGCCAGGAGGCTTGTAGCAAAAAAAGGGAGAGTTTGGCAAAAGGCATTTCTGAGAAGTGTGTTTCTCTGTTGGTGGAACAACTGAGCATGTTATTCTAGTGGTATAAATTAAAACTGCACGTTCTGGCTTTAGCTTGTACCGAAGCCAGGCAGAGCGTGGGGAGCGAGCTTTGAGTTAAGCACTTGATCAGTCACATTGTAAAACCTCAAAACTAAGCCGGAAGGCGACCTCGGTTCAGGCTCCAGAATTGGAAGCAGGAGCACACATCATCTGTTGGCCCATCTTTGCTGGACCCAAGGTTTCATTCATGTGCTCTGGACACGACAGCCCCTCCACCAACAGATAATTCAAGCTTGTTTTCCCCAAAGTGCAGTGCTGGATGTGTTGAACTGAGATAACAGCCAGCAGTGGGAAGCACATGGGCCCTGACATGCTGAGTGTGCTTTTTAAATTTTAGGATTGTGTCCCTCTTGGCCCCTGGCCCTATACTTTGAGATGCAATGGAGACCTGGAGTCATACTTTCTGAAAGTCCATGTAAATCTGTAGCTTTCACATCTGCAGACTCATCTGTAGCCTCAAGTACTTGATATGAAAGTGTCTGCAAATGCATCTGAACACCTCCAGGCAAGGTAAAATGACCCTCATTTCACTATTGTATAAAGCTGTATTATGCTCTCAGCTAAATGCCTCCTGCAGATCTGGCCACACTCTCTCAAGAGCACCAAGTAGAATTGGAAAAGGTCCAAGGATTAGTAATAGCTATGGAAGAATGAGGGTCTTCGGAGGAGGTCCTCTTCAGGGTTAGGGTTTGCTCTGCTGAGTGTGATGATCTTGACTCATTGCTATTTTGCACAAAGCAAGAACTAGTAGCAACGAAACAATCTGACTGAAGTAGTTTTTACCCAGAATATAACGGAGGTCACTGACCTTCTTGACACAAGCTGTTGCAAAAGCAAAGGTGGATTCAGAAATGGCTTTGATAAATTGTGAAGAGGTCAGTACATGGTGGCAACCGAAAAAAACCCGGGGTCCAGATGCAACCTCCTGCTCGAGCTGTTGCTAAACTCCCAGTTTGCCAGAAGCTTGGGGGTTTGGCCAAGAGTTATGTCCTCTCCTTCCCCATGCAAGTCACAAGACACTGGGCTCTGGATGGACCTTTGACTAATGTTCAGGCTATAACACTTGGAGTTTACCTGGCAGCAAGCCCCAATGACGTAAGTTAAAATGCAAGTGCCAGCACTTGTCAGGGGTGTGACATTTGTTTGGATTGTCTTGGTTAGTGTAGTTTTTCTTCTGTATATTGGGTTATACACCCTAGTATTGTTCCTGCAGTAAACCAGTCACACCCTGCTAGCATTTTTGTGGCCTACAGATCTTCTGTTTCCTTGATTCTTGCTCATATATGGTCATGAGACTGAGCAGCGACAGCTGGGGTTTGAAAAAGCAAGTAGTGATTTTCTGTTTGCGCAGGAGGGTAACTTCAGCGAGGTTTCAATTTCAGAAAGTGCTGACCTTCGAAGCCTTTTTAAGATTAGGTCAGGCTGGACAGCTCAGAACAAAAGGGGCCAAAATCACCAATCACTTGAAAAATGCACTAAAGCCACCAGAAATAAGTCAACCCTCACATAAAAGCTGCAGATAATTATTACCTGCATAATAATGTGATTTGCAAGTTTGTTTTAATCATTCTGCAAATGAAAGTTAAGCCCTCGCTTACAGTGTGATAGATTTGATGTCATTTATCCTGTATAACAAAACCGGTTCATTAAAGTTTCTTGGTATTTGGCAATCAGCAAAGGCCTGATTTTGCCTCTGTGATGAAACAACTCAACGCATAAATACGGTGTTCCTCAGTGTGTGTAATAATGCTGGTGCATAGTTCATGTTTTTAAGTGTTCTTCTAATTGGAGAGAAGTAAAATAAGAAAACTTACCATAAATTTATACCTTTGTCATTGAAGATGGACTAAGTGGAGGTTTGGTTCCTCTGTGACTACTGAGATAGCATTTTCAGCTGTAGCTGCCTGGGTTGGGCATCCAGACCACACGTGTTGTGCGGAGAGGTGGAAGGTGAGGTGTGTGTCAGGGGCTCCGGTACATGACCCCCTCCATTTGCAACCTTCCCGCTTGCTGGCGATGCTGCCAGCCACTGCCGTACTCTGCTGGCAGTGCCAGTGCCACCATGTCTCTCCTGGGCTCCTTCGTACCTTCGTCCCCACCTCTGTGGGACAGAGCCTGACCTTGGGGTGTGATGGTCTGCAACCTGTGTCCCAGCAAGCACGCACCAAATCTCTAAAGCAAGATCTGCTCTGGACATGAACCAGAACTAGAGAGCTCAGTTTTCCTGGGGACGGGGAGCAGGAGGCAAGGATTTGCAAGCAAAACTGCCCATTGCCTCTGTAGCAGACCCTGTTGAGCAAGTGTGCTTGCTCTTGGGGCAGACACAGCTTTCCCATCCACCCCGGTATTTCTATATTGCCCACACCAGAGCTTCAAGGACAAGGTCAGCAGACAAGCTTCTTTCCTGCTGCCAAACTGCAACAATTTAGAGCAGGGTACATCATCTGTAATCAGAAAGTAGTCCTAGGTATCATCTGTTGCCACTCAGTAACCAGCTAGCTTGGTGTCCTCAGGATTTCTTCTTGCTGGTCACTGTGGTACCCACAGGTCTGGAGAAGGTCAGAAGGAACCTCTGGCAAACATATAGATGTAATGCTTTGCTCCTGGGCTGTGGTTTCTCACTGCTTGTGCCCTGTCCTGCAGGGCTGTGAATGCTTCCCGGAGGTATTTACACCAGTGAGCACAGCATGCCTAAATTAGACGCCTAAGATCAGAGCTTGATTTCCCTGTGGAGAGTGGGAAGGACTTGCAGGGCCTTCAGGGTACTTGGTGTGTGTGTCCTCTGTTGCAAGGGAGATTTTCCTTTCCTGTACATCCGTATGATGTCTAGCAGAGTAGCACCCCAGCCTCTCGAAGTGCTGTGATACATGCCTGGATGCTCACTCACAGCCGAAAGGCCAGGTTAGGTTGGAGCGCTGGCAACACCTCCCAAGGGAGATGCAGGTGCTGTAACAGTACTCACTGTACATATTGAAAAATGGTGCAGCTCCAGTCGGCTGCAATCCTGACAGCATTTGCAACACTCGGGTCGATTCACTAGTGCTGTTTGTTTGAATGAGGAACTCTTTTGTTGCTTTATCAAAGTCTCGCTGACATAGCCTGAAGCTATGAATAAATGTTGTGTGGCTGCAAGCTGGAGCATTGAAGAGACAGGAAGCGTGTTCAATATTGATAAAGAGTAGAACGGGGGCTTGTTTAAATTGTGCACAGACAACTTTTCCATAATTAAGGGAGCAACAGACGCGATCCCTTGCCTACAAATGAAATGACTAACAAAAGCAGGAGACGCATATGACACGTAGCCTGATACATGCCTGTGAGCAGAAGTGATGGTGAAAGGGACCTGAGATGATTCCCAAGGACGGGCTGTACCTGCCCGTCATTCCTTTGTTGCCAGCTGGCAGCGCAGGTGTATGGAAATCTTATGCTATGTTCTTGGCTACTAAACAGCGTGAGCCTTGAGCCCTAGCTGGAGGTGGAGCCCCCTCGTATGAGGCCCTGTACCCTTTCTAGTGCTCTTGTTCATGCTGGAATGATTCAGCCTGCAAATGGAGCAGGTGGAGTAAGGGATCAAATCAACCTATATGTGCAGTCCTTATTCACAGGGGCTAATGTATGTATGTGATTTCTTCCTCCCTGTCTGCAGCTTTATCCTATGTTTGTTCTTGGGAATGTGTGCCTGTGAAGGGTCTGGTGCTGTGCCTTAATACTTAATAAAATAAAGACTTCTGCTGGGCAGCAAAAAATGGGATTGGGGCAACTGCTGGGAGAGGTAGCTTGGATGCTGCTGGAGTTGAATGTGGGATTTACTTCCAATACTTATGAGTGCCTGATGCGTGTAGGTTACAACTGCAGCATTAGAGATGTGCCCACCTGCTAACCATCCTCTTCCAGATGCCACTTGCTCTGTATTCCCTTCTTTCTAAATTTTGGGTGCCTTTCCCCAAGCAGAAACTTTAAAAAGTATTTCCAGACCCCTCTAACTGCACCAGGCCATTTTAAGTCACGATCCATGGTCCAGGCCATACTGATGCATACTTGTCTCATCCTGGAGTCCCCATAAAGTCGTGGGCATTTTGCTTCAATGTTCTTCTGGTCATTGAGGGTTCAAGCATGCTGATCTGCTCCCAGGACGAGGGCCAGCATGGGCAGCCTGCTATCTGCACAGATCTCATTGAGCACTGTTTAAAATGGGCACAGGCATCCAGGTCTGTGCCAATGCTGTAATTTAGCAGCTGGCATATTTAAATGCTTGCAAGTGGGATCAATCCTTTTGTAATCATTTATGTTTAATTATTGTTTCGAACCAGCTCTCTTGTGTTTTATTGCTAGGAAGTTTCTAAAGAACATTTTTTAAGCTTGAACTGAAAAGCCTAATATCACCCAATAAGGAAGAACTTATAACACTTCAGTTAGGAGACTTCTCCCATGCTTGGAGCTCTTGGGCAGGTCAAGGGTTGAAATCACTGAATTATTTTGGTTGGAAGACATCTGGTCTGACTTCTGCTTACAGCTGAGCCATCCTCAAAGTAGGCTGAGGTTGCTCAAGCCTGGTCCAGTCAAATTTTGATTATTTCCAAAGAAGAAGATTTCACAGCCCTGGTTACAGTACCTGCTGGTCTGCACACTGTACTGCTGTACAGGGTTATCCCATCCCAGATGCAGGACTTAGTATTTGCTGTGTTGAACTCCACAAGGTTCCCATCAGCCTGTCTCTCCAGCCTGTCCAGGTCCTTCTAAATGGAGCCCTGTCCTCAAACATGACAACCACTTAATCTAGTGTGGTGGTGTTGCAGACTTGGTGAGAGTGTGCAGAGAGCTGGCCAAGCAGGGATGACGGTAGGATGCAGCATGTTGCTACGTAATGTAATGGGTCTGGCTTAAAAAACACATACAGGGAAGTAAAGATTTGGGTCCTCCAGCACGCTTCCCTGAAAGAAAAGGGGTCAAGGAGCTGGTGAGCTTTGCTGTGGTGAGAGGCTCAGGATGGCACGTCTCTCTGGATATTAAGACTTGCATTGCCTTTCTGTTGTCCTGGAAGAAGAGTGCTCACCAGGGTCACTGTTCAAAGACCCCTGCTATTGTATGTGGCCAAAAGGAAACAACATGGACTCACAGAGCTTTCTGGCACCCCCCTTTTTCCTAATAAAGATTTAATTTCTCATTAAGTAATTAGCATTTAATTGTTATTGCTCAGTATAATTACCTCTTCTGAACTCTATTTACCCGGGCTACGAAGAGAACAAACATTAAAGACCCAGCTGATTTCAGCTGCCTGATATAAGCCATTCCCTTTCATTTTATAGGATAATTCAGGTTGGAAGAGGCCTCAGGAGGTCTCTAGTCCAACCTGCTGCTCAAAACAGGGTCAGCCATGAGATCAGACTGGATTATTGTATGTGCTATGTTGAAGAACATGTTTTTATCACAAGTGTTTTATTTGCTCACGGTGCAAACATGTCCAGAGTGTTTGCATGCCTCCCCCCCCACATGCCCACACTATACAGGGATGCAAAGATGGAGCAGGCTCTTGCTCTCACCCTAACATCCCCATGGGTTGTGTAATGTGGCATTTTGTTTATGAATGGCTTTGGATATCAGTGTGTTCAGTTGCAACATGCATTACCGTATCAGCCTCCATCTATTGAGAAATGAAAAATTATGGATGCCAACCCCTCCTTCACTATTCAAAGCATGAAGGAAGATGATGCTGGTAATTGGGTGTTTGCTGTCTAAAGGAGGAAGTTTGTAATCCATTGCTATTGCTGACATGATGCCTCTGTAAAGCCCCAAGCCACGATTTATCTCAGCCATTTAATATCTGTGTGGAGGGACAGAACGGCATATTCAGGATGAGCCATTATGATCTGTCTGTTTGGGAATACAGAGCGTTTTATAATCTTCTGTGGATGCTTTTTACTTTGAATGAAGGAAATTAATGGCTAAATTCTGTAGAGAAATAATGCCTGATGTGAAGCACCGTTTGAAGGACAGTGCTACATGAAAGCTGAAATTGTCTTTCTCTTTCAGCATGATATCTGTTTTCTTTTAATCACAGGAATGAAGGCCTAGAGTTTCAGCCTTAACTGTTAATTTCCTGTCTATTGTCTATTCAAACAAGATCCTGCTGTATTTCTTATAATAAATACATTTAGAGACGGGGCTGAAACCTGGGCCTGCCCTCTACCCTCTGCAAGGGCAGTAAATTCCTGCAATTTGGGCCACCCTTTCCATGCAATGCCAGGGCTAAAGCAGCCTGCTGAGTACTGAGACAACGGGGGCTGAAGCACCGAGGAAAGGACAATAGAGAATAAAAATGTCCGATAGAGCCAAACAGAAATTCAGGTGTGAGAAAGATGCCCAAATGCATTTAGCAACTGGGCCAGGGGAGAGGACACGACCAAACGGCAGCTTGTGGCCTGCCAGCGAACGCAGGGGCAGTGCAGATCCCCAGGCACAGTCGCTGCAATAAGCATTTTGGCGCAGCTCCCACACAAGCCGCATTTGAGAAGGAATTGCCTGAGATGACTGTTTGAAAAAGGGTATTTATAGTAGCCAGAGGGTGCCCTGGGCTAGCCCAGCGCTCTGCCCTTGTCCCACATGAACGGCAGTTGTTAATGGTAGAGAAGGACAGAAATATTTAGGGCAAATTGTTAAAAATTAAAAAAAAAAAAAAGTAAGGGTGATACTTATCTTTTATTTCTCATCAGAAGTTTTGCTGCCTTGTGGTTAGTAGGTACGTTAGAAAACTTTATCTTAAAAAAGTTCTGGTTTTGGTCTGACACACCTACATTTACTGTTATCAGTCACGGGGAGTTACTGGGGAGGGTAATATTTTTTTAAGATGAGCTAAATAAATGTACAAAGCTTGATGTGTTTTTTTTTCCTTTTATTTTTTTTAAGGTTACAATTCTGGAAAAAAGAACAGTGATCTTATAGGAATCCAAAACTGTGATGCTGAAGCTCTTGAATTATTCATATGATCTTATTCAATGCACTGTGATTATTTCTGATGCTTCAAACTCCTGGATAGCTTTTGATGCCTGTATTATTTCTATGTAAATTCCAGCCATTAGTTGGTTTTATCAATAAGGTTCAGATTGAATCATGCCTCCCCTGCAAATTAATGCAGGCTTGACAAATGGAAGAGAAGATTTAAACTATCAAACCACAGACTGTTAGACGTGGGTTTAGAACAAAAACATATATATGTTATTTCGGGCTTTAGAAGGTGGTATCTGAAAATATTAGCATGTATAGGGACATTTAGCAGATTGGTACACATGGAAGAGTGAGCTGAACTGCAAGCTTGAAAGGCTTTTAAGATGTGTAGATAGACTCCTAGTTCTGCCACTTCACTGTTTCCAGGCTGGAGACCAGAAAATGTTAGGTTGGCTATTGACTTATTGTCACTATATCTAATTAAACCACAGAAATTGTTTTCAAACAATGTTAAAGATCAGATTTAAACTCATAAAAGCAGGAAAATCAGGATAGGGTTGAAATTGTCTCTCTAATTCACCCCGGCGTGCCTTTGGGCTGTCTTTTGCAGAAATGGCATGTGTCATTGATTAGAGCCTACCCAGCGCGGAGGCCCACTGGGAACGGCGTGGCACTCTGAACGCTCAATTCTCATGCCCTTCTGCATGAGACTCTGCCTTTAATATCATTTTAGTTCATTATTGTAGTGTTAATTTATTTCAGACAACTATTTTTTTTTAATTACCCTTTCTTTTCTCGGCAAAGGAGGGGAAAAGATACGATCAGCTTTAACGGATGAAAAGTTTTCTGAGCAGAGCGCAGTCAATGCAGTGACCAATTCAAGCCTGCAGGCACGCAAAGTTGTACCTGCAAATCTGGTCAATCAATTCGTTCCCCTAAAGCAGTGACGAAACTGGTTCAATTACTAATGAAAACTTACATCTGGTCTGGCCCAGTAAACTGTGGGAGACACTGTTACAAAAAGCAAAGGAAACCTAATTTCCCCTGGTATTGACCACTGCAATGTGTTAAAAATAAGTAGTAGAAAATATTAAACAAAAGCTGGAGCAGCAAAGGCCAGTACGGACTGCCAGGAAGAGCAATTTTGACCTCTTGTGAAAACAGAGGACAGCAGCAAGATCCAGACATGAATCTGGTCTCCTCTAAAGCAGAGGAGACGTTTGGATCCATCTTCACTGCAGAGACAGGTTACACCTACCAGGTGGCAGAACCAGAGGCATCCGTAAGCCTGTTCTCCCCCTAAAACATATCATCCTCCTTCTTCCTTATCTTCCCTCCATCTATGTGTCTTTTAATCAGATATCTAAATCTCCTCATTAATTTTTCAACACACTCCTTCCCCAGCTGGAACGAGAGCTGCTGTGGGGAGCGAGCGGTAAGGAGAAGAACGAGTTTATGTGGAGCAGTGATCCCTCAGCGCTGCCAGGGCTGCGCGCTGATCCTGCAGGCTGGGTGGAATGTCAATACTGTAAATAGGCGGTTATACCACAGGCTCTCTGCAACATTTGCCTACAAGCCCTAATCCCCCCGCATTACACAGGATTGTGCTGTTGACAAGCACAGTAGGACAAGGGGGTGGGATAGGGAAAGTTGCTTCCAAAGTTTTTTCTGCTTACGCTGTTTTTCAGGGATTTAACAGAGTCCCCAGGCAAATACTCCACCGTTTGTGGAAGATGGGGCTTGAGCTATCTCAGGTTAATTTAGGATTTATACCCAAGTTTCACCTGAGTAATTTATCCAGAGATGACTGCGTAAAGGGAGTCACCATCTCCCCTGGCTGGACTTTGTTCAAGAGAAGACCATTTGGTGTGTGGGACAGAGTTGGTGCATTCAGTGGTATACATTGCTGGGAAAGAGGAAGAGGGGTTTAACCTCCTTCTTCCCTTGATAGTCTCCCGTGGTCAGTGCAGGCAGCTCTCCCTGGAAGGCCTCAGGTTTGTTGTCTTCTTAACATCTGCTGTTTCTTAACATCCCCTTCCTGGGAAACATACACAGGCGCACCGATGCTGCTGGACCACACAGCAGACAGGGGCTAGAGATGCAAAATATCAGCTTACATGCGCCCGCTGTGGACTGCCTGGACTTGTCTCACCCCATGCACTTTTTTTTTCTGCTTGCTGCTGCTTGGAAACGAACTCCTGCATTTCTTTGGTCCAGTGGGGAAAATTCTTGGCTGCAAAGCTGAGTCTTGCAATCTGGTCCTCAGGCCAGCAATCCCTGGCCAGCTTCCAGGCACAGGATCTTTCAGACGTGGGGATTTTCCATTGAGGGTATTCTGCTGCCTCTTCAGATGTTGAGAGAGATGCATTTTGAGAGTGGCTCTTGCTGGTAATCACCCTGAAAGGAGAGAAAAAAAAGCATGTGCTTTTTACAGAGGCTGCTCCCTAGCCCCGCAGAAGGCTGGGGACTGAGATCAGCCCCTGGACTCCTGCCCAGAAATAACTGGCCATCGGTGTGCCTACGGTGTTTTGGGGCTCGTCTGTCCAGCCAAAAGGGCAGCTGTTGCCTGTATTTCCACAGGCCAGAGAGTAAAATGTGTAACTGCACAAAAAAGCCAAAGAGAGATTTTCTCTTAATGTGTTTTTAGGCATATTGAAGAGAAAGGCTCACGCTGTTCGGTTCTTCCCAGCTTGATTATTTTTATTATTTTACAGGCATCTGAAACACCCCATCCCTATTTTCTCCTCTTTCTCAAGTGTCATAAATCTTGTGTTACGAGGGGAAGGCCCGAAACAGGCATCCATCTACTGCGGTGATGAGGGCAATCAAAGAAACACCTCTACGTGTATGTAGTGCGTTGTTGGAGTATGCTGTGTGCTGCAGTCAGCTCTGCTGGCAGACATCGTCTCCATGGGCATCAGCTGCCACACACCATGCCCAGTCCTTGACAGCCGCCAAAAGGCATGTCCCTTCCCCACCAGCCAAAAAGGGGTCTTGGTTGGCTCTCGGCAGCATCAGGAGGAAAGGCAACTACATGGAAGTGAACAGGGTCAATCCCACAGGAGGAGCGGGATACATAGAATAGCCAGAGGGTTGTTATACCTCTGGACCTTGTCTTTCTAGGAATGAAACCTTAATGAGGAGCTGTTTAGCTGCCAGGCAGGTTGCAGGTCCCACTCCCTTGTGAAGTGATGTACCTCTATTGCTTTCCATCCATGGAGAAGTGGCAGGAAGTCCAGGAAGGAAAGGCCGGTATGGAGTAAGTAGTGCAGAAGAAGGGGTTGATGTCAGTGCTGATTTCTATAATGAGAGGTCTTGCTGGGTTTTTTTAAGCACTGGGGGATTCTGTTCCAAAACCACAGTTGTTCAAATATCTGCTTCTGGGTAGTGGATAAATGCTTGCGAGTCGAAGGCTTATTTGGACTGATTGCCATGTTTTCTGAAGTTATTCCTTTTGGGGTTAAATGGGCCATCAGGGGAAGCTGTGTCTTTAAGCAAGTGCTTAAAATCTCATGTGCCTACTTGTGAATGGCACCTCAGGAAAGATCCAGGTGAGCTCCCTTTTTGTGCTGGAGCACAGAGAAGTGCTTTATTCTGTAAATGAGTCTTAAGAAGTTCAAAGTTAAAAACTTATGCTTTGCCCACAGAAGAAATTGAAAGCTGTTGATGCAAACAGATACCGAGAGTGTGTTGAAATACGGTGCCACTGCTCAAGGAGAGGCGTCGTGCTTTCTGTATTGGCTGCACTATCGAGATTATTACTTTGATTTTTGAGGGTAATCAGAAGAACAGAACTTTATCATTGAGAGAGTATGGCTCACTGAATTGAGGATCAGAAAATTTCTCACTGTTTTGGGTGGAAACAATCTCTCAGGCTCTCCGAAGCCACGGGTTGCTTTGACACTACATGAGCACACGCTGGTAGATTCCCATTTCTTTTAAAGTTTCCCCTCCTAACTACTGTTTCTTCCTACTTGGCAGCTGAAGTGCTACATTTTATTCCTCTGTATATTCAACTTTACTATCATTAAATGATGGGGGATTGTTATACTTACTGGATGATTTATAATTTTTTTTTTTTAAATTGCCTCAGGACTTCTGTATCAGAAGGGGAAGGTAGGAGAGAGCATGATAAAAGCCATGGGTTTCAAGAAGATAGACGTTAGTAAAGTGAAATTTGGTAAATCAGATCTCCCAAGAGGTAAGGCTAAGAGAAGATAAAATAAAGTTGTCATTTCGTCAGAGTAAGCTAAGGGCACAATTCAGACTGTCCAAATGCAAGAACAGGAAATTCAGTAGCTGCCAAGCTAGGTAGATGATGAAGGGTTTTTCTGTAACTTTAACACCAGGTAGAAACACACAGAAAAAAAGAAGAGGTCAGATTTCTAAGAATAAATCTGAAAGAACAGCACAAGCATTCAGGGATAAAACCAGAAAGGCCGAGGCACAAAATGAGACCTCAAAGATAACCAGAAATAATTCTGTAAGAACCATTAATAGAATGAGGAAGATCAAAGGGGGGATTGGTCTGATACTCAATGGAGAATGAAAGCTGTCTGCAGACAATTACAATAAGCTTCAAGAATACTAGAGAAGGAGAAAAAATATTTTTTTCCCAGAGTAGCTTGGGAATTATAGTCCAGTCAGATTAACAACAGTTCTAGAGGAAAAAAAATCAACCATAACAAATTGTGTGTAACATTTACAAAAATAATTGGAAGATGAGTAGTAGTCAACATATGTTCGTCAAAAATAGGTTGTGCTAAACCATTTTAATTTTCTTTACTGCAAAACAAGCCCTTGTGGATTGGATTAGGAACAAAGGCCACATAGCTTAATTTTAAAAAAATTAAGGTTTGCTTGGTAACTTTGCAGCAGTCATAAAGCTGAGGAGGACTGCAAGCATTTTGGAGGAAGGGGTTACATTTGTGTGATCAATTAAAGAAATGTCTGAAAAAACAGGGTTAAATTCAGCAGGGGACGAGTGCAAAGTACTCTTAGTGAGAAACACTTTGCTAAGCAAATAGGCTGGGAAACACCTAGCTAGAAAGCAGTTCTCCAGAAAAGTATCTTTCGTTATAACAGATCAAAAATTAACTGAAAGTAGGCAATGGCATGCTGTTGTGAGAAAGACAAATAACCCACTATCAGGTTCAGACAGGAGTGGACTCTGCTCTGCTCAGCGTGGGAATACTATGGCCAGTTTTGATCAATGAATTTTTAAGAGAGTTGTGGATAGACAGGACAGAGTTCAATGTCCTCTTCTGATAAAGGTTGTGGGGTTTCCCTTTTTTTTTTTTTTTACCTCTGATCCATGACTAAAAATTGAAAGACCTGGGATTATGTAATGGCAGAAAAAAAAGGCTGAAGTGACGCCTGATGGCAGCCTTCAGGTACATAAAAGGCCATTTCAAAAAGGAGGAGGTTTTCTATGTTTGTGATGGTTAGGAGAAACAGTAATGTGCTTAAATTAACGTAAAGGAATTTTAAACAGAGCATTAGGAAAACCTCTCGAAGGGCAAGGGCATTAAAACACTGGAATAGGTTGCTTGGAGAGCTTGTGAAGTTCCCATGATTGTGGGGGTCTTTAGGAACAGATTGGACAAACATCTGTCAGGAATGACGTACGCCGATACCGCCTTCAAGTAAAGGCATCTTTGATTCCTTCCAGGGCTATTGTTTGATGACTGTCTCCAAATCTAGAGATGTAAGTGACTTACTGGGAGAAATTCTCGTGGCCGTGCCATTATCTCCTTCCTGAGAGGGTACTGCTTTGCATAATTCAGTTCGTTTATTGCTGTTCCCTTATGCGGAATTAAATACCTGAGGTGAGCAGGGGAAGGGCAGTTGTCAGACCCCGTTATGGGAGGGCTTGGCTCCAAGTGATCAAAGAAGGCATCATTTGGATAGTATACATTCTGTTAAGGCAACATGATGCTGTTAGTCACTCTAACTCTCTTACTTGCTATTCCCTTCTCTAAATATGTTGTCTTTAACTGAGAGAGCCTGGGGAGCTGTAAATCTCTGAAGAAATTCTCCATATGCTGGTGATTTTCAGGGAACTCTGCCATACATAATTTCTGATAGGAATGTTTGAATAGAGAATTAATTTACTTTGGGTACTTGATTATTCTGTCTTGCAATAAGAAGAGTATTGGCATCAGGCTGAAAGTTGAACAAGGCGCTAGTTTCCTTTTCCTTTCTCTCTGATCTTCACATTCACAATAGGACCGTTGGAGTCAGAAAGCAATGCAGATGGGATGTGCAGCGATCACAAAAAATCAGTATTGTGTAGCTGAAGTAATCTCTTTATTCCAGGAGCTTCTGATGAGTAATGAGACCATGTTTCATATAACTCCTGTTAACATGGCAACATATGAGCATGCATCCGTCTACAAGCAGAGAGGTTTTAATAACATGAGTAAATTACCTCACGCATTTCTCTCTGTGAAACACCAGACTTCTCTTAGGAGAGATAAAAGGATCAGGCAAGAGCCCTGTGAATTGCTGAAAAGTGGCATAAAGAGAGGAGAGGGATGAATTAATCAAAATCATGACACTTGAAAAGATTTAGATTCATGGATTTTCAATCCAAAACATATCATCAAATTATAAAAAATCACAGCCCTGGCCATTGACCCTCACCCAGTGAATCCTTTCTCCATAACTTCTGTTTGATTTCTGACCCATATCTGTCTTCACTAGGGCGCTGGAGGAGGCAGTTTACCACCACTGGGAAACTTGTTCCAGCTGTTTGAAGACATGTGTTTATAATGATAATAATTATTTTGATTTGCCTTGTCTTCAGTTTCTGAGCAGTGAATCTTGCTATGTTGCAGTGAAAAGCTCTGATTTTAGTCCTTTAGGTGTTTAGAGATTGTACCTCTGCTGAAGCAATGTAGGGTACTACAAATTACAGGCCAAATTCTGTGTGCTTTCTTTTGGGAAAAGGCTTAAAGGAAGACAATGGGGCATCATCTGAGAATACAGTTTGACAAGTGGTGGCCTTGCATGATGTAACAGTCTGTTTACAGGCACAGGTCATTCCTGCATGGCAGTGTTTTGTTGGTGTAGGAATTTGATGCAGGAATTGGAAAGCTCTCTAGATAGTAGGTTTGTACTATGTTCTGGTCCTCCAAGGAGTGAGAAAACCAATGTTTGTAAGTGTTTTAACATTCCTATTCTGATTTATCTTTAATAAATCTTTTTTTCTCTTTTTCTCTTTTTCTTTTTTTCTTTTCTTTTTTCTTTTTCTTTTTTCTTTTTCATTTTTCTTTTTCTTTTTCTTTTTCTTTTTCTTTTTTCTTTTTCATTTTTCTTTTTCCTTTTCCTTTTTCTTTTTCTTTTTCTTTTTCTTTTTCTTTTTCTTTTTCTTTTTCTTTTCTTTTCCTTTTCCTTTTCCTTTTTCTTTTTTTTCCTTTTTCTTTTTCTTTTTCTTTTAGTTTTTAAAGCTAATGGCTACAGAAGGGCTCCATTAAATTCTATATTCACCTTTTCCTTAGGATTTGGGATAGTGCAGAAGTAAATATTTTCTGGGCTTCTCTTAGGAGCTCCACAGTCTCTTAAGTAGGAATATAGTATCATGTCTCAGTCTGTCAGACTTGATTTAGCTTCGAACGCTCAGGTCAGCAGCTGAAATACAACCACATGTAGATGAACCATAAGTATTAGCCATATTTGAAGTTTAAACACATGAAGCAAAGGTTATTCAAAGTCGGGGGATGTCAGTTTTTGCCATAATTTGGCAAGTAATGGGGCCAACTATATTCAGCAAGTATTACGGCACCTTTAAAGACAAACCAGCCCATGGATTGCTTTCATAGGCAGTATAGATTTTGTAAGCAGTACAGTAAAATACATCAGAGTGACCTCTTAGCTATGTTAGAAAATATTTAGATAAAATTTTAAAGGAGCTGCCGTATTTGGCTATTCATTAAATGTATAAATCCATGTGATCTGTCTTCACCCATCTGGAGACTGCAATGTTAATGAGTTAACTGCCTGAACATAGTCTCTATAGAGTCACTCAGATAATTTGAAGCAGTGTCATTTCAAACGAAGGATAAATACAGCTTTGTATAAAATGAGTTCTTGTTCCAGCAATAATTGCTTGTGCACTATATAAGATGGTCTTGAATCACCCCATCAGGCTTATTCCCAGAGCAGTAAGTGATACGGGTTTCCATAAAGGGGCAGTGCATCTACTAGTAGATTCACTAATTTTGTGGGGGTGTTGGCACATGGAATCAATTTACTTTAGCAGTCAGAGACTCTTTTTATGGCCGAGAAAGCAGTTAGTGGAAAAAGAAAATGTACACAATTTATATTGCACTTCCATGTTTAGGGTACCAGCAAAGCACATTTCCTAACACAGGTAAGGTAATCTGTGGTTATTTTTATATTGTTGTTAATGATAACACTTCACAAGAAATAATTTCTTCCTGTTGAAATGAACTGTTTATTACTGTGGCACCTATTCTTCATGCTCATAACAGGCCTGTTTTTCTAAGGCTCAAGGTTCAAATATGCAAATCCAGATTCACCAAGGATGAATCTGACCAAAAATAAACATCTACACTCCTGATGTTGTGTGTCTTCACCTCATTGTCAAAGGGGAATAAGAAGTACTTTAGGGCATGAGATACCTGATCTGTTTGTGGGTGAGCAAGGAAAATATGAATATTTAACATTGTAAATAACGTATTAAGAAATTAATAATTTCCTAATAATAATATTAAGAAAGTCTATGAATTAAGAAAGAAAATCTAACTGATTGGTCATCAGTTGGCACTTAAATCTGGTCAGGTGAATTGGGTTACCTCAGTTAATGCATAAAGAAGAACTCCTGTGCTTCAAAATTCTTGGATGGAGGAATCCTATATAAAGGGCGTTTTGATGCAATGGGTTCTGGCAGGTCAGACAAGGGTAGATTCTTTCCACAACAGAGGGAAAAACTGAAAGGTCTTCCTTGGTGGAAGATATCTCTATTTAGAATAAAGATAAAAGTCAACTATATTCTAGGGGTAAGATCTGGCATTGAAACATCCAAGGTAAGATGAGATACAGTGCCAATTTCCAGTCTAATCAGTGTTGTTTCAGCTAGGTGAACCTTTGTTCTGATATAATCCTGGGCAGTCGGGGAGCAAGATTTCTCCTTTATATTGCTTCTTCATCCCTTTTAATTATCATTAATTACAAAAATTAAGAAGGAAATCTCTTGCCTACAAGAATTAGGGCTAGAAGAATCTGTTCTTCAAGGTAAACATCTTGAAATACCATGCAAAGTCAATAAAGACAAAATTCAGATGGTGACTAATGCTCTTCTAGGTTGGAGTCTCTCCAGAAGTCTTGAAATCAAAGCTTGTTGCCAGTCAGTGTGTGTTATGGCAAAATGCAACTAGTAAGTGAACAAGACAACCAATGCATTTAATGTGACAGCACCACTTGGGGCATTTACGTCTGTCTTAAGAGAGTTCAGTCAAGACTGGATCAAGCTTTTAAATCACAGGCAAACCTGTAAAACATTTCCATAACCTGCCAGAATAACCCTTTTGTCTCCAGCTAAAAAATGCCCTTTATTGAGCCTAAAGTGAATTAAGCAAAACCACTCTCCGTCAAAAGTAACCATGACGCGAATGGTTTTATCTGCATGTAACCAAGGCAAGAAAACATTAACCAGCTGGTCCCCATTCAGAGGCATCTGTAACCATCTGGAGGGAGCCCCAGACTGCAGTGCAGCGGCTCAGTGTGGGACCAAGCATGACTCAGTTTGCGCCTGCCAGAATCAACACTCAGTGACTGGAACATGTTCAGAACCTCCTTTTAACAATTCTCCAAATGGTCTTTACCAGGCATTAATGCAGCCTTATTTGCACGAGCCAAATAGGATTTGTATGGTTCTGGCTGGCAAAGGCTGGCATTGGGTGGTCCTGCGATGCTGGTGGTCTTGGCACATGGATTTCAGTTCTGGGAAGAAGTGATCTTGAGATCCGTCTGCATGATGGTTGTTCTTGCTGAGGTTGGGTGATTACTGATGCTGTGGGGTCAGAAATGAGAGAATTGCCTATTTGTGTTTGCACTTTCCCACTTCCATGCTTGGCAGCTTCATATTCTCATGGTTGGCGTTTCAGGATAGGTCTGTGTTTAACTACAAGTGGCTTCTGTTATCTCTGTCTTCATGAGGGTGATGAAGGCACTTTGCTTTGGCTTTATTATTTGGTAAAAGTTTTCTTGTTTCTTTTTGGATATGGAGTTTGTTCATCAAACTAGTTAAAATGCAAATCAGACATTAGCAGATATGTTGAAGTTCACCCAAACACACGTCAAACACTGCAGCTCAAGTAGTGTACAAGATCTGCCTGCTGTCTGATATGAGCGCATGAAGCCTTAGAGATGCTGTGCACTCAAGCACTTAAAGGGCCTTCAAATGCATCTTCCCATTTATCCTGTTGGCTTTGTACCTGTAATTAAACTGTGGATAGAAAACAGGTGATGAAAGGTGCAACTTAGTTATTAACCTACAGTTAATTTTCGTGTTACAATACTTTTTGGTATCTCCAAAAAGGAGCTTTCAAATGTCTCTCTAAAATGTTGGCATGGAGAATTGCAAAAAGAATAGTGGTGCCTGGGCCTTATCTGTTACATCGAGCAAAACGAATTACGGTAAATCAGACCTGCAGAAATTTAGTCCAAATGATTAAACCTTTACTCATTTTACTGACCAGTTGCTCATACGAGAAATCAATCCCTCTGAATCCGGTGGGACTGTTTGTAAGAGTAACCAGTTATCAATATGTCTGAGAGGTTGTCTTAACTAACCTGACTTTGAAAGTTTCTGCTTTCCTTGGAAATACAGACCTTTATGTATGTTGCAGTCATTTTTCTCAGTGAATTACGTATCTCTGTGTATCTTCTGCTAACTTCCTTATTTAAGTGAAGAGAGTTGAAAAGATATATTATATAGTAAATAGTCATATAGGATGCTAGAATATGATTTTATTCAAGAACGAGCCCCTGTGCTCAGGTCACTTTACTCAAAAGGAGCTGAATGAACCGTAAATTGTTGGGTTTCAATCATTAAATATCCTACTTACCTCCTTCCACATTCAATTATTCAAGACTTCTGTGCAAAGGACTGCATAAAAGATAGCTACATGAATGTTCTTTTCGTTGTACCACAGACTTTACACACGAAAACGATTGCCCCTAAACTATTTGTTCCCTTTTGGATTTTCAGTCATCAACTCAAACTTTCTCTGGTTTTGCATGAGTTTGAAATAATATGGTACAATTTATCTGTTGTTTACAAGGGCTTTTGTAAACCAAATCACTGGACCTCTTAAAAAAATTACAAAAAGCTTGCTGCAACCTGTAATCATAGAAGAATTTGTATTATAACAGAGTAGGATTAATAATGCATGTAATTATAATATACAATTTTCTTTAGGCTTTTCTAATTATAAAAAAATTACAGATAACATCAACAGTGTGATTCTGAAACGCCTCTCATTTATTATGTAGCTCTCTTAATCAACGCTCTGCCACTGGAAATCAAGTCAGGATGTTATTATGGTCTCTCCTTCTGGATTTAATTACAGCAGTAACTCATGGCTCAAAGTCTGAGCAAACACACCATGCAGTTTATAGCTTTGAAGAACAGCTATTAATCCTGCCATCTACCTCCCAGTGCAAGCCAATGAAAGCATTTTAAAAATCTTTATGCCTGAAGATAAACACACGCTTACAAAGGTGGGGGTGCTGGAAGCCCAGCCGCTGTGCCTATTCTGCGTACGCGCAGTAGAGCATCTGCTCCTGGGAGATGATCTCAAGGTGTACAAATCTCTGAACTGTTTGCCACCCAGACTGAGATATTATCTTGCACCCTTAACATTTGTGAGAATGATTTCAAGATGTCAGCTCCTGTCCATTGGTAGCCTGGGGTCAGGATAGGGCTTTTGCCATAAAAATAGGCTTGCTGAAGATGTGCATCTGTGCCTCTCATATTATTTTGGAATCAGTTTCCATCATGAATCTCTAACCTGACAATTAGCTGCAAATGGGAATAATGCACCCTTCCAAGAACTTGAGTTAGTATCAGGAACTGCTTTTAGCTTTGGCAGCAGCCAGGGAGGATGTCTCTCCCTCCAAAGCAGAAACATGCTCAGCCACATGCTAGCAAGGGGCAAGACAGAGCTGCCAGAGAGGTCTAGGGAAAGGTGAGGTGGAGCAAGCAGAAGAGTGAACATGAACATAAATGCATGTTTTTTGAAGTTAACTCTTTTTAAGAAAATCTTGTCATCCAAAGGAGGGACAGTTAAAATACCCTAGACTAATATCTAACAGTGCCAACATCTTTCACAAAAGAATCTAAACCATGATTGAAGAAGATTCACTTGTCCTCTCAAGCCACCATCTTGAGCACCAGCTTTCTATATGCTCAATATTTTGAGAAAGAGTAAATTGAAACATAACCAGCCTGGTTATTTTATTGTGTGGTTTATTTGAACTTGCCAGGGTTGCAAGGGCCCCAAAGTCATCTGCTTACTTTACTGGCCAGCTGGATGGACCAACAGCCATTTGATATGTGTCATTTGGGAAGCTGTGGGAAGGAACCAAGGAGACATTTGCTCTTGACTGATGTAGCTTACGTCCATACTGCATTGTGCTCTGCAAGGTTACCGGAACTGGTCAGAAATGTTTTTTTTTTTTTACCTAAGTGTTATTTCACCAGGACCTGCCAGTTGTTTGAAGTGGAACGTACTGGCAGGAAAGGCTAAGCTTCAGCAGATTGGTCTGTTTGAAAGACAGCGACATTTCAAAATTGATATTCTGAAATTGCCACATGCCTTCTGGAAGCAAAAAGAAATAAAAGATTGGTATTTCACTGAAACTTCTCAAAAACCTAGACATGAAGTACTGTGACTGGCCAGTGTGAGTTTTGTGTGTTTTTGGTTTGCTAGCCCTTTCCATATTGCAACATTTTGGCCTTCGTGGAACAAGTTGGTTTGGCTTTGTTGTTTTTTTTTTTTTTTTAATTTCTGAGAGTTGTCTGAGACAGCAGTTTTTTCCCAACCCTGGTTTCCAGCTTATGTTCCAGCAGAACCTGGGATCCGTCTCACCCCAGTAAGTGAGACGGGGAGGGGGGCGAAGGCACAGCAGGACTTGGTACGAGATGTCTTGTGTCAAACAGGAGAGGATAAGAGTAGAAAAAGCACTTGGGTAGGAGCTCAGGCTAAGTCTGCAGTAAAAACATCCCTTTACTCTCATCTCGTCTAAGATTAGCCTTCCAAAAGCAAGATCTCTTGTCAAGTATCTAAAAAGGTGGTGCAAGCTTCCACTGCGCTGCCCAGGGAGAGCTGACTGCCCACTCATAGCTGTGGGCCCTGCGCTGCCCTTTTTAAGATATTTGTCTCTTTTGGCTACAGCAGGGGCTCTAGGAAGACTAAATATCAAGGATGTTTAAATGTCATGAAATGAGGTGGTATGAGCACCTTTGTGCTCTTCCCACTTGGCAGTCTATTAATCTAAGGGAAAAGCCTGAGAAAATAAGGCTAATTGATCCCAACTACTGTGGACAGTGTAATTTAAATTTTTTCTAAGATTGACATTGCTTAGGCTGAAACCTGCCTCAAAACCCCCTTAGCTCCCAGGCCCAAACACAAGATTATTCCGTGTTTTATACAACAAAATATACAGCCGACTGTATTGTCTAAATTTGTTTTCAAACTCATCACAGGAAATAAGCCTTACAGGAAAGAGAGGAAATCAATAACTGCCATGTTCCCAGAAAAAGCTGTGGGAAGAGCCTCCTGTATTACGGATTGAATTCACTCTGCTGTCTGGCACTGGGGATATGGGAAAAAAATGCGACCTCCCCTTTCAGCGTTCAGATCTACTGCTGTAGGGAGCTGTGTCCTTGATGGCAACGAGCCGTGGTGTCAGCTCGGAGCAGAAGAAACTGGGCTGGAGAAGGAGAGGGCTTCTGGCTGCAATAGTGTGACACTGACACATGAGGCTTTAATTTCAAGGGAGGAAGTCGAGCAAAAAGGATTGCAAAATCAGTTTCCATAATGGTCTGCGATTCTGCTTGCTGTGTTTGGTATCATATTTGTGGTCTCGGAGGAAATGTCAGCTGGTCCTCCTTGGTTAGAAGCAAGATGGGGAGGTGGGTGGAGTGCAGTGTTAAAGTGAGAACAGGGCAAAGTGGGGATCCTTGATGTATCAGCAGGGACATGAAAAGCCCTTTCCTCTCATCTTGATTGAGAAGAAACACTAAAACATTTCTTCACACTTTTTTTATTGGCTTTTTTTTTTTTTTTTAAGGCTGTTCTGTGTTTGTCTGTGAATACTGAAAACTTTTTGACATTTGTTTTGCAATATGCACATGAAGACTTACACACGCCCCAGGCTGCACGTCTCCAGGTTCCTAGCAGACCTCAGCCTTGAGTCGCTTTGCTCCAGAGTATCCCAAAACCGCCTGATGAGACGGCTCACAGGCTGCGGGAGGTAGTTTGCTCTGGGAACTGAGAGGAGAGCAATCCGTACAGCATCCTCAGAGCAAAGCAACACAAAGAGAAACGATTGCAGAGAGTAATTACTCTCTCCTAATCCTTCAGGCTCGCCTTGCCACAAGACTGTGCTGTGAGATCTGTACGAATTTGGAGGTTTCTGTAATTCCCTTTGCCATTCTCTGATGTGGAGGAGAAGGTTGTTTTTGTACAAAGGCAATCACTTACCCTTTATTTACTGTGAAGGATGAGGATGGGGGACTCAAACTCCCAAAGCTTTTCACAGTTGGTTTTGTTGTCTAATTATTCTGCAGAAGAGCTTTTCCCGGCAGCGCGGGGCTGCATCCTCTGCAGCAGAGCCTGGGGGACTCCTGCCCTTGCAGAAGGTCTCTCTAGAAGTGAGTGTTTCGCGGTGGGATAATACTGCAGCCCACATGCCTTTTTCACTTTGTTTGTTTACTTATTTTTAATGGCATCACATGAATAAAGAAACGTGCCTTCCATATTGTCTTTTGAAGGCAGATAATTGTGTTACTGTTGCGTTCACTATCGGTTTGTCATGCCCAAATGAATTTACGTATATCCGTCTTTTCCTTCAAAAAGCAGTCCTGCTGAGTTTTCCCAGTTATTCAGTCAGTCACAAAACACTGTTGTAAAGCAAGTGCTGCTTTATGTTGTCTAAATAGATGTGGCTCTTCTCTTGTTCCCGCTGTCAGTCTTATTGTTAAATTGCTTTGAATTTGCAGTGAATTGAAATTCTCTGTTCCAAGGAGAAAGATGTTATTACTTGTAAATAGGATTATTGGGTAGCAGCACTTTTCACTCTAGAGTTAATGAGTTATGATCAGAACATATCCTTTCATTAGTTCAAAATAGTCGCATCATTATTCTGATATTGTGATTTTTTTTTATTTGAAGTTTAAAAAGCTCTCCACTTAAAACAACAGAAACACACATGGTTTCACAGGTATACTGGTTTTGGCTGGGGTGGAGTTAATTTTCTTCACAGTAGCTACTATGGGGCTATGTTTTGGATGTGTGCTGGAAACAGTGTGGATAACACAGGGATGTTTTTGTTCCCGCTGAGCAGTGCTTACACAGAGTCAAGGCCTTTTCTGCTCCTCACCCCACCCCACCAGCGAGGGGGCTCGGGGTGCACAAGAAGCTGGGAGGGGACACGGCTGGGACAGCTGACCCCAACTGACCAAAGGGCTATTCCATACCATATGATGTCATGTTCAGCATAGAAAGCTGGGGGAAAAAGGAAGGGGGGGACATTGAGAGTGATGGCGTTTGTCTTCCCAAGTCACTGTTACGCGTGATGGAGCCCTGCTTTCCTGGAGATGGCTGAACACCTGCCTGCCCATGGGAAGCAGTGAAGGAATTCCTTGTTTTGCTTGCGTGCATGGCTTTTGCTTTACCTCTTAAACTGTCTTTATGTCAACCCATGAGTTTTCTCACTTTTACTGTTCCACTTCTCTCTCCCATCCCACCGTGGGGAGTGAGCAAGTGGCTGTGTCGTGCTTAGTTGCTGGCTGGGGTTAAACCACGACAACAGGCTACATTAAAGTTATGGATGGTTAAACGTGAGCCTGTGTCACCACTCAAGCTGAGAAAGAGTTCCACTGTGATGGGTTGCACCAAGGTAAAAAATACACCATAAGATCAATTATCATGCAGGATGTCTGAGACTGAGCTTCACAAGAGACTTCCACTTGGAGTTGACACTGAGCGGGCAATCAGTGAAGTAAACTACATTTCCACCTGTTTGTCTCCATCTCCCTGGAATGAAAACCCTCTCCTTCAGAAACCTTTGTGGCACCATTCAAAGTTTTCTACTGGATGAGGAGGTTGCGGAGGCACCATGGCATATAGAAATGGTGCTGGAGAATGTTATGTGCTACAGCCTGGAGAAACTCTTCTTTCCCCCACCTGCTTTTGCATTGCAGGGTTCCAGTGGAGTGGTTTCTGTGACTGAGCAGAGGGACAGGCACCACATTTCATTAACTGCATTTAATTGATGGTGAGATTAAGGTAGGCATCGGTCTCGTGTGAGTCAGGGAGAGAAGCTTATAAAGGTAGCATTGGAAGTCAGAATGTTGAGAAAAACTCTTCCAGTACATTGGAAGGTAGATTTTAAAGTGGTGAGCTTCAAAGGCTAGAAACGATTTTTTGATCTTCCAAAGCCTGTAAATGAGGGCAGTGTCTGCAGGACACAACACATGTCCAAACAATAGCAAGAAATCTAAATGGAGTTTTGAAGCAGCAAAACCCTTAAAAAGAAAGGAAAAGGGACATAATTCAGACAGTCAGCCCAAACAACAGCATGGTTGACTCAGATGTTTTTAGTAGACATTGTACAATATCTTATTAACTCAAAAATAAACTATTTGAATTGCCAGCTGAATTCCTGAAAAATGAGGGAGGTGATGCTTTTTTTTTAAAAAAAAAAAGAGAGATGGACCTGGAATAAGAAAGATTTTAGTCTGTGCAAGTTTCTGAAAAGATCACAGCCTCAAAAACAGAGGAACATTTTTAGGGGGGAGGAAGTAATGAAAAACATTCTGAAATGTTTTTGTTGTGGCTTTCTGACCTTTTACCAGGCGTTCCAGGCCTGCATGAAATGTCGAGCTATGGGGTGGATTTGTTTGCTCTTGGGTAAAGCATACTCAGAGAACACCTTTATGATCACAGCTGTGGGCACACAACACTTGGAGTCCTTAGGTGGGCCCTACCATGGCCAGCCAACCTTGGGAAGGCTCTTCAGGCTAACACATGACTTGATGTATAAATCTGGGCTCAGCTCTGCAGTGATGCTTAGCTCCCTGGTTCCCAATAGAATAGAGTTAAAAGCTTAAATACCTCACTAGTTTTGCACCTGAATTACTGAGAATGCTGGAAGGGGAGTATGAATGAGCAGTATAGTCATATTCTTTCCAGAGATGTTTTTGGCACATCAAAACCAAATTGCTGAATTCATTTGTGTATTTGCTTATCTTAGAGTGCAGTACATGACTGGAGGATATATCCTAGTCTGTGTGCCTTTCCTGCCTAATGTCTTATCATCAGGTACAGCATTAGTTACCTATGTTTTCTATTTCTCAATACATCTGGAGTTTTGTTTTTTAATTATTCATTGAGACAGAGACTTATTTTTAACCAGAGTTTCTGAATGTGCTCTTAAAGATCTTGGAGCCAACCTGTGACAGCCAGAGGAAAAACAGGACTGGACAACGGCGTCTGTGGTGTCAAGGCAGTCATGTAAAGAAATGAGGTAAGATTCAGTGTTTGCTTCTAATGTGCCGTCTCAGGGTATCCTGTTGGAATTTTGTGAGCCAATTGCTTGTTATAAATGGGTTGTGACAAGCAATTACACACTGCTCCACACATCTTAGAAAGGAAGAACAGAATAATTGAAAATAGGGCTGGGAGAGCTCTCGGGAGGTCACCTCCTCACCTAGGTGGGATTGGCTTCACACTAACTACTCCTGGCATCTGTTTGCCTCACATGTTTTCAAAAACCTCCAGTGACAGAGGTCCCGCAGCCTCCCTAGGAAATGCTTTCAGGGCTTATCGCTGCTTAATGTTAGAAACATCTTTCCTACTGCCTTGCCTATGTTCTCCTCGAGGCCAACGTGACACTGTTGCTTCTTTCCAGGCTCCCAGGGAGCACCGGGGAGTTACAGTTCTACAGTTACAAGTCCATCTGTTTGGAGACTGCTATCATGATTCCTCTTCGTTTTCTCCTTTCTAGACTAAACAAATCCCATCCTTTTAATCTTTCCTCATAATTTATGGGGTTTAAACCTTCCCTCATTTTTGTTGTTTTCCTCTGGACTCAGACTAATTGATCTGTGTCCTTCCTGAAAACATTGGCCCAAACCTATGCTTCAGTGGCTGCATTTTCTCATCCTGATATTTGTTTTTCAAGGGGTGTGTTGCTCATTGCAGCAAGGATTTGCAGGAGCCTTTGTTAAAACAGTCTTTGGTAAATGCTCAGCCTTGAATCTGATCTGGTGTTTGGATAGGCAGTACAGACTACAGGAGCTTCAACATCTTTGCTGAACTCTGGTACCCTAAGGAGTGCTAAATTTTAAATGGAAAGAGAAGGTGAAAGGAAGATGGTAAAAATACATAGTGACACCATTCTCAAAGATGTCTAATTCTTAGAAATGCCTTTTACTGACCTGTGTTGGTCTCCAGCTCTCTATGTCAGCTGAAATTTCTCAAGCAGTGCATCTACTGAAGTGACTTCATAGTATGAGCCTCTGAGCACGAGAGCGGGTCAGGAGAGCCAGCTATGATGAAAACTGCAGCTGAATAGCCCTACAAAATTTGTGATGTATGTATTATGGGGGTTGGTCAAGAGGATTCTCCCCTCCTGGAAGAAATACTGACATTTTTTGCTTGTATTACACTACTTTAATCCTGAAACCTCCATTGATGGTGGCAAAACACCCACTAAGGGTCGCAGCCAGGGTGTTTTACAGTAGGTTTCTAACCAAGCTGAGTAGGGTTAGGAAGGAGAAGGGCAGCTGAAGGACTAGGTGATTTTTCCAGTTACATAGCTCTCAAAAAAGCCTCCAGGGCCCTTGGGGTTAGGCAGCCCAAACATCATGGTCTGAGTGAAGTTTTTTTGGGAGAAAATGCCAGCAGATGATGGTTTGATTTGGTAGGAACTTGGCCCTTTATTAATTTGAGAGGGAAAAAAAAGGTTGTTGGTGGCTATCCTCTCCACTGGTAATGTTAACTGGGAGATAGGGATCCCTTCATAAATAAGAAATTGTAATTGCATGAATATAATTTTTTAGGTTCCCAGAACTTTTGGGAACTGAGCTGATACTGCAGCTTGTGCTGGGTATCTGGAAAATAAAATTAAATGAAACAGTCTTGCTTTGAGTATGTGAGGTTAAACTTGTTGCTGCCTCTCTCAGTTTGGGATTTCTGCATCCAACAGATTGCACACTCTTTTAAGTAAGTGGAGTTTCAGTGTTTTCTGCCATATAGTGTAATACCACATAAAGCAAGAGAAAGAAGAGGAAGTTGGCTAATGCTGGAATTGTTCTGGTGTTTTCTCATAGAACAGAATGGTAAATTGTTTTCTTTGGCTTTCTGGAAAATATCTGACCTTGATACTTCATATTCAATTTATGTAAACAATTACAAAAGCATCTGAGCCAAATAGAAAAGGCTATTTCTTGAAAACCTGCAGGGAACGCACATGGGAATTTCCCACATGCTGTGGCAATCTTAAAAATACCTCCTTGTAACCCCACAATATTAATGATTAACTCCGGAACTGTGATTTTTTCCAGACTTCCAGTGAACTCAGTGATTTGTGTGTTCAGCTGCATGTATCAGGGAGAGGTAGTAAAAAAAAGTCATTTATCACTTTCAGTAACTTGCATTTAACAAACAATCTGCCACATTTTCCCCTTGAAATTCAGGTATTTCTGCAGATTGCACGGCTGATAAATACCACAGTACGGGAAATGTTGTTTTGTGGCTAAGCTTTGTGCTGAGATGCTCTTGCAAGAGCGAGCTGGAACCAGTTTTGTTCTTCACAAATTACTCAAAGACAGAGCTGCTTTGCTTGGGACACTCACCCACACAGTGCAGCACGAACCTTCAGAGATGGGCTGAACATCGTTGATATCTTGTTTATATACATCTGAAATTCAGTAATGGTGTTAGCTTTATGAATTGTTTCCGTTACTTTTGCTGAAGAGAGAAGTAGCAGAGTGCCCCTCAAGGTGGTTTCCCAGAGCAAGCAGGGCTTCTTGTGCAAGGAGATTCACATCACACAAAGTCTGCTCAGCTCGTGGCATGGTGGGCAGCACCGCTGACAACAGTTTGCAAGTGCAAGCTGTTGCATGAAGTGCCAAACCCTCACCTATCTACACCAACAGCCCTGTCCCATAGCGGTTAGGAATATTCAGCCTCTTGGATCACTTTTCTTTATCTTTACTTGTCCTGTTTAATGTAGCAGTGTGGTCTATCAACCATCCCACTGCACTGCTTGTGGTGGTGATAATATTTTCATCATTAACATTTCTAGAGCACAGCTTTTTAATTGATTCAGCTTGGGACACTGGAGCATGGCTGCCATGGGTGCCAAGTCAGTATTCATCTTTACTGGGCCAGAATAAAACTGTTTCGGAGCACTTTGGGAACCAGTGCACCTCCATTTCGGGTGTTTTTAATATCAATATATATACTTCATTCAGTCATATGTATATAATTTAATCTCTCATTACTTATCTATCTATCTATCTATCTATCTATCTATCTATCTATCTATCTATCTATTTCTCTCTTTATTTATTTATTTATATAGTGGTTCCTCTGGATGCTTCTTGGGTCAATATAAGTCTTTTTTGACTAGCAGGGCAGTCCCAGCATCCTAATCACACAATGACACACAGTTCACAAACAGACCATCAGAGCTTTGCTGCGGCAGATGCTGGTACACGTACACGTGAAAGACAGGGACGAAGAAGAGGTGAATTTCTTTCCTGTGGTTATCTTCTCTTGGGCTAACACAGAAATGAAACAGCAGGCACAGCCTTTCTAGACCTTCAGTAGGTGAAATGGTTTGTGTTTGTGGGGAAATACTTAGTAGAGTGTCTTTCTAACAGGTAGGGTGGTGGGTTTGCATGCACAGACTGGGTCTCCAGCAAGCTGCGCTGAAAGCTGTGTTTGACAGTGTTAAAGTGATTAAAATAACTTAATCTGATGAAGTATTGCCAAGAAATTATTCCAGTCATGAATCTTGCATTATCTAATGACCATTCTTTAAACTTTAGCTCCTATCAGCAGCTCACTTAATGAAAACTCCATTTTCTAAAAATCAGCTTGGCTTCTGCTCCTTCCAGTCATGAGAAGTGACCTGGAAATCAGACCTGAGTACACCTGAAAGATTCAAAACTCAGAAAGTCATCTGGGAAGAATAGACACCAAATCTTTAAAACCAGGATGTTTCAAAAAACCCCTCACAATACCTTTTAAACAAAGGGTGGGGAGTTTTTATCTTTTGTAATATTTAAAAAACCTACATTAATATGAACCTGCAGTAGTTGTTTAAACGAAGAATATGTATAGATGGGTAACTGGCAGGCAATGAGATCTCAGCAGAGAAGATGCCAGTCCTTTCAAACTTTACTATTCTTGGGCCCATAATATTGTGGGCATAATTCACTGCTCAGCATCTGTGTGCATGCATACAGCTTTAGATATATATATGTGTGTATTAGGTTTCCCTTCTTCTATGTCTAATATACAGAGGATGTGGCTTTGTTTCAGCCCTGCTTTGACATTTACCTTTCCGTCTGGCTGTAGGGGCTCACATATTCAGCTTGAGATGTCCTGGGTTCGGTTGTTGTTTTCAAGATAGATGTTGGTTATCATTTCTCTGGGGTTTGGTTTAGAGTTCAGCCCGTGCGAGGGCATATGTGGTCGGGACATCTTGCCTCTGCAGACAGAAGCAGATAACCAGCTGGTCAGGCCGGCACATCGCGCTCTATCTGCTTGATTAATGCAGGATAAGGGTCTGCCACAGCTTTTACCTTCGGATCTTGGCTCTTCCGTTGACTCATGCTTTCATCCTCGGAAAGCTTAATTTTCCTCCCAGATATGATTTATTTCACTGGTTTTTTTTCTTAAAAAAAAACCACAACCCACAACAAAACCCAAACAAGCTTAGAAGTATCCAATTACTGGCACCAAACTCATGAACTTTTGCCCCATTCAGTGTTTTCCATTTCCCATTACGTTCAGTTTGACTGGAGCCACATGCTGTCCCCATTCCTAAGCCAGCCATTTCCTGCTGGAAAAGGCAGGGAGAGATTCTGCATTGACCAGGAGAGGAATAATACCTGCGGTTCTCTCTGTAACCTCTATGAATATTATACTACTGTATATGTTATTAACATTTGTAAAAGCCCTGAATTTTGAAAAGTAAGAGTTGGAAAAACTTGTTTACATGTGGCACTCACTGTACTATGGAACTATAGCTTGTTATTATGCTATTATATTATTCACCTTACTGTCAGCTGATATGATAAAACCATATCATACAAAGCTTGGAGTTCAGCAGCGGGCTTTTGTTCTGTACCCTGCTACAGATCAATCTCCATACGTTTTACTTCAGTTGGGATAATTGCAGATATAAATTTAAGCGTCTGCCCTCTTTTAAAGCTGTTGACTCCTTGTTTCCTCCAACATTTTCATAGCAGTTAAGCACTGTAGAAAATATTTCTTTGACTCATTTAGGAATTTTTATGTTATAACTGCATTGACTTATAGAGAAGCTTCTAGGAAAAACTAAACACCTGATTTTACCCTATTTTTCCCAAGTTGTTCTTTATGTTACACACCTCTGTTCTGTCACCTTTTACTTGCTTCCCTCTAAATTGAAGGCTATTATACTGTCTTAAATCTCTCTGCCTATGGGAGTCTTTTTAGGCTGTTGAACATTATAATTAACCACTTTGGACTTTCCAGGTTTTACTGCATGTGCGCTCTACTAAAATTCAAGCCCAGGTATGGCAAACAGAGTTCCAGATGAAAGCGTACTCTTAACTAACATAATGGCATTATTCATCCAACAATGCTCCTTTTTAATGGCTTTTCTTTTTACTGTTGCTGTGCAGCAGTCAAACACACCTTTTCCCTATGCATTTTGGCAAGCAACGGGCATTAACTTTGAAGCTTAAGGCACTTGAGCTTTTAAGGTTGAGTGTCCACATTTTATGAAAACCATTCCAGTTACCTGATTGTAAGTCTCGTAAGGACTGAGGAACCCCCAAATCACCTTTTAAATTCATGAGCTATGCCTGTTATTCCTGGGAGGAACTCTTGGCTAATGCAACTGAGATGACCTTGGTCCTCCTCCTGGTGGCAGTGGGTGCAGGTGAACCCAGCTTCATCCTGTGCCACCGACCTGAAGATGAGTTTTGCACAGTGCTGAGGAGATCCCAAGCTACAGAGCAACCAGTCTGATGGAAAGACGGGTCCTACCTTCCTGCACCCCAGAGCTGTGCTTTTTTGGGGGATGGGGCAGGCTGCTGAGCGTGCGCTGCCCAGTCGGATAGGGAGATGGTGCCTGGAGGAGATGTTCTGCTACCACCACTAAACTGAGTTTTGTTGACACAGCAAGAAACCATGAACTGACACTGGCTGCGCCACAGCACAGCAAAAACATTCTGTATTACAAAGAGACTGTAGCAGAATTAGGCAAAGGTGTTGCAAACTGTGATAAAGTACACATTAAATACACAATACTCTGGGAAGGAATCTAGCAGATCTTGCTGAAGGACTCCTGAAATGATCCACCCACCTTACGGTTGTGATAAAGACATGCAGATAAGGCACTGGTATGTCCTACCAAGTGGATAAAATACGGATTTGAAGAGTGGTATTGTGCCTGTGCAGGAAGAACAGGCTTGCTTGGACTTATTAAAGTGCTGTGTGTTTGCCTCTTTGTGGTTTGGTCATGACCATGAATGAGACAGCTCGACTGAGGGGAGCCACAGAGATTTCAATTCTGACAATGTTAACTAGGGAGAAAACCTGAAATGATGCTGATATTAGTCATATAGAAATCTTTGATGACGCACAGTAACTATGTATGAAATTACAAGGGATATGGAGTAATTGGCATGAATATGAGAAAATGATCATCTAAGATGGAGAAACTACCAGATGTAAAGCCAAAACGTTGATGATGAATGCCCAGCCAGCTCTATGCTTGTATTAAAGCTCTCATCTTTCCATTTGTACGGTGAAAGACGTCTTTCCCCTTGAACGAGTCTGGAGGGGCCGTGCAATGTCTGAAAGTTCATGATCCGTAGCTGTCAGAAGAGGCTGTGACTCTTAAATAAGCCAGCTGGTGATCAGATACTGTGACTTGCTATTTATTTTGCAAATCATACCTGTGGACATGTTTCCTTAGCAAAGCCAGTGATTGTGACAAATATGTATAACAAGTGCAGTCTTCTATTGATTCTCACATTCTATTTTCTGCTTTTGGTGGAAACAGATGGAATTCAATTTTCTCACAATTACTATTAGCCAAGAATAACATCACTTAAATCAGTGCGGGGGAGGTGGAAAGTTGCAACTACAAAAACACACAGCCTGAAAAGCTGGATATTGAAATGTAACTTGCAAATAACCATAACTGATGTGCTATCCAGACCCCAATTCAGATATACACTTAAGCATTTTCTGGACTCAAAACGTTATGTCCTACTGACATTATACATGTGGCCTTCTGAAAAAAGGGTGATCCAGACTGTTCTTGTAGGTTAGTCTCATGGCATGACTGATGCTTAAAGTATAAAGTCTCAGGACATTTTCCACGAAAAATAAACCCAGGGTAAGGCTGGATGTAGCTAATGCTAATGTAAGAATATGCAATTGTACAAAATCATTGCTTACCTTGCAAAACATTAAAGGAAATTCTTAAGAAATTAAAATACTAGTCAGTAATTAGAAAAGAAGTCAATCATTAGACAAGCAATAAATCACTTCCAAATATTCAGGCTGGTTTAGGTCAAAACGCTGAGAATTTAGAGGGGGTGCATTGCATAACTAATGTATGAGTACAAGTAATCCTACACTCTGCGAATGCTAAGGGTAAATCAAGTGCTTAAGGTTAAGAAATACCATAATTAAAGATTTTTTTGAAATCCCAGCTTTACACAGATTCTTTTGCATCATGCTGAACTCTCAGATGACGTGATCACAGTTATTTTAGTCCCATTATTAAGGATGGCCTCTGGCTTTGTTTAGTAACTAATACGTGATTATTAGTTTCATCCTCGGCTTCCTTCTGTCCTTTTCATTGTTACAGTATCTTAACAATTCCCCCAAACTACTACATTTTTGTTCACAATGGCCTTGTAAAGAGGCATTATTAGATCTATCGTACAGATACTGAATGGAGTTAGACACTTCTGTGTCAAAAAGGCACCAGGATAAGATGATTATGATATTCTGTTTCAGAGCCTTTAGTATTTTATAGTGCTTTATGTGTTCATAGCAAAGAGAGATAGAAATCATACAGCTGGTGTCTATAGTGAGGCATCTGAAAAAACAGGATGACCTGCCAGTGGTCATCCATGAAAGACTTGCCCTGTAATACATGTGAAACCTATGGCTTAATGCCTAATAAACCCTTTTTTTTTTTTTTTTTTGAGGGCAGTTTGCAATATCTGGCAGAAGAAGCTTGAGGAACTCCAGTTCTGTGCCTGCATACTGGGACCGGAGTTACACTTCCACAGTTTTTCGGAAGTTGCACTTTTAAAGCTTAACGAGTTGACTGACACTGTGTAAGATGAAGTGGTTATTTTGGCCAAGTTTGGGCAAATATTCATGACAGCAGCAAAATGCCTCTCCTATTCCTGAAATGATGCTCCTGTCATATTTCAAGCCCCAGAAGCATTGGGGCGAGCTGGAATATTTCATTTTGCCTTTTCACATGGCCAAAGCAATATTTTTCCTTAAGAAACAGCAGAGCAGCTTTTGATGAAAGCTTTTCCCAGAGGTGTCAAGGCAAAAAAAAAAAAAAAACCTACAAATTTTTTTTTAAAGTGAATCCACATATTTGTGAATTTTGATGTGCTAATCAGGCCGCCTCTGTCCGAGCAGTTAGTCTCGCTCACAGCCTGAATGCAGAATAATTAAAAAATGGAAATCTGTATTCCTTTGTGCAGCATTTATCATTTCTAAAGGCACTCAGACAGTAGGAGTGATTCCTCTTTCAAATTGGCAAGGAAAGCATGAATGAGGCGGCTGCTCAAAACCTACAGCTACCTCCAGAGTGGATGATTCGTGGCGCGGGAAGGCTCAGAAGCACTGGGTGTGGGAAGGCAAGGTGGAATGACAGACCCTGGATGCCCGTCCATGCTGAGCGAGGGTTGCATTTGGCTGGGGAGACAAAGCGCTTGCTCATGGCCAAGTTTGCCTCATTGCGCGAAAGGCTGAGTCAGGCTCTTCACACCTGATCCACCACTGCCAGTTCATCCAGTACAGAAAAGGCTGCATCCCTGGCTCCCAGCTGGCACAGACTGATTTTCCATCCCTTTGCACAGTCGTTTGTACCAGAGCGAGGTGGCTGCATTGGCAATGGGGTGCTGGGGCCACCAGAGTTGGTCTCTGTGGATGTGGTGGTGACACTTCAGAAACCTTCCTGCACCCTCTTTGCCCTCATGGTTCCTGCAATGACACATTTTCCCTCTTGCAGCGACAGAGCCGTGTGTTGAAAGGCTGTAGTTTAAGCTGAGATTACATCTTTGCTTTCCCCACTGTTTTCTGTCATTTGAATGTTTCTCAAGAAATTACTTTGTGGGCTTAAATTTCTCACATTAAAACCCGACCATGTATCAGCATCTGATACATACTTAAATAACTTTCCAGTGCCCTTGTTTAATTCACAGCACTGAATATTCACTCAAGTCAAATTATGAAGCATATTGGCATCAGGATATTTCCATCGCTCCCTTTTTTTTTTTTTTTTTCACTTGTAGCTTCCAATTCTAGCATCCTTGTTAGAAGAAGCAAGTAAGGACAAAATAGTTTGAGCAGTTCTTACTGGGAAGGTATTTCTAAGCAAGGAGGTAACAGGCTTAGAATCTAAGTACACAAGACCTGCAAAAACTGAGATGTTAAAATAATCGCAAACCTTACAAATGAGACAGAAGCATAACTCCTTTACTGCTCTTGGCATTGGTTAAATCTACAGAGGAAATTGAAGATTTTTATGATTCTATTAAAATTACTGTTCAACACATTCGAAGGGATGATAGAGAAACATAAAGGGCAGTGTCTCATATGTTAATGTTAACCTGACAATATCATTTATATTGAAATTTGACTTGACTTTCAAGCACCATTTGAAAGGTTATTGCATGTGAAACTGAATTAAGCAATACAGCTGAAGTTTGCCCTTTAACAATGTAAAATAAGAACTGTATTTTTCTTTCTGTAAGTCCCCATTCAAAAAAGAAAAATATAAAAAAATGCCCTAGGATTATGCCTCACCCTACCTCCCACCACCAAAATCCCTGGTTTGTTAGGGGGGACGAAAAACAAAAGCAGGTGAAAAAGGCATACCCTGAGGGCAGGGCTCCGATGCCAGAACTGGCTTATGCCAGAGCGTACATTAATGAGGCTGTTTCACCTTTACACTAGAGTGCCTGAAATTAGATACTGCTCCACTCTCTAGTTTCTAAGTCTTGTATTTCCATCCCTGTCTTTATTAATTTTGGGCTGATGAAATCCTTTCCCATGCTGTCCCAACCTTTACCTCTTAGACTGCTCTAGTTATTTGAAGCACAATACCTTGTTTAGCTAAACTAGCCTGCTACGTACATATGAGCTGGATCAAATAACCCTGATTCAGTCACCTCTTTAACTTTTCCAGGAATTATATTAAAAACTAACGGCCATCTCCCCGAGGGTTTGTAGTGCAGAGTCTCAGTAAGCCTACGTAGTTTTGGTAAATAGCTTGGAAATTTTAGAAGTCGCATGAAAACAACCTTAACTGAGTGGGACCCCAGGAAAAACAAAATAAATCCCAGTCGTCCTCATCCTGAGATGACCCCGGCAAATGCAACTTTTTAATGAGGCAAACTAGTTCAACAGAAACCATCAGGCTTTTCTGAGAATCTCTCCATTGCACTCCTGCCAACTCTACCACTTTGGGCATTAATCTACCAGATTTCCAGGCAGCCGGAAAGTGCAGACAAATGGTCACTGTGCACACAGCAAGGAGTCAGCCCGCGCCTCTGCACAACAGCCGGGCACGCCAGCGACTTGAGACCTGTGAATATTGGCATGTTCGTGCCTGCTGTCATTAACAGGGGAGGCAGGAACGTGTCAAGCAAACAGAATCTCTGACTCCGGCAGAGAAGACGGTGCCTTCGACGCAATGCAAAGATGGGACAGAGACAAATAAAGGGATTTACGGTCACTACAACCAGCCTGTTTAATGGAACAGGGAGGAGCTGTCAGGAGTTGGCTTTATGAAGAATGATTTTTATTGAGCTGGGAATGGATTTTCCTAGTTGAGGTGTTCAGCACAAGTGGAGGGAAGATTTGGAAACAGGAAAGACTTTCCCTGAGGTTTATTTTTGTTGCTTTGCCTATGGCACTATTTTTCAAAGTATGGGTTGTGTTTTGGGGAGAAAAAGGGGCAGGGAAGGCAGCTTGGGGAAAGGTTGTAAGAATTAGGTAAAATCTTCTTTTCCTCCTAAATATGCCCCCCATCATTGAAATATTTGGATTTGCTATTGGGAGATACATTTGTATTTTTTAAAAGAAGGTATAGACGGATCAAATGTATTAAACTGTCTACTTAACGTCCCAGCTCAAATAACCATGTTTCCATTGTGTATTTTTGTAACTGCAAATGTGTATAAATTCATCTATCTCTAGTCATCTAATTTTTTTCACGGTGAACAGTCCTGTCTCCACTCCCACCAAAGTCATGCTTCCTGCGATTTCAAAAGTAAACAAGTTCAGAGGACATGAATGGCAGCAAACAATGTAAACAGGAATTCTCATGCTAATTGTATCCATGCTCTGCTATACTTAGAAGTGGAAGTCAAGTCAGTGTTTGGTGAAGCAAATCTCCTGCAACCAAGAAGGAAGTAGAAAAATAATTGGCATACGGGTCGGTCTGCAGAGGAAATCCGAGGTGCAGTTTCACAATACATAGAGTCCACAACAATATCAGTTCAAAAGTTCCCCTTCTGCCTGACCTTGGCCTTTTGGGAAGGATTGGGAAGAGGAAAGGGTGTTTTAAAATCAGATAGTCCAGTAAACTGATTTGTAGTTTGGCCTTACGAAAACGTGTACTCATTCAATTGGGGAAGTGATGCAGAGAGCAACCAAGTCTGGGCACAGAAAGATCTCCATGATTGAGCCATGTGGGCAGAGTTTGCTGCCAGAGCCAGAGGGGTGTGGAAGTACACACCAAGAGTAAAACGGGGAGGTAGCTATTAGCATGTTCTTTGATTTCAGATATATTTCGTGAGAGTTGGTAGAGTCAGAGTTCCTGGACAGACTAATTTCTGGTGGGATGGACTAATTTCCTCATGATGAAATAACTCTGGTGTCATCTCTGGTTGCTCCTTTCCAAGTGTTGCATGAGCTGGGACTCGTAAAAAGGCACAAGGATTTGCATGTTAGGAGAAGGTGGCAGCAATAGCCATGTAGTTCAAGTTTTACTTATTATGGTTAATATCAAATTGCACTTTGCCCTGCAGATTTTTATTGTCCTTGGTTGTGTGTTATTACTTGGGTTTTTTTGTTAGACTTACTGAATAAAGCCTAGTGTTGACAGCCACCCTCAGCAACATCTACAGACGCTTCTTTGCAGGTAAGAATAACAACATTCAGCAACACTGACATCTTGTGGCTGATAAGAAATGACTCAGACATGCCAGATTAGCCACGAAAGTATCATCTTCATCAATTGCATATTCAGCATCTCCTAAAATATGGTGATGTTTAAAGGGATGAGTATCAGAAGTCCGGAAACCAAGAGGTTAAACGGCAGAAAATGCATAAAGGTGCTGGTTTATTAGTTGACTGAGCGCTGTGTGTGGATAATCTGGCTGCATGCTAATCCTTTTGGCTAATCTTCTCTGTGTGAATGATTCCCTCCAGAGGACGGGGATAGAGTCTGGGATGTTTGACATGACAAACAGAAGCTGTCGCTCCTTGCAGATAATCTTCTTTGTGTTTTCCTCCTCCATTAGGAAGCTGGGAGAGAAAATACCTCTGGAAAAGGCCCCAGGAAGAATCTTTCTTATTACCTATTGTTGCTACCAGAAATAAGATCAGCAAAGCCAGACTGTGAGTCTCTGCCTCTCAGCCAGTGGAGATTTTTGGAAAAAGGTGTGGTAGGGAAGACTGTTTGGAAAGATTTGTAGAACCAAATCCTGGTTGGCTGGAAAGTTGCAAACTCTTCTGCGTGCTTAGGCCACTGAGGCTTAAATATACCCTGTATAAAATGGTAAAATGGCCTTACTCTTGAAGTATGGGTAGGATGAGAAAATCTAATTTGGAGTCCTATAGATGGTGGAGGGGTCAGATTTCTTTTTTGGTCTAAAGATAGATGTTTGTGATTCTGCAACATGTGATGGTCAGCCTTGGACTTTTCAGTTGCTAGCAGTTTCTTGGATTGCTTCCTTGTTTGCATATGTTTTTGTTGCTAATGAACATCTGTATCCACTTTATCATCTGAACCCAGTGACGAAATGATTACTGAACATGAAATTAATGTTATGCAATGGTCTTTTGCAAGTATCTGGAGTACTTTCACGCTTCCTTGAGGATGCAAGGTCTGGGATTGCAAGGAGCAATGACTGTATGCTGTGCTTACAGCCTGTGCTCCTTGAAATCAAAGCAGTTGTCTGATTTGGGACCCACGTGGCGTAAAATCCTTTATGAAACCTGGGGGAAGAACTGTAACAGGCCACACCTAGCTGGTGGTTGGGATTAAACCGATTAGAAAAATGTTAAAAGCCCAAGACAGACTGAAGCTGGTTCAGGCCTGGGGGTCATATTCGCTAATTGTCTTGGAAGGTGGGAAATATCCTTTTCCTAGTCCCGGAAAGAATTTACTTTTTTTTTTTTTTTTTTTCCCCTTGCTCTTGCTTAGAACTGCTTTGAGTAACTTCACCTAGTGAGACTGTGAAAACAAACAACAGAAGTGAATGATTCTGTGATTTGTAGTGTGCTTGGCTGTACAACATATTGTGCCTTGGCACCTTTTAATTCAGTGCATTAAGTCACCTTAAACCACTGACATACACAAATGCTGTAGTTTAGTATACTATGTAAAAATTCCAATTTCAAATGGTTGATACCATGTTTTGGGGAATAATACCCTTTTATCTGCTCTGTTGACTTCACTTAATAATACAAAAGATTATTCTTAGTTGGTAGGAGTAATCTGGAGAGAAATCTATTATTCAATATAATTTAAAAGTGGGTACTGCTTGCAAGAACCATTCATTCATACTGATGTTTTTCTCTAAAACATACCTTGTACTGTCTAACTATATTAAAATCTGTCACACTGAATCACAGATGTTTTTTTCAAAGCATAAAAAGTGCTCAATTCAGCAGAAACTTGCAGCAGTATGCTGAGTTAGCACCTTTCAAAATGCCAGCCAACTGGATGTGAATTTTGTTTATTTAGTCTCTGAAATGTATTATACTGACTTCAAGAAGAGTAAAGATCTCTAATCTGTACCCCTCATTTCTTGAGCACAATTTTCAAATCCAATTTTCACTATATGTTCTTTTTCATCAGTCACTGACAAAAATGAAAGGTATGTCACTGTGTAGCACTTGGTGTTATGTTAAGCAACATCTTTATTTCCTATTTTACATTTAGAAATATCTTTTTGTTTTCTAAACCAGTAGAGGTATTGCTGTTTTAACAGCCCACACCATAAGTTGTGCCTATACAATTCATATGTCTTTTTGTGAGCTCAAATAGGGAACAGCACGGGCAAATGATTTTAAGCTTATGACCGCAACTTTGACATAAGCATTTGAAAAAAGGCCATTGAACAGTAAATTATAAGTGAATGGAGGGAGGGCTTCAGTCCCTTCATAATTCACTTGCAATGAATTTGAATGGATGCATTGTTTCTAGAACTGTAAGCACGGGAAAACTGGGATTGATGTGGAAAAATGTAATATGCCCTAATTTGATCTTAAACAGTTATACTGTACTCAGCTGAAGCTTGGTGAAACAGCTGAAGGTATGGACATGACACTTTTGATAAGCTGTAGGCATTTGTAATGTAAACTACTCTTCTTCTCATCATCAGGGAAGGTGAAGCAGAGAGATCCCTGAGGTTTTCAGAGATATTCAGCCGTCAGCTCAACTATGTGTTGGTCAACAAGTCAACAACATTTTTGCATTGCCCAACAGCCCTAAATCATTCACCCCTTCTTGAAGCACCATTGGTGACAGGAATGGATTTCTGCTAGCTTTGATGCCTGCTCCTACTATATTCAGCCTACAACTATTTTTTCCCTCTCACACTATATTTTTTTATAACGTATGGTCTTGTATCTGTAATGCTAGAAAGCCAGATGTCCATGGCTCTTTTGGTCAACACAATCAGTTATGCTGCCAATCATAGGCCCTTTAGACACTGCTACAGAAAATTACAGAGAGTTTGTTTTCATATCCCTAGTCTAAACCTATTTACCAGACTCGTAATGATGCTCTAAACCAATATCTGCACATTGCCTAGTCATACATAAACTGCTGTGTTTTAGTTGTTAAGTAATGGACAAGAAATGAAGCAGCTGTTGAAACATTGCACTGGGTTTTTCTCTCTCAAGCTGAGTGACAGAATTTGCCAGGTCATTTAATCAATTTCATACTGATTTAACTAGATAAAATCAATCATGTTAGCTCATAGATTTGGTAGCTGGAAAGATTGTGTTGTCTACATTGTAATGCTATACTTTATCATTCGTGAATTAAAAAGAAAAAGATCCTTTCCAGTGTCTACAACGTAGTAACCCAAAACCTGATAAACTGTTGCATGTGAGACCACTAAAACTGTAATCCTGAAATGACCAATTTGTAAACTAAGAGATTTTGTGGAATAATTAATGAAAATATGGATCTGAATGGTCAGTTGTCCTCAAAAATGGGTTAAGATAATCTAATAGATAGCTTGATAAATAGGGAAAAAAAAAACTTACAATGTTTAGAGCTGTTAATTTTTTGTGTCTGTTTTTTAATAAACCATCCACTTCCTATATTTCGCAGGCAACCCATGTGTTGAGAAATCAAAAAATAAGGAAATTTCATTCTCTATATACAATGTAAGCCAAAACCAATATAGATTATATTTACGATGAGATATAAAAGCATTTGTAATGTTTTGAAGGAAAGTTGCAAACTTAAACGTTGATTTGCACATCAGATCGTAAAGGTGTGAGGAGGAAGAGCCAATAATCAGTCTTATTAATGTGACTTCTATAAAAGCCAACCTCTGCAGGCCTTCATTAAGTAGGGCTTCCTTTTGGATAAAGGGAATTTTGCCCAATTTGAAACTTAGAGCACGGCGATCCATAACCAGTATGGGCCCTCACGGAAGGTAAAGACATGAGGGTCAGGCCCTGCTGACCAAAAGGGGTCAAGACATCGGGAAGGTATGTACTTGTCTAACATTTAAACATGAGAGTGCACTCAGGTAACTGGCCTTCTTGCATGTGGATAGCAGAAGTCATGTTCGGATGCTTCAGTTCCATTTACAGTGGGAATTTGTGGGTATTTGGGTACCCCAGGGTGGCTTCAGCAACAACCAACAAGGTAAGCCAAGAGCAAACACTGAGAGAGAGAGAGGTCACACCCGCCTCCCCAGGTGCCATGCTTCAGGCTGCAGTGAGATGCCTTCATCCTTCCTCCAGAACCCGAAGACAGGCACGCTGCCCAAGAATTTTGGATATTTCAGTTCTTTCAGGGTTGATACCTGCCCTGTGTGTATGCTTTTTACAAGATGCCTGTCTCAAGAACAGCCTTGGTACTTCTGAAGATAAATTTTCATCCAATGATAAGAGCAGAAGGCAACTTTAAAACATGTTCATTCAGAAGCTGAAATTTATTTTTTCTAATGTTATGAAATAGCTTGAGGTCAGAAGACACTTGCCTGGAAAGTGAGACACCCAAGTTCAATTCCTTCTCCATTCTCTGGGGTTCAAAGACCTACCTCTTCCCTCCTCTGAGAGCAACTAACTGAGAGGTTCTTGGCTGATTTGAGAGGTGGGATCTTCGCACCTCCTCCTTTTCACTTTTCATCTTTCTTTGCCTGTCCTGCTGAAGTTGTGCCATTATGAAGAAAGAAATTTAGTAACTAGAGGAAGACTTAGAAGATCTATGGCTTTTTATTGCACTGATCAGGGCTTACACCTGAGAGAGGTTTCATTTGCTGTGCTCTATAACCTTCCTTCTGCAAATTATCAGTTGTCTCATAATGAGTGTCTGGTTTTCAAGAGCAATTTATAATTTTTGTCAGAAGAAGGAGGTCTGCAGGAGACACCCACAGAATAACAGTTTTGCCAGTCATGCTTTTCCCCCATGTTGTACAGCTTATTATGGAAAGATCCATAGGAGTGACCACATGTGACGATGCTGATGAATTTTTTTCTGCTAGTGTATTTCATACCTGTTTTCTAGTTTCTTTGATTTTTTTCTAATACAACTAGAATTTACTTAAGATTCTGAACACTTGAATATTAAAATAATTTCACAAACTAGTGAAATATGCTCAAGACTTGTGATTTGAGTGCAATCCTACGGCACCAATGAAACGGGAGCTTTCAGGGAGCAGATGGGCATGAGTTGCCAAGTCATATATCAGGGCTTGGTGTGCTTTTCCTACTTAATTTTATACTTATCCTCAATGTGGACTTCATAAAGTCTCTATTGCCTCCTGCATGCTTCATAAAGTCCACATCAGGGCCACAATCCAGAACAATGCAAGACTTTATAAAGTGTAAATTGGCTATGCAAACTTTATTAAGTATACGAAGCTGCTGTTAATGTCTAATCACTCCCCAACAGATCCACCGGACTGCTATTCAAAGGCATTGCTTTTCATCATATCCAGCAGCTTAAAATACTTTTTACTTTCCGATTCCAGCATTTTAATGTTTCATGAGCCAAATAAAACTAGGAAAATGTCAATGAGGTGAGAATACCTCTGTTATTTGACTCCCTTGATGCAAATATTCAAACATTTGGCTTGATTTACCTCAAACTGTGCAGAGAAGTCCCATCGTGGTGATGGGACTATGCCTATGTAGAATGTGAGCTTAATAGATTTCGATGAGTTGAACTAGGAGCTGGAAATTTTTCAAAACAGGCAGTTCTGTATTGAGGATGGTAATGCCTGTTTAAAGATTAACCTCTGGCACTAGATTCACAAAAGAACATAATCCACATTAAAGCTTCTACTCTCAGCACCTTGAAGAGCCATTTTGTTGTTGATTGATACTTTCGTAACACCTATCTTTCATACAGAAAATTTCACAGACTTCCAGACGTTTGTAGCTACGTACAGAAGAATCGCCTTAGTTTAGAAAGAAAGCCATGCAGTGAAAAGAGCTTAACTTACTTAAATGTGGGCTTCTTCCATCTCAGACAAGTCCTCTAACCCATCTGCCTATAGAGTAAAAGTGAGAAATGCCACAATTCCTCCAGGCTAATTTTGTGCTAAGGCCGGCATGGCAGCTACATCTGGAGAGTACAACCACATGTGGCCCTGAAGCCAAGTTAAGGGATTGGCTTCTTTGCAGATCTTACAGTTGCAAGCTCTATGCTGAGTTGCTTGGTATTTTTCAGACTTAAAAAAATCTAGGTGTGTTCAGTAACAAACATTTAGATAAATTTTTAAGTCCTAGGAAGAACTGTGAGTGTCACAAATCTCGGCATAGATCCATTTGAGGCTCCACACAGTCTGCTAATGTCATTCTGTGATATATTTTTGTCTGAAACATTATTATTTGTAAAACTGGATGGTATATGGTGGCACTTTGTGGTGGGTGGCATAGAAAACTTTCATTTTTTGAGTATCCGTCAACTCTCCTTAATTTTGGGTTTCCATCCTGCAGTACCATTTTATCTGCTATGGCTGTCTGGAGATGTTCCTTTCAAGTTGGCAGAGATGATCTGCATCTAAAGCCATTGCTTGCTACCTGCTGCTTTTCCCTTCTTCCAGTAGCTCTTAATCATTCTGTTTCCTCTGTCTTACTGTTGAGGACTTGGTGTATTCTTAGGATTTTATCTATGGGTATGGTAGCCACATATATACAGCATCATTCTTGGTGTACCACTATGGTAGCTGTACTCAGTTCTGAGCTACTGATTAAAAATGTCTTTAAAGGACAGGAAAACCTACAGGGAAAACATCAGAAGATTTTGAGAACATCATCTTACATGTGAAGTAGGATCTGGAGTTTTGTGGAGTTTTGAGATCCCCAGTACGAGAAAGGCATGGACATACCAGAGAGAGTGGGGAGTCCCCAGGATGGTCAAGGGGCTGGAGAACATGAAGTATGAGCAGAAACAGAGAAGGCAAAGGGAGTTCTTACTGCTGTGTCCGGCAACCTAAGCAACAGTACAGAAAGGACAAACCAAGACTCTTCTTGGAGTCCTGTAGCAATGGAAACAAGTTGAAACAGAAGAAATTCTGATTAGATAAAAGGAGAAAGGTTTTCACCATGAGGCTGATCACTCAGGAGCATGAACGTAGAGAGGTTTTGGAAACTCCACCTCTGGAGACAGTAAAACTCAACAAGTCCCTGTGTAGGCTGATCTAGCTGGACCTGCTCTGAACTGTTTTTTAGGTGAGATGATGTCCAGGGTGCCTTCCAACCCATATAGTTTTCTGTCATTTTGTAAGAAAAAAAATCATTATTAATTCAGTATTTACCAAGTACAGGGTTACACTGAGTACTATAGAAATACATAGAAAAGTGTTTTCTAGACTGAAGAGTTTATGCTCCAAACAAAAGAAAGCCTTGTATGTGTGTGTAGGGACTGGAGGTGCACTGAGGTGAAGTGATTTGCTGAGGTCCTATGGAAATGCAGTGATGGAATAAGAAAAAGAATTATCTCAGTCTCATTCTTTCCGCTGTCTCGGCTCAAACCATGGTGTACGCAGAAAGCATTGTTAGGTTACACAAGATGGAAGGATTGCAAAAACAGGATTAATGTTTTGTTTTTTTCACTTACAAAAGGTATTTCTGTCTATGACATTTTGCAGCAGTTAAGGAAAAAGTCCCACTTGCAGCAGTGTAATATCCAGATAGACACCCTATCACTGTTACATGAGCCTTTTCTGCTGAAGATGCAAAAATATTCTTTCTATTTCTGTAATTTCCTCTGATTACTCCAGACCAGTTCCAGGCAATGGGCTCCCAGTCAGTTCTCTGTGAAATCCCTAAATGGGTATATTTAGGCAGTTCCAGCGTTACAGGATGTGAGAATAAGTTAGTTTGCAAAAGTTATATGAACAAAGTAACTCTATCTGTATTCTTTCTCAATGAGCTACAAGTTAAAATATAGTGTGAATATTGAATAATTAATTTCCAAGGAGATTCACAGTGGATTGCAAAAGAGGACAAATAAAAAATGACCCCTTTACATATATGATGCATTCTGATCCGCCCCCCCCCCCCCCTTAATAATTAGAAACATGGTTTCACTGATACACTTCACAAAACCATTCTGGGGATTCATGAATTGAAAAGAAAAAAAATAAACTAGACGTGAATAATTCATACTTAAATTGCTCTGGGCCAAGATATTGCTTCAGTATTTCCAAGTATGCAGGTTTTATTATTCTCTTAAAGTATGAATAAAAACAAGGTTGTTTTATCACACTTGGACTAATCAATGATATGCTCGAAGCACAGTTGGCAGTAAATGATCCGTTTTAGTTTAAAACATTTTTTAAATCGATGTGTATCGTAAGGCAGTCATAAAAATCTTCAAATTAAAGGTTTTTGAGCCATAAAAACAAGTAATATATTTAAGGGTTTTTTAAGGCAGTAATGTTTCCAAGTAAATAGGAGATGGGCCAAGCAGTTCCCTCTGAATAACCATTCATCAGGTTTTCACACACTATTAAGGTAACCTTCATGAAATATTTCTACATTACACTTCATGATGTAATTTGAATGCATTAGAATTAATTTGCCAATAAACTGCAGGGAAAATATGGAATATGCTACCCCCAAAAGCTTATGAACTCTCTCTGTTTAGCTTGGGTCACATTCACGAGGTTTTCCAATGTAAAGTTTGCAGGCAAAAATGACTCTTGTGACTACAACGCTTTATTCAGGAGCAAGCTCTTTGCCCAGGGAGGGAAAGCGATGCCGTCTGTGGGTCTGCACACTGGGTTCACAGCTTTTAGTTTGCTCAATGAATGCAATACACTGGGAAACCTGTGAGTCAGTGCTGACTTTGTAGGGTACAGACAACTTTTAAAAACAGCCCTTTACCCACCCCAGGCCAACCAGCTTTTGACAAAGTGTGTTGTGGTGTCAACCCACCACTGAGTCCTCTTCCCTGTCTAAAGCATGGCTTACTTGGAGAAGATCCAGAGCTGGCCCTTGGCTGTATGGATGAGTTTTAGGCAATGTGAGCTCACCTAATGACATTAGAGGGACTGCAGGTGTGAAATAAGATGTGCAGGGCAGTGTCCTTTAGGACAGGGATTTTTGCCTTGTCCAGTTTTTTATGCAAATGCTTAAGGTTGTTTCTAATCTCTGCCACCCACCTTTGATGGTGAGGATCTAACGCGACAGCCAGGGACTCACCCAGGAACACAGAAGAGAGAGGTTATAAAGTTTTCTCATTCTTTACTTCCAACTCTCATTCACATTCCTGGCAGCTTCGCCGTCTCCATTTCTAAAGAACCCCCCACTGTAGGTTTTAGTTCAAAAGCAATAGATGTTCCATATGTGTTCACGTCAGACATGCCGTATTGAGGTTTGGAGAAAATCCACTGAACGCGAGACTATGCTTCCAGTGTTTCTGCTCATTGGCTTTGGTTATAGTCAATGAGAGCAAATGGAAATACTGACAATAGGATGTATTTTGTAGTGGAAAAACTGGCATGTGATATCACATAATCTTCATAATTATTATTTCCTTTTTAAAACTTACGTAAAATATGTGAGCTAAGTACACCAAGAGCTGAGTTCTTCTAATCCTCAGCATTTTATGCAAACTAACGGGCAAAAAACCCAGCTCAGCAAGAAATCTTTCTCAGAACTGGATGTGTCCAAATATCAGCAGACAAAATCCTGTTTTGTAGCATTTCCATACATTAGTGGAAAAGAAAACACAGAGACCCTCAGAACCAGGACTATTCTCACAAGATTTCTGATATATTTACAGACCCAAGAGGTCTGCATCACCAGAATGAAGCTGGAAGTGTCTCTTTCTTCCTATGGTACTTTTCCTACAGCACAACCAGTTTCCGCAGCACTGAGGTATTGCAATCAAACTGTCTCAATCTCCAATTTGTAAATGGAGACAGTGAAGACATGGCAAAGCTTTTTAGCAGCTGGTTGCCTCTCTGTGTTTGAGATCCACCTCTGATACCCTCAAAGCCTAGATTTAGTCAGGGCCAAAGTGTTCCGGGGTGAGCTCACCAAACCAGAGCAAGCTGACCTGTCTCACAGCTCTCTAACGGTCCTATAATTTCCCAGCTTCCCTGGAAATCTGGGTTAGACTGTTTGCCCAAGGTCCCACAGGAGTAGGTGGTATAATAGACAGCTGAAACTTAAAGGAAATTAGATTATGCTACCTCAGGCAGAACAAAGGTCTGGAACTTGAGAACAGCTAAAATTTGAGCAATGAGGTGAGAGATACTAGCAGTTACCCGGTCTACTGTTTTCTAAGATAGATTTGTGTGCACTGTTTGTCGTTTCACCAATAGGTTTAAGAAGCTGGAGGGCCAAATTTTACTATGTTTGTACAGTTTTTTCTTCCTGCTGAAGGCAAAAAAAAGAAGAGAAGGTAGGACATGTTTCATGCAACATTTGGAGATGTTGTAATGGGCCACAGAACGAGGATCCCAGCTTTTAGTCAGGCCAATGGGAAATGTCAAGGAAGCAGCTGGTATGAGTGTGTCTCCTGGCCAATCTCACCTTGGTTTCTCTTCAGGTTTCTTCTCCTGTCACCTAGCAGAGCACTTTCTGATTTGTCCTCATCTAGAGGATGCTGTGTGGTGTGAGAAGATCTGGTTTATTTTGGATGATAATATGTTTAAAAATAAATAAGGCTGTGTGATCAGAGTAGAGAGCTGATTCTCTTATCCATTCTTTTGTTCCTCTGGCAGAAAAATCTTGGCACTATCTTGAACGAACACATTATGTTTCCAGTGAAAGGAAATAATTCCAGTCATGCTCAAGTAATCCTTCTATCCACTACTGCATTAATACTACAGGTCCTTAAAAAGAGACCCATCTAACCTTTTTTTGGCTAAAATGTGGTCATTGAATAAAAAGGCAGGAAATTAGAGAATTTTTTTTTTTTTCATTTCTGAAGAAGCTATCTCCTCACACTCACTGTCAGAAGTCCTAAGAAAAATTTCAAATTAATAAATAACATTATTCTTATTGAAAATTTTGCAGAAATATTTGGCAGTAAAGAAAGACCAGTTGTAGATTCTTTACAGTAAAAAGTTTAAAATGGAAAGTCTGACACATTCTTAAGCTATAATAACACAAATGGGATCACTATAATTTTCAGTTCTGATTATAGGTTATAAAATCACTGCCAAATACCCATATATTCACGAGCTTGCAGAAAACAATCTGCAAAATGAAATATGGAGAACGGCTGAAGGAAAGTACAGGCAGCTGCAAATGTAGGAGATATAATAATAAAGCCAAACCTAAAATCAAGATACTGTTGATAACTAGTCAGAGAAATTTCACTCATACCCTATCAAATTGAATTTAATCACCAACAATTTCCGTTATCTGAGAATACAGTGATTTATTTGCAGAAATTCTAAGACAAAAAGCTTTTCTAAGATGGGATTAATTTTGAGAACATATATCAAGTACTAAACAGGAAAGAAATTATAGGGGTGTCATATCCAAACTGAATAATATAAACCATGTAAATTCAGACTCAAGGTTACATCAAGGAGAAGGAACCAAGTTCTAAAAATTGTATGTGGAAATATTAATTAGTTTTGGTCACATCGAAATGAATAATTTTCTCATTGGAAAATAAGTATTTTGTTGACAATGCGGTTCAGAATACTAGGATTAAACACATTCAGATAAAGGGAAACTAAGGAGAGCTGGTTTAGCATGAATGTGCTACAACTGCTAGAGATAATATAAGCATATCTATAGCTTCATCTTGAAGTAGATGACTGTGAGACTGCAAGATGGATGAACAAATGGACCTTTTCACACTAGAGTTCATGTTCCTTTGTAACCGCGTGTAGTTGGAGTTTGCAAGAGGTTTGTTGAGACAAAAAAAATAAAAACATGGACCTATTAAAAGATGGAGACTTGACCTCTTTGTGGGCAGAAACAACACAGTAAACTGCTAACACAAATTTCTGGTATTACTAATAAATTGAGACAAATAACCTCCTGAATGTAATAAGACACATAACAAAATGTAAGAAGAGGAAATTTTTCCAGTATGAATTAACAGAAATTAAGAGTTTGAAGTGCAGTAAGTATATTATTTTGAGCAAAACTCTCTCTGGATTGCAACTGTCCATGCCATGGTCTTGGCTGCTTGAGTTTCCCCAAGACTGACATATTTGCATTTCTTATTTTTCTTCTGTCAGTCTGTAATTTCTTTTCAGTTTGTGTTGGCTTAGCAATGAGCATCCTTAAAAAGTGATAGCTGCAGAAATGTGGGCATAGAAATGTGACTCTATCTTTAGAACATTGTAACTTCTCTGCTTAAGAAACTAAGCAGTTCAAGAACTAAGAGCTAAGGAACTATGCAGCTGAACCATTGCCTATGCATCTGTGGGCTTCCTAATTAGAGTAATCAATAGAAAATACAGACTTCAAAATGGTATGAGGACCATATGAGGTATGGTCAACCATTTCTCCCTTTGTGACAGCTATGTTGAGGTTTGTAGAACTGAATTGAAATTATTAAGGTCTCTGTGGGGTAATTATCCATGTGTAGGTCCTGTACAGTGTCTGTTTTTCACTGATATGAATTCCCCTTCCTGAACCTTCCCCCATCCTAAAAGCCCATTTCCAAAATTTCCATTTCTCCTTCCTGCATGACTGACTGTGACTGCTTATGGCTTGTGAACGCTGTTTGTAGAAGCACTATATACTGAAATTCATAAGCAAATTATGTGTTTTAATAACTGTAATTATTACAGAGCTGTAAGCCTTGGCAGGGCTCTTCAGCTGAAAGTTTTAGAAGTTTCCAAACAGTCAAGCTAACCTCAAAATGTTGTGTCTGATGGGTAAATGTAATCTCACCATTTTACAGGGTAAAATAGAAGTACCAAGAAAAGAAACCTCATGATTCTGAATTTGGGCACTTGAAAGGTTATATTGGCATCTAATGAGGTGTGCTTTCTTTTTTTTTTTTGGAAGCAGAATCAGGGTTGTGGCTCCAGCACACTTCATTAAAAAGGTCTTCAGATTTTCATTGGAAGGTGAGGATGCCCGCCAGCTACTAACATAAAAGCATCTTATTTATTTTACTAAATGTGGATGTTGCTGTTTAATATCAGATCTTCAAATAGTCTTGAAGGGAATTGCCCAAGGTCATGCAATGCCTTTGGGAAAAACCTCAAGCCTTTTGACTCACTTCTTCACTCTGTAATGCAATGAGCTAAGCAAATCACTTCTGTTTGGGAGCCACAAAGCCACCAAAAAATGAAGTGCTCACAGAGACCTGGAGACTGGCCTTTTTGGTTTTTACTGATGGACTTTGAAGATGCAAGCTTCTTCATAGAAATGATGCAATTCCAGAAACACCTCAGCGTTGGGTTGGCATAGTTTGTTTAGTGACTCACTTTTTCAATGCATATGAAAATGCTGTTAGCTAAGGAGAAGCTCAGACCTCTTAATCTTCTTTTTAAAATAGTAGTTTGGGCGAACCCTCTATTATAACTTTTTATCATCTTGCTCATTTTTCAGAAAGAGGAATTTGAGATTTAAGTACTAGTTCTGATTCCTTGATCAGTCTGAAACGCAAGCTACCCTTCCCTCTCTCTACTATGCTGTGTAACCTATGGAATAGGCTTCTTTTTTCTTGAATGTAGCTGTGAAACATGTCCTTTCCAGAGCTCTTCTAGTGATTGCTACATACACAGGGTCTCTCCTATTTTTGTGGGTGGTAGAGAAGGGAAAGGAAGACTTGAAAGTGAAGAACAGGGGATTTTGTGATCTCTCTGGTGCAGGCAATGCTCCAGACCCAGATGCAATGCAGAAAGGGATGGCTGGAAGAGGGTGGAGATGGCTCTTCAGCTGAGCTGCTGTTGTGGTGTGCTGTGGGGTTGTTTAATAACTAGTTGGCAGATCTGGACTTGAAGGTGATCTTAAGGTCAGTCCTAAACATCAAGGGGAGCTTATCCTCCTTGCATTTATGATTTCATTAGGTTGTAATTAGCTGGACAAGGACAGCGTTTTCTGTAGAACAGAAAGGAAAAAGCTTCTGGTTATTAGATTTGGGGCATTAAAGCAGAGTGCTTGCATACCAGTTACAAAACTTTATCTGTTGACATGAAAAGAAAAATCTGCTGCTCTCAGGCACCCACAAACTCTGTGGTGTGGCAGCTGGGCACCACATACCTCGCTCTGACAGCAAAAATAGTAGTGGGAGGCAAAAAATTCCAACCTTTAGATCTGGGCAAGGAGTGAGCAGCCAGCGCTAACCCCACCTGGAGGGAGCGGTGTGAAAAGCTTTTAGGCAAAGCTCCCCAAATGCCAGATCTCTGTGATTAATCTGTCATGTGTTGTCTCTACTGGAGACCCAGAGGTAAGTGAAAGACAGTGATGAATACTCATGTTGTTATCTGATTTTTAAATTATTATGGGCATTTTAAAAAAATGTTGTAATTATCATTAGTTTCTACGCATTCTAGAAGGATTAAGTCCAGGAACATAAGATTATGACCCCCAAAAGCTGTGCATAGTGGATGGTTGCACTTGGCATGGCTCGGTTTTGTTTGGACACTGAATGCAGGAGGGGAGACGGGGGATCATCACAAGCCTTACTTGATAGAAATATTAACAGATTAAAAAAAAAGGGGGGGGGAGAATTATGAATAAAAAGATAAAAAAGAGTGAGAAGAGAGTTTTTTTAACCTTGGAAAAGGAGGAGGGAGGTCGTTCAGAGTGGAGTTTCCAAGACAGGCGAGGCAGGCTCAGCTTACCAAGTTAGTTTTGGAGGATGATCCTGAACAGTAACACTCAGGAAGTGAACTTTTGCTGAATTTTGCTCTCAGCTTGCACAGCTGGGTGCCGGGGGAAATCCTAAATGACAGTTAGGGGAGGAGACTGGTTTCTGTGTTCTCTGTGGGACTTGTTTCCAACTTTATCATCATGTATTTCACTGTTGCTTCACTGGGATGAAACTTATTAATCTTTAAGCTGTCTGATGATAAGAATCGTTAGAAATGAATCTCAGTAGCACAAGGCACATTTTTTTTTCCCTATAGGAGTAATGAATGCAAGTAAAATGATTTCTAAGAATAAAGCCTTCAGGAGCTTCTTCCCTTGCTGACATCTAGGCAATCTCCTACCAAACTGCAAGGATCTGTTTGGGGCTGATTTCAGGTACCACAACGTATTGGTGTACCTTTCTAAGTGTATAAGTACATGAGAATGTAATTTCCTGCGGGGGATGATACCCAGTACATCTTTGGCAAAGTGTACGTGGTGGAGAAAGATCCCTCAAAACTGAGAAGCTTCAAATCATCGCAGTGTGTACCGGCAGAGCCCTACACTATTGGCAACAGTTGCTGCTGCCGTTTTTCTTTCTTTACCCACCAAATTCTTGCTAAAATAAAACTTGTATTAAACTAACCTGAGCTCTCTGGACTCAAGTTGCTCTCCAAAGTCGTTATGAGCGTTGCCCAGCTCAGTTCACTGTATGACATAGCCTTTATTTAGCTCCTGCCAAAATTAACTCTGTTTAATTTTCTGTAAATCACAGTACTACATCTGAGTTTTTTGGGACTCTATTTCTTTACACTTCTTCCAAAGCCTAGGTCTGCACTGTGGTTCTCTACCAAGAAAAAGGAGACAGATGTTAGATGAAAGGTACTCTAGAGAAAAAAACATTGTAAGGACGATGGATATCAAAAGATGAGAGAGCATTTCTGAGAGCAATTGGGCAACTGAACTCAAGAATGATACAATCTTAAAAAAATGTACCTTCTGTTTTCAGTTATAAAGAAACAAAACTGGTAACCTTATTTTGAACTTTTTTTGTTTTTATACTTAGAGGTGCCATATTTAGGGGAGGAAGAGAGAAGCGATTTTATGTAGCCTCCAGCAAGATGCCATGTTTTTCATGCAATATTTTCCTGTTCATTCTTCTTTACATAGTTTTTTTTTATATTTTAATTTTTGGGTTGCTCATACAAATGATTTGAAAGGAAATATTCTCCAACAAATCTCAGCTGTACCTCTAGTTCCTAGCATTTTAAAAAGAAAGGTCCAGTGTCTTGTATATTTACACAAAGCCTGAATGCCAGGTTTGGAAGATGTAATAAAAATATGCTTTTCTGGGATTTGTTCTTAGGGACAGAGAATTCCCCATGACCAAAAATACTCCAGTAATAAGCATTTGCTCTATGCTGGCACCACTGTGACCTTAAATTATGAGCTTGCCCCCATTTGTAGCCAGTTTCCCCTCTTTAAATGTACAGTTAAGTCATTTGTAAATATCATAACTAAATCTGGAAGTGTAATTTAGTGACTCTATTTGAGGATTAAGAAGAAGAATAACATTACTTAGAACCATATGTAATCTTTTCTGCTTTGTTTAATTTATTTTATGCTATGCATGCCTTATCTTACAGTCATTCTTCACTCCAGCTCACTTGATATATTTGCAACGCTATTGATAATACCATCAGAAAAATAGCTAAATGGTCATTTCTTTGTGAAACAAAATGTATATACTGTGAAGTTCATTGACATAACATTAGTGACATGGGATCATTGTCCCTAGGAAGGAAAAAGGTTGCTAGATCATACTGTTTGTTTTCCAACTAGAGAAGATTTAAAACTGTAGAAGAGAGGTATTAGGTTTTACACTTGATCATACTAGCTGGCTTTATTAAACACTTGGAGCAACTCTCTACTTTCCTTTACCAAGAATGCCGAAGAATTGAAACTCTCTACTGAATACAGTCTACATCATGGTCTTTATTTCATTAAGGTGTTATCCATGTATTTTTTTCAGTGGGACTGCTCCCCATGTGCTGTGGGTATCTGATGTCTGATTATTGTGCCAGAGTGACAACTGCTGATTAATTTGTGTATCTTATTATTCACTACATACCTCACAAGCTTTAGTCTTGCTGGGCCCACCTGATTGTCCTGTATGGTAGTTGAATTCACACCTTCTTATTTCCTCCAGGCAGTATGGATGGTGAAATAATTTTAAAGTCCTGAGCAGCTGCTTTTGAAATTATTCTGACTGCTTTTCAAATCAAATAGTCTTAATTTGTAACCTTACTTTTTGTTCTTTTTCATGAAAGCCTATCCATTTCCATATGAACATATTGTACTGTCAAGGAACATAATTCTTTGTCATATACTTGGAAGCACCATGGGGCAGATCCTCGCCTGGTGTAAATACTCATAATTCTGTTGAGTTTGTAGCACCATTTGAGCTTTGAGTGAAATTTTGCAGAGGACACCTTCACCCTTTGCTCAGTGTAAAGTCGAGGCAGGCACACAAGAGGAAGTGCCTGAAAGATTACTATGAACTGGGCAGAGCAAGGACATCTCCTAAAATAGCGATGTCCCATGTCATCGACAGCTAGCTTTGGAAAATCTGAGAGTTAGGTAAAAGGAAGACTTTGGAAACCGGGCTCTGGAATTCAGCAGAGCTGACACAAAGCCATTCCCAGCATTCCTTACCTCCCAAACTGCTCCTTTAATAGTCTAATCCAACGCCCAGAAACAAATAGCCACACACAAATAAATACTCTGGCACAGCAGGGGCTAAGGAACAGAAATAGCTGTGTCTCAGTTACAAGAAGGATAGATCCTCAGCCAGCAGTGGCCCCCAACCCAGAAGACAAATTAAACGCAGAGAGACAAAAATCAAAAAGAGAGAACAATGTTTCATTTGGGAAAAAAAAAAGATCGGCCATCAAAAAACAGCTGTAAGAAAAATGACTGGGAAACATACACATACACACACACACATATGCATGCACACACATATTGATACAAGGGAGCAGTCTCAGTAGAACGTGAAATATGTATAAAAAATAATTTCTTAGAAAGTTTCAGCCCAATATAAGGTCCAGTTATCAGGTGGCCATTTCCCGCAGTAATGTCAAACAGAGATCCATTATGATCTAAAATCCTTGATTTTCCTTATTATTTCTTGTGTTTCTCTCCTTGATGTCTTCACCTACCTTACATTAAAACCAACAGGAAGACTCATACTTCTTTTGGTAGGAGGTGAATCCAGATTTAATGTTTTCAAGTTGTCATGAAACATAACCATTTACTTGTAGTCCAGTCCAAGACTTTTAAGAACCTTTACTATTATTGACAAGGGAAGAAATACGGTATAGAAAAAGGAAATGTTCTTGAATCAAGAGAACTGTAATCAGGATTGCTATAGCCTTGCTGTATCTGCAAAGCAATTTGATAGACACTGGTCACTGTGCAGTTAGAGTAAAAATTGTACAAGTAATTTTACACTCTTACAACATGTGGAAAATTGCGCTGGTAGAACTGGAATCAGAATCGTAGACTTGTTTAGGTTAGAAAAGACCTTTAAGATCATGAAGTCCAACCCTTAACCTAGCACTGACCAGTCCACCATTAAACCATGTCCCTAAGCACTACATCTACCCATCTTTTAAATACCTCCAGGAATGGGGACTCAACCACTTCCCTGGGCAGCCTGTGCCAGTGCTTGACAACTCCTTCGGTGAAGAAATTTTTCCTAATAACCAATCTAAACCTCCCCTGGCGCAGCTTGAGGACATTTCCTCTTGTCCTATCACTTGTAACTTGGCAGAAGAGACCGACTCCCACCTCACTACAGCCTCCTTTCAGGTAGTTGTAGAGAGCAATAAGGTCTCCCCTCAGCCTCCTCTTCTCCAGGCTAAAAAACCTCAGTTCCCTCAGCCGCTGCTCCTAAGACTTGTGCTCTAGACCTTTCACTGGTTTTCTTGCACTTCTTTGAACACGCTCCAGCACCTCGATGTCCTTCTTGTAGTGAGGGGCCCAAAATTGAACACAATATTCAAGGTGAGGCCTCACCAGTGCCCAGTACAGGGGCACTATCACCTCCCTGGTCCTGCTGGCCATGCTATTTCTGATACAAGCCAGGATGCTATTGGCTTTCTTGGCCACCTGGGCACACTGCTGGCTCATATTCAGCTGGTGTTGACCAGCACCCCCAGGTCCTTTTCCAGCCACTCTTCCCTAAGTCTGTAGCGTTGCATGGGGTTGTTGTGACCCAAGTGCAGCACTCAGCCTTGCTGAACCTCACACAGCTGGCCTCGGCCCACAGATCCAGCCTGTCCGGATCCCTCTGCAGAGCCTTCCTACCCTCCAGCAGGTTGATATTCCCGCCCAACTTGATGTCACCTGCAAGGGTGCACTCGATCCCCTCGTCCAGATCATTGACAAAGATATTAAACAGAATTGGCCCCAGTACTGAGCCCTGGGGAACACCACTTGTGACCAGCCACCAACTGGATTTAACTCCATTCACCACAACTCTTTGCGCCTCTCCTTCCAGCCAGTTTTTTACCCAGCGAAGACTGCACCTGTCCCAGCCATGACCAGCCAGTCTCTCCAGGACAATCCTGTGGTAAATGGTGTCAAAGGCTTTACTAAAGTCCAGGTAGATAACATCCACAGCCTTTCCCTCATCCACTTCCAAGCGGGTCACCTTGTCACAGAAGGAGATCAGGTTAGTCAAGCAGGACCTGCCTTTCATAAACCCATGCTGACTGGGCCTAATTCCCTGGTTGTATGTATGTATGGCACTCAGGATGATCTGCTCCATAACCTTCCCCAGCACCGAGGTCAGGCTGACAGGCCTGTAGTTCCCCGCATTCTTCTTCCAACACTTCCTGTAGATGGGCGTCACATTTGCTAACCTCCAGTCAAGTGGGACCTCCCTGGTTAGCCAGGCGTGCTGATAAATGAAGTGAGACTATTATTGAATTAAGTATCAGGGTGAATTATCTGGTGCTCAATAGTAAAATTAGTTTTAATTAAATTTAATTTTGGCAATAGAAATTAATTGTTTCACTGGCCACAGGACTGAAGAGTACATTATAAGGACATCTAATCAACAGCCGTTCTAACACCAGAATTGGCATACGGGAAGCATTTGTCGACATGTAATTAGGACGCAATCCAACCCTCAATGAAATAAACTTTCCATTGATTTTAATAAGAAATACATTAAACTCTGGGCACAACAGTTCACAGTAATGTGGTATCTCTGCTTTTAGAATTCGGCACCAGATTGAATTCTGTAATTTAACTTACAAGTTTGCTACAGGGAGTGACCTTACCCATATTATATGGTATGACAGCTACAAAACAGCTGCTATCAGCTTTGAAGAATGGTAGTTTTATAAGCTGGGAAAACAGTTTGTCATGGTAGATTGTTATATTGAAGTAGATACAAGTTCAGGAAACATGGCAAAAAGATAATTGCTCAGTAAAAATAGCACCAAAATTCTTTGGTTTCCTACCTGTGCAAAAAAGCAGCAGTTTCAATGACTAAATACTCAGAGGAAACTATTCAAAGCTACTCATATGACATAAAAACTCAAAGGCTCTGAAGTTTTTTATATTCATCATTCTCACGGTAATTAATGGTTTAGTAATCAATAGATAAATCAATTATTCGAATCAGTGGGAAGGGAGAGATCTCTTTTATAATCTTAATTTAGTTCAAGTTTAAAAAATGGCTTATTTTCAGTAAATGTACCCAGTGTGCAACCCATGTCTCTGTGAATATAAAAATTGTATTTGGGAATACTTTGCAGTTCTTCTGTAGGATTAGTCATTCTTTCAAGATCAGTGTTTAAGCCAGTGCTTGTCATACTTTGATGCATGGAAATAGGTATCTGCGTAAAAAATGGCTTCATTTTTTTCTAGGCCACCTACAACTACGTCCTTCAGAAAGTCAAGGCATTTTCACAGCACTTACTTAAACATCTGCTCTGTGACTGACAGTAGCTGCTTACATAATTTTATTAATGTTATTTAATAATGATATTTTGGCACATGTCCTCTCAACCTATTAAAATGGGAATTGCTGGAGACAGCAGCCACACAGGCTGATCAACAAGAAAGGTTTGCCATACAGATGCCTACAGCTGAGCCAGTTGTAATGGCTTTTTTATAGCCAGTGGGGAGAAATGGACACTTTTAGGCTGTGATTCATCTCACCCTACAGTAGATATCTAAAATAAGGCAGATGAACTCAGTCTTAAAAGTGCGTAGTGACATAAAAGAAACTGAAGGTGACTGGCTTTGATATGGGCATTCATACTGTAGATACATACAGTTAAGTGAGATGAATCTTGCCCTGCTGGAGGGATTTTGACCTGGCAGCACTTAGCATGTCCCTGTGATGCCAAGCAACCAACAGTATTATAAAAAATATTGTGTCTCATATTTTTCATACAGGGATAAAATTTAAATTTACTTTCTGGCTTCGTGACCTGCTGTAGGTTTGAGTCATCAATAAAATCTCCCTTACTGTGAAAAGATGCATTTTTAAGGTCATAAGAAAAAGTGTATTATTAATTCATAATTTGTAAAAAATATCCCTGTAAGTAAGAATAACACTAGCAATTGCTGCTGCCTCTTTAAATGACTTATTTACCAAACCCCCAAATCATTTAAACCATTAGCCTGTCCCAGAAACTGAGTAATGCGTGTAGAATTATCAGTTTAGTCTTATCTCAATGTGCTGAATGGTAACTAATATGGTCTTAATCTACAGTCATGATACAGAAAAAAATTGTATGCACTGAAGTCCGTGCTGCTGCCCTAGGGTACTAACAGAGTCTGAAGAAGTTAGTGTAGAGCTGGCTTGGGTGTTTCTGTACCATCCTTTAGCTACTTCTGCAACAAAATGTAGAGGCACTCTAGGGAGAATAGGGCACTTGGGTGTAGCTAAATGGAAAAGGTGTCTCAAATTTGTACTTTTCATGGAGTGGCAAGGAATGTTGAGTGATGGTATTTGCAAACTGACATATTGCATCTTGAGAAAAAAAACACAAGGTAAATATCCTTGAGCCATTTAAAACTTGATTGGAAGAAAAAACTTTTTGCTAAGGACAATCAGGTCTTATCTAGCCTCTTGCAAAGCTCCAGAGTGAATAGATTTGTGATTACTGGGGACAGCCAGCAAGAATTATGCAAAATTTCTGTCTTTAAGTGAAGAATAGATCAGAGGTCCTTTCCAACCTTAATGATTCTGTGATTCTATGATAGATGATCACATTCAAGCGTACTGGGCTGAAGTGTCTCTTATTCATATTAGTGTCAGGCTGCTTATAGCACATCTTGAAAATAACCATACTGTGCTTATGAGGAGTCAAACTTCATATAGCTACTGGTGGATTGGCCTGTGCCTAATTGTCTAAGCTCTATGAATAAATTACCATCTGTGCTCAGCCTGGCTTCTTCAAGAGCACTGTGAAGTTAAAACCATATATAGTTCTCAGATTTATAGGTGGAAGATGAATTTGAGCTTGAGAATGGGCTATGGCCACATTTGGCTGTCATTGTCACTTCAAATGCACCCCACAATGTGGGTGATGCCCCAAGACTCACAAGGATTTTCCAGGACTTGCCTTGCTGCTCTAGGATTTGGGCTTTCCCTCTAGGCGTTGCGCTGCCATCTGATGAGCAGTTGTCCTGCACATGAGAAATGGCAGAAGCTAAATGAGCTTTGCAAGGGTTAATGGTATTTTTAATAGACCTGCCTCCTGTCTGGATGCCTGAGAAGAAAAATCTAGAGGAACTCAAGAATTAATTACCTCTGATGCTGAGAAGGAGTGGAATTGAAAGGGTGATCCCAGAGAAGGGAGTAGAAAGATCTAATTAATAGATTGTAAAGCTAAAAAAGACTACTGTGACCATATGATCCCATGTAACAGAGGTCATAGGTCTTCCCTGAATTAATTTTTACTTGAACTTGAGCATTTCTTTTTAAAAGCCATCCAGTGTTGATTTATAAGTTGATAGTGATGGAAAATCTTGCAGGCATCTTTAAGCTGTGCCAGTGATTAATCATCTTCACTGCTGAAAAAAAAACCAACTCCGTAGCTTTATTTTTGGTCTGAATTTGTCTGATTTCACCTTCTGTGAATCTCAACTGTGAGTTGTTACAGAACATATTGAGCCAATTTCCATTCTTTTGCTCCTCTTCCAGCAAAAGATATGGTTCTGTTTTACTTCGTTCTACATTATTATAAGGTCATCAAGGGAGAGAAAGCAACAGAGAGAAAAAAGGAAAGAAAGAAAGAAACTAATGGTCAGTGCCAGTATGAGACTTGGGATTTCTTGCTCTGACACTCTCCACTTCACCAAGCTGACACAAATATTTCAGAGCCACATTTCGGACAGGTGTTAAGCACTTCACGATGCAGTAGGCATGCAGGGAGCATTTAAAAGCACCTCTGCACCCAGCTCCTTGTGTTTCTCGTGGAGCCAGGCACTTCTGAAGACCCAATAACAATGCTTTGGTACTGAACAGTTCTTCCCTCCTGCAACCTTTAATCTCTCTGCCTTAGTTTCCCAAGGAAAATCTATGTAGAAATGGAGAAGAATGCTGTAAGATTAAACATTACAAGACTGGGAGGTGTCCATGTGCAGGAGGAAAGGGGACCGTGAGTATGTAAGATAGATGTGAGTGTTGGTTGGTAACTGTGCAAAGGAAGAACCACTTCCATATCATACTTCTGGCTGGGAATCTTTGAAATCCACAGCTTTTTCTGAGCTGTTGCAATCCTCTGCTCAACCACCCATTTCCTTTCTGACTACCCCAAGGAAAGAACATAACCACTGCCTGCTGATCCACACTGTGGATTTGGGACCTGCTCCATGCCCCTCTGAAGTCAGCAGAAAGGCACTTCTGGATGGCAGCAGGCCCTGGGCGGCCCTTTCCCCTGTCACGTTCCCCAACGTACTCCCGCTTAGGTATGCTTGTTGCAGCTAATCACTGGGGCAGTCTACATTTCTTGGCTGGCTGGCAAGTGTTTGAATTCCAATTCTCACTCTTGGGATCTGCAACCATAATTTTCTTAGGGTAGCAATGCCAAATCTGAAGACAGCATAACTGATGTGACTATTTTTCGGGTGGACTCAATGAAGTGAGCTCCGGTGTGACCAGATTGTTCCAGTCAGGTTTGCTAATTTTCTCTCTCTTTCTCTTGCCCTCTTTTTCTCTCTTTCTCTTTTCCCATCTTTTTTCCCTCTCTTTCATTCTTTTGGGAAGACTAATCTTGCTCTTGGATTTGATGAATTCATTTGTTCTTTAAGGAAGCTCCAGTTTGTCTAGTAGGAAACAAGGGCTGTAATATTTAATGGAGATTTTGTGATTCTAAGAATTACTTTTTTGAATAACCTGACACAATATTTTCCTATTTAAATACCAGAACTGAATCTGAAATGAAGAAGTGCATATGACAACTAGATGCTAAAAGCTCTCAGAAAGGAAGAAGTTTGATAGGAAAGACAGAAATTATTTAGAACAAGAAGACATTAGTATGGACCTGGTAAAGATCCAGCATGAATGAGGATTAGCAATTAAGATAATTTCTTGTGTTTTCCTCTTCAATTTTCACTCTGAAGGAAATGCTGCTTTTATAGCTTTTAGCTCAGCTGTTTCATTTATCTGCGTTGTGCTGCAGTGATAAAAATAAGGAAAAGGATGTTTCAGATTTTTTTTTTTTGTCAACTCTTTTTGTTGTCAACTGCCTTTGATTATGAAGTGGAATGAATTATTGATTTTTGACTGCTCAGGATTATCAAAAAGAGTGAATTTGTGCTGTTGCCATATATTTTAAACATAAATAAGTTTTAGGGTTATTTTATGGAGAAAATTTGTGGGCCCAACTGCCAGTTCCTATGCACTCAAAAGCATCAGAAATCCTGCCCACTCTTCTTAGTCCCTCTTAATTACTCAGGAGAAGGTCCTGTTTTTCTTTAATGAGAGCCTTGCCTAGGAATCAGCTTCAGGATGAAGGTCTGTCTTTTTATTCAGCTCTCAGATGGAGTCCAGTTGACTAATATTGCAAGATAGTACTAATACTTTGCTGTCAGAACTTGTCAATCTAGAGAAAGCAAGTCTGACTCATTGGAAAATATCCCCATGAGAAAGAGACTTTCACAACTGCCTATCTGAATGCACGGAAAGATAAATGCTACGCTTCAGACCTTCCCTCCAGAGAGAGAGACTGTTCTTCAGGAGAAGTCAAAACAGACCCATGCTCGAAGTAGGCTCAACAGATTTTACAAGATATGACATAAACGACAAAGAATTTCTAGCAGTGGCTCTCTGCAGACAGATTTATGGAAGATTGAGGGCTTGAGGATTAAACTCTGTTGGCTGGGGTGAGACAACCTGATCATTCTGTCCAGCTGGAAAAGAGACTAGTAGCAAGGTCCATCTCAAGAAAATTAATCTATTTAAATGGTGCAATGCTGTCTTCAGCTGGCAGTGCCAGGGTGACGCTGAACATAAACACTCATGGGTTGTGGCTTGCGCTGATATCCTTAATAGAACCACAAGAGGCATGAGAAAAAATGGTACCAGGTGTTAAATTCATCACCTCAGAAAATGAACAAAGTGAACAAAAAGTAAATTGAAGGGATGACTTTGTGTAGCAGGGAGCTATGCAACTATAGGCCATCAGCAAGATGCATCCAATATGTGCAATGCTACATTTAACCCAATTAAATATTTTTGATACCAAAGTACACTGGGAGAAATATACCTCAGAAATTTTCACTGCTAAAATTGTGTTTTATATTCCATACACTGCTGGTTTTTATTTTGCATTTTCACTGAAAGTCACGCAGCCAAACAGATCTCTGCTGGCATCTAGAAGTTTTGTGTGGAGAAACATGGAGCTGGAAAGACAGGATGGGAAAAATTATGTGAGTAAAAATAAATGGGGAAAAATTCAGTATAATGGCATTTTAAAAAGATGCAGATGAATCTTAACTTCAGATGACATACTTTTTTTTTTTTAATTTAAACAAAACCACCCTGAAAAACATGAAGATAATTATTTGTACAATTTTTTTTAGGTGTCACCTGACAGAATGGCTAAAGTATAATTAATTTATGGATGCAGAACCAGAAGATGCTAAAGAGAAACACATTTTCTTAAAAGTAATGCTGAAGGTCATGTCTTGAATATATTTGTAGATCTGTTCCTTTCTAGCACAACTATGGGCAGAACTGACCCAGGTCAATACTGGGATGATGATATTGAAAAGTTTTGTCTACTTTTTGCTTTTGTGAGTAGTTCTGATGGCTTCTGTGTGGCTGTGTCCACAGTGGTGGAGGGCAGTAAATCTGTTGTTTTGCTCCAAACTGTACAGCTCTCTAAATACATATGAAGGTTGCAAATATCCACCAAACAGTAGCTCTGTGTATAGATCCTGTACATTGTTCTCCCTGATGTTCCCCGGTAGGAACTATTTCTCTAAGGATCATCCCTGGAGGCTGCTCAAGAGTAGTACCATCATGGTGATGCAATCTGGACACATACTCTTTTCTCTGGGTTATTTCCATGGCAGCAGTAGTAAAGGTAATGTGTATGGTCCTACCTACCCTGCCTCAGTCTGTCCCTCTCTCTCCCAGGGGACAGTCTGGCCCAGGGTGTGTTTCTATTTGGCCAGCTGCCTTTACCCCATAGGAGATGAAGAATTGCAGATTGATGGAAGGGCTGAATTCTTTTTGGATAAGATTATAAGCTTTTATAGTGATGAGGGCTGCTATTGTTTTGGGGGGCTTAGGTACCTCTAAGTACCACCATTCCTCTAAGGCACCACCATACCTCTAAGGTATGGAAGGTGACTGCTGCAGGGAGTTGGGGGAGAGCTTAAAACCCAGTTTTTTCATTCAGTGCTGCTGGGATTGGACTGTCCTAGTGATGTGCAAAAGGGAGAAGTCCCCATGTCAACTTTCTGTATAGCAACAGGGAAACGCAATGTGCAGGATTTCCTCCATATGCTTATCTGAGGGGAATGATGTGGAATAACTATAATGAGTAATTTCTCTTCTGAAAATGATTTACAGACCTTAATTAAAATCTTTTGCTGTTACCTTTTGCTCTTCTCCAATAAACCCCAAAGTGCCTGATGAAAAAACATCGGTATTATTATCTCCATTTTATAATGTAGATATCAGTGTCTGGGTGTCATATGGGCTGGAGTCTATAATTTCTTTAGCTGGAGTAGAGGACTGTATTGCTTCAGAGAACGGAGTCCAGCATTATTTAATGAAGGCCAAAGGCAAGTCACAAGCTGTTTTAGGTTTATAATAAAAATTTCCTGGTTTTCAACCCTTTGCTCATTCCACTCAACCATACTGGCTCTCTGAAGTGCTAGCGGTGCGGAAGGAAGAAAATGCTTTATGATCCTTGATGACTATAATGTAGCAAATAAAGCTCTAGGGTGCTTTCAAACTCACAGTGATCTCGTGGGGTGGAAAATTAATCATGCTGCAGCTACTGGAGAATATATTTTTTTTTTACATTAGCTGCTTGGGTCTTTTTCCAAACCAGAAGATGATAAAGCACTTCCCACTACTGGATGAAGACAAAAGAGAGTGTCATCAACACAAGCAGTAAAATAAGCTGAATAAGCTTGTTTGGACTCCTGGTTACTAATCTAATTCTTTTACAATCATTTTTGGCTCTAGAAATAAGAACTATTTGCAAAATAAACAGATTTTTTTTAAATGCCCCAGTCAGATTGTTGCAAATGTTGGATCTCAAATCCTTGATCTAGTCTTTGAAACTTCGCTGCCAATCTTTCCTTACTACAAAATATTGGTATATTCTGTATAAATGTATAGACAGTTAAACTTTTGGAAAGTGCTTAGAAATTGTTCTCTGCAGTTAATATGTATCAGTAGATGCAGCTAAAATAAAACACAGACAGTGGTTTGAGGTTTCTTGAGACTCCTGATATTCCTACTGAAAAAAATCTTAGTCAGCTTTGTTTTTTCCACTGCTTTCTCACAGACCAATTTTGTCTTCTTACACCAGAGATCTTTCCAGAGACCTCTTTCATACTGGAAATATTGGGGGGGAGGTACCTTTAGGGTCCCAGATTCACTATATGTAGGGTAATTCACAAATGCTCCAGGTTCATACAGGGTTTATTTTCCATCTGAAAGCTTGCCCTTATCTAAATGGGGCCATCTGGGGTTTCCGGCATGGTTACAGTTTCCTTTTAGGCCTGTAACTTTCCCCTTCTCATAGGCTGCAGCAGCCCATGAGCATGGGGATTTCATATGCTTTGAACAAGGTCAAGCTTAGCATTTTCCACCTTGGTGTCGTTACATCACTGCAGCAGGGATAAAAAAATGGAAATCATGTAGTTGTCACAGCAAAGCAGCTCTCCAGTTTTGCAGTGCTGCCACCCTTTCATCATATTGCACCTCTACCACCTTCTTGTAACCTGTAAGTCAAAACCTAGGTCAAAACCTAATACTGAACTTGGAAGGGAGGATAATTTTCTTTGACTAGCACCTGCCTTCAACTTAACCGAGTGCTTTTTCTTAAGACAAAATGGACGCCTGTTGCAAAACAATTGCTATTTACCTGTTTGAATTTCAGCAATGGAAGCATCTTTTTACCCTAATTAAAATGCTAGGATCAGGAGTCTATAGTAACTAATGCTTTTCTCTTTTAATTGCAGTCTGTCTGTCTCAAGAAGGTGCTGCACATCATCATCTCTCTCCACTCCCTGGCACCAGACCACTTCCACTGCGGGCTCCTACTAAGGGGGAAAACTGGAAGTTCAACAAGAACAACTTAAAATAGAGGGAAATGAATGATCATGAAATGAAGGAAGTAGTGAAAAAAACACACTCAGACAAGCCTGTTGGTCATTATTAGGTTTTTCAACTCTTCTTGTGCAAAGCTGTAGCATTTTCTAGAGTGTGCTGAGGAGCTGCATGCAGGAGAAAGGTCAGGAATAATTGCGAGGGTTGGCACCCACAGAGTTGCAAAGGTTCCCATGAAATATTTTGTCTTGTAGCCAGCTGTTTCCTGACATAAACTGGGCACAATCCTTGTTAGTCCACTGCTCTACCACAAATTTAATTTGGAGACTCATGAAACAACTCAGCAAGATGAGAAAACCAAACCATTAAAAAAATATTTTTTTATGATAAATTTATATTTTTGTAATGTATGGAAGCAGAACAAGAACTCAGGATGCATTTCGTTATGGACTTTGTGAAAATTAGTAAAAGCAGTTCAGACTGCCTAAAATGTTACAGTGGTCTTTGAATTGCTACTACAGGGCTTATTTTCACTATATATCAGGTCCTTTATGCTTCTCAGAAGTGCAAATGGTCTTTGGAGTTGAATAAAGAGCCTGTAGCTCATTGTCATAGCTGAATTTTTGACTAATGAGCAAGCACACTCTAAATGCAGACCCTTATCCATGGACTTACGGCTGCTGTTGTTTATTCCCATTAATTAAGTAAATATAAGTGAGTCAAATGAAAGACTCTGCCCCAGTGCCTGCTTATTTGGGCATCCTTTCATTGTGGTACCTGACCCACTAAATATTCAAAACTAGAGCAGTAATACTCTCACTCAGCCCTTCATCTACTCGAGCAGATTTGTTGCTGCTTGTGTTCTTGTTGGGGTAAGTTCCCAGCTGTGCACAGTCCCTGAACAGTTCCCAGTCCTCCCTAGGAAGTCGTGTCCCCATTCACTGGTGTTTCCATAGAAGAGTAGATGTCCTCGGACAGCCATTAGTGAGGAGGGAAGGAACTGCTAATTAGAGTGAAACTCAGGGAGGACTTTGAGTGTCAAGACAATATTCAGTCTATGCAGTGCAGTGCAGGGAGCAAGTGCAGAGGATGAAAGACTCATGTGGCTCCTGTGGTGACTTCTGTTGCTGTCTCAACTGTTTAAAAAACCCCCACAGCAGACAGGTTTCGGGGATAGAGCTGTGACAGGAAAGCTTATGAAGAAGTAAAAAAAATCTTTCCTCACTAAGCGTGGGTCAGTATCGGGCCTTGTGCAATATTCAATCCCATTTCAGATGCAAATCAGTGGTTTTTATGCTGTCATTAAATGAACTTCCAGAAGCACAAGGAGCACAGAAGGCCTGAAGAGACACTTGACAACCTGAGGATGGATGCCTAAATATTCGGAGATGCTGTGGAAAATATTTTTTTTGCTTGGAATGTATCTCATCAGCATCACCCTGATCTCTATAGTCAACAGTTTCAGCTGTTTTCCCTCCAGGTATATACTGAAAAATATAGACAATGATATTGTGATGTGAGGCAGAGAGAAACTCAAGCAGCAGTGTGTACCACTGTCCTTCTGGTCCCATCCCTGTGGTAGGTGTCTGTCTTTCCTCTGCTCTCTACAGATGTTGAATAATGCTGGAGACAGGATTGTGGTTGAATGGAGTTTGCCACTAAGGGCTCTGGAAAACTGAAACGAAAGATTGGAGACATTGCAGGACATCTTTTTTAATTTCTGCTGTCTCCTGGTGGTGAAGTAAAGTACAATGCCAGTAAATAACAAGATTCTGCAATAATATGTCCTTCAGTGACACAGAACTTTTCCTTCAACGTTGCTCAATATGCCATTTTCTTTCTCATGCTCTTGTTGTGATACTATATTTAATTTCTTTTTCCTCCCCACTTCCAATTAATGCAAGATGAGCCTTTTTTCAAAGGCCCTGTGGGAGTTAGGCACCCATTTCTCAGCAATTTTCCATCTGAGCTGGCACCAAATTTACTTAGACAATTCTTGAAGTCTTACCCGTAGAGTTTGATAGCTAACTAAAGAGTCCTCATTGGAAACTATGATTATTACAAAAGTTACTGGCAATAAACATTACTTTGTTATGCCTGTGACGTGTATGCAGTTGATTCATAACAATAATGACACTTTTCACCTAGGTAGCACTTTTCATCTGAACTGCAGGATCAGAGTCAATATTTCCATTTTGCTGGTGTTTGATATAAATCTCTGCATTTGTCATTGACAAATGAAAGTGCTTCAGAAATGTTTTCTCCATCATTTGTCTCTTGGAACATAAACCAAACAAGGAAAGTTCATGTTGTATCACAAAGAGTAGGAAAAAAACTGAGTTTGTTGGCTCGGGGAACTTAGCAATGGCAGATATGATGAAATAGCTGGGGGACATACTGGGCCCCACACTAAGTGTAATGGAAGGCATGCCGTCAGCGCGTGGACCGAAATGCCCTTTGTAGGTCCTGGGGCACCATATGCAGGCCTTAATAGCATTGCCTGCCCCTTGCCTTTTCAATGCTATGGTACATAGATAATAGGGTTTTGCGTGTGTTCTCTCCATGTATTCACTCGAAATCAGCATGTAACAGTGAATCATTGTAACATGATGTTCTTTTTTCAAACACAGTGAGAAAGATATTTTCCAGATAGAGTTCAGTTTGTTTTCTTTTATGTGTGATGGGAAACACACTTGGTATTTACAGACTTTTAACATTTCCTTGCAACCACAACTATTCAGGCTTTTATTACATGTGAATCAAACGTGTCTGACAAACTCCTTTGTCATCAAGAAGGCAGGTAAAAGGAGGAGTAAGTGCAGGAGCAGCTCTCCGGGTAAAGATGGTGTGAAGTACTTCCTATGCCACCTATCGTGAGTTTTCTTCCCTTTGCACAGCAAAAATATAGTAATAGAAAGTTCACAAGTAGGATTATTTTTGGGTTACTCTGTAAGTAAAATTTAACATAACATCCTAAAAGCCCTTTTTTCAGGCATCAAATAATCAGTTCCTAAAGACAACACATCATTTAATCTGTTTGTTAATGTGTTTAATGCTATTAGAACTGGCTGTGCTGGGAGGTTTACAGATGCACAGTCCAAAGAGACATAACACAAAAGCCTGGGAGGGAGGCAGAGTAATATGTTTCGTCATTAGGAACTGTATAGAAAAAAAGGTTACAAACTCTTGTCTTTATCTGAAAAATCCTTCCCAACATTTCTGGCAGATTGGGTCTGCTTCCCCTTCTGTCCCTGGCTTTTAATTTAAAAAAGAAAAAGTGACGTCACAGCAGTAAAAGCTACAAGAAAACCACAAAGTAAAGTAAAAAATATACATAATTAAAAACATATCAGTGAATGGCTGTTCTGTGGTTTCTGTAATTTGGACCCCATAGGAGAATGCAGTTGTGTGGGACTTCGGATGTTGCTATAACTCTGGAGCTCTTTTTCCTAACTCCAGTGATGTGTCCTTAGGGCAAAAGAGATTCTTCCCAAGCATGGTTTAAAAATATTAAATGGAGTTTTTCCATGAGATGATCTACAAAAAATACCCTTCAATAAAATGAGCAAAGAGCTCATGACGGGATGCTCTTACTGAAAAAAAGCCCCCAGCAACAACAACAAAAACTGGCTGTGGAGGCAGCAATGAATTGAAGCTCTTCAAAAGCCTAGAAAAATAAAGTCATTCAAAGACTAATGGGTCATATGAACCTTAGCTGCTTGCCATGAACTTGTGTTACATGGCTGAGATTTTAAAAGACTACTGCTGTTGTTGCACTGATTCTATGGTTTTAGATCTCCACTCTTCCAGCTGTGCTCTGCAGAAATTAGATTTGTGTCTGATCCATCCATTGCAATTGTCACACTTATTTCAAGTAAGAAAAATTGTAAATTTTACAGTTTTTCCTCATTTTTAGTCACAGTTTTTGGAACAAAAGGAAAGAGTTACAAAAGGACTTGGATGGTTTCTTACAGGGTATCAGAAATGGAGAAGGAACAAAGTATAACCTAACAGTGTTTGGCATACAAAGATGCTTTAACATACCAGATTTTATCAGTAAAATTTATCAAGTCTATTGAAGTTTTCTTTGCTGAAACTTTTACTTAACTGGAAATTTCTAAAGTGGCAGTAAATACAGCAAGAACTTCTACACTGTATCTTAGTTTATTTGTCCTGGGAATAATTTAAAATGTACGAGCTTAGAGTTGTGTTTGGACACCACAGCTGAGGTTCAGAGGGGTGCAGAGGGTGGTCGGAGGAGTGTGTAGGTGGACTGGATAGTGTTGGAGGACAGGGTTGGGTGGAGGGGGTGACACCTGGTATAACTGTGCTCACACAGGGCACTGTAGGACACAGGTGCAGCTGTACTGTTGTCCCTGTAGGCAACCTGGATTAAAGCTGGGCTCCCTGATCTTCCCAGTGGCATTCCTGCAAAGGCAAGCAGGAGTTGTGGATGTAAACCCACCAAGGACAGAGCAGGTAAGAGTGGGATCATCTTAAAATACCAAGTACCTGAATTTAATTTCCTGGGTGCACTAGATGGGCTCTGTCACAGTAGGTTCTGAGGACACTTTGGCAATATGTAAGCATGCATAAAAATGTATGAATGTACTGTAAATACATAAATTATACGGCTGTTGGAGGAAGTTGGCCTTGATCCTCACTTTGAGCCTTACAGCTAAAAGGACAGGTGTAACCAAACATCTTTATCTGCTTCAGAATAAATTGGGAAGGAAACAACCCAGTGAGTTTATTAGCCATCTCCGATTTTGGTCATTTTCTTTTGAGATACTATGATAACCAACCCACATTTGGAAGATTGGAAGGGCAAAGGAATATTTCCCCTTTTATAACTGATGGTGAAAAATAGTTCACTTTGAATGAAAGTTTTACTGTGAGGGAGAATCCTTGGGGGGGGGGGGTTTACTGTGTGAGATGAGTTGTCAGGCTGCTGCAGCTTGTTCTGGCAATGAGTCAAGTCAATGCGGCAGGCCAGCAAATGGTCATTTCTGTGGTGTCTTTCTGGGGGGGCCATGTTGTGGTTAATGCTCTCCTGCCATTGTTTTACCCTATTTGATGACACTAGTCCTTGAAAGAATCCAAAGAGTTTATTTAAAAATAAATATAATTTAGCTTAAATGGAAAGTCAAAATATCTAATATCGTCTTTTATTTCTCTTAATCTGCCTGGGCACCAAAAAGCAGAAAAATCCAGTTTCTGGCCATATATTACATATCTAGATTTCTGATTTTAGTGGTGCCTATGACAGGGAAGGGAGTTCAGCTGGCTCCATGAAGTCTATTAGAGGTATTGTTGTGCAGATATATTTTACCTGGAAAGCACATTAATACATGGGTGGAGATAGCTAGAACTTTTGGAATAAAATATGCAAACAACTGAGTTTTATTCTGAACTCATTCTTCTTTTGCACATTGGAATATTTTTATTTTGCTTCTGTTTTTTCTTGTAAAGTGATTCCTTGGGATTTTTTTTTGCTTTTTTTGTTTGTATTTTTCTCGTTTTCACTCACGACTCATTGTTCTGAACTTAAGATTTTCATATCTATTTTCTGAATATAATCTGTCTTTTATAAGACTGATCTAAAAGACCTCTTTTATTAGCACATTTCTTAATTTTTCTAGTGTACACTCAAAACCCCTGCATGAAATGCAAGCTGCCTTTGCATTCCTTTGCCTCTGTCACTTAAGCACCGGCTTCATGCATATTGGGTGAAAGCTTTGTTTGTGGTTGCTTAGATATATATATCACTCTGTTTCTGTTTGTCTTGGTTAAGTTTACATCTTCTGGTATCCTTTTCGGCTCATCTGAAAGAGATCTTTCCAGTTCAAAACAAGCACTGTTGTGCAATTTGTCAAGAGGTGATCTGTGGTAGTTTGGAGGGGATGGGGAATGGTTTCACAATATTGACTAGAATCAAATACGCACAACTTTTACCTTTCTGACCCCTTTGCTCACCCGCTTCATGTTTCCTTTATTGGAAAAGTTAATCTCATTAGAAAAAATAGCACAATATCTTTTAAAATAAACCAAATGTTTCCGGGCCTGTTTATTTTTTTGGGAGATGGATGTTTCACACAGAGTTACAGAGTTGAAATGTCTTGTAGGATGTCTGATGCTTTGGGAAGAAAGAGTTGAGAAGAAAATGTGTATCTGCTTTGTGTAGTAGACAGTTCACACAATGATGTATTTATACATAGAGAAGCAAAGAAAACTGCACCAACAAATCATCTGAATCTTGGTTATGGATTTGCAGTAACCTCCAAGCCAGTGAATGATTCTGGTTTCCTGCAATGACATTGAACTCTGTCAGTTCACTCCATCTTGCAACAAATTTTATGAGCTCAGGAAGTCATCAGTGGTACTTCTCAAGCTTTTTATCATTAAGTACATGTTTTGTAGATGGATGCAAGAGTGGGGAGTGTTTTGCAGGCTTGAACTCTGTGACATTTTCCTCGACTTGTGCAATCTTTTGCTCAATATTTGATAATCCACAGTTTTTATCAGCTGTCAGTTACAAGAACTTGCTGTGGGAGTTTCACAAATAAACCACAGTTCAGTGGTAACTGGGAGACGTGAAAACTATGTGCAGTCCTTGAGTGCTCATTCCTTTAAATTTTCTTAAGACTTAGACTGGTAGACTTTTGAGAGAGAAAGCTACAAGCGATATAATCAAACATTTTGTGAAAGTGGGTTTCCAAAACAGCTGTATATCTGGATAAACTGTTTGATAAGTTACCAGGGACAGTTTCTGGGTGGTGTTTGTGCTCTCTACACGTTGTGCTAAGTGCTGTTCAAACTGCCCTTGACTTCCAGCCAACAGATGGGAAAGTCATTAGCCATGAGATTTGAACAACAGTTGCTTTCTGTGTTTACAAAGTCCTGTACATGATCTGTATGTTGACAAGTTATAAACTGAATGGGAAATGTCTGATGCCTTCTCAGTGCAACTTGTGTAAAACATCGCAGTAATTAGCACAGGGTTAATTTAACGTACTGCAGGTCTCTTGTCTAGCACGGGGCTGAGGGCTGTAGCAGCTAGCTGAAAGGGGGACAATTACATGGTGAGAGAACAGGAGCCATCTGGAACAACAGCAGAAGGCCAGTTTGTGACTGGGACACAAAGTAAACCCTCATAAAGCATGAGCATTTCCCGTGCTGTCACCAAAGTCAACAGTCTTAGTAGGTGTAAGAACTAGTCTTTAATTTATGCATCTGTAGCACATAATTTGTGCGCTGCTCAGTCTTGGCAGAGTTGCTGGGGTAATAATTTCTCAAAAATTAAGCTCTTGTGGACAATCTCTAGAAAGTATTCTGCACAACTGGTATGTTATTGACACCAAGCTTGGCAATACCCTCTTTTTTTCCTATTGCCTAGATTCCTCAACAAATAAACACATGATCAAATTAATCCTAGCTTTCAGGGGTTTATATTAGGGATGGAATTGGCTCATTATATTTAATTTATGGATGAAGAATCTCCGTTAGTTTGTAATGCTTCCCTGTGCTGTAATAATGCACTGTACTTTCTGAACTATTGTCCAGAAGCAGAAGCTGGTTAATGCAGAACCAATATTTTGTCAAGGTACCTGGAGGGCTGACTTTGTAGAAGTAAATCAGTTCAGATAAGAATTACTTCGTCAGTGGCCATTAGAGTTATATACATTGAATTACTTTTGTGTTGAAAAAAATTCCATGAGAGGAGAGAATTCTCAAAGATTTAAATAGGTCAGCTGACAATAGTTTTCAATGTGACTCAAACATCCCTTTGTTCCTCTATAATTCACTTCGTAATACCCACAGATGTGACTGTCTCAGTCCTTTCCCTTGCAAGGATCTGCAGATCAGGTAATTATTTGCAAAATGCCTAGCAGAATGGTTAGCTGAGAGAGGCAGAGTTTGGAGACTCGAGTTGTAGAGACCTTATGAAGAGGCATTTCAAAACATAAGAGGTCATATATGGTGTAACCTGGATTTGAATCAGTACCAAATAAAAGAAGTAGCATTTCAGCCTGCTCAGTAAAGCAACTACACAAAGTACAAGGCAGAAAACAGCCTGGAATTTCTCCGTTGTTTCAAAAAACTTCTGCAGATGTTTCTGTAACTTCCTAGCAAAATGTACTATGAATGCATAGCTGTAAACATGGATTTACCCTCCTTAAATCAACTAGAAAAGACCATTCTTCTGCTTGTCATGGGTGTTACATATTTATTAAAGGGAAAGTTAGTCACAGAAAAAGCTTCTTCATTTTCCCCTGATATGTTAATATTTTTTTAGGAGCAGGACTCTGAAACATCCTGGGAAATGCCACTGAGATTTACATTCTTTCCGAGTACCTACGACATCAAAAGAAGTTGGTGGGCATGATAGTGAAACAAAAAAAACCAGCAAGAGCTATAGTATTACAAAAGCAGAGATGTGTGTGTAAAACTATTTTCCATTTATTAAAAAACATATATTCTAAATGCGATTGTCAGAAAGTTTGATCCTGATACTTCACTGCTGAGGTCAATGAGTATTTTTCTACTTGACAGATGATGAAGTCCTTGGTTAGAAATAATCTGTCTTGGCTCTCTCTCCATAAATATACATACACACATACTCACACGTGTGTCTACCTACGCATGCAAAAGGGATTAAGAACACAGATATTTAGTCATTGCCCTGGTGATATGGGGAAATTTTTGAACACTTTCTATTTTTCAAAGGAGAAGCACAAGCCCAATGACGCACACCTCACTCTCCATTCAATCATGAGCCATCATTTATGTCTGTGAAAAGTGAGTGCAAAATGCTACCAGCATGAGTAAAGAAATTTCTAATTTCTTCACATAAGCATGACATTATAAAGCATAAGGAAGTAGAAAAGCAGGTCCTCTGTGTTGGCAGGATCAGGTCTCTAGATGGTGTTCCCTCTTGTGCCAAGTTTTTCTTGCCATATTTCTCAGGTAATTAAGCTTGTTTACAGGAAGCCTTGTTCCTTTTCCTGCCTGTCCCCTTTTTATAGCGATTTTGCCCTGAAATCCCATGGCGAATAGAGGTAGATATCAGGACTGCTATCTCTCTCTTGCAAAGCAGAAAACTGAGTCAAAGATAGGTCAACAGGTAGTTGATATCAGTGTGAATTGAATTTAAAGTTTCTGGTTTGATGCTAGTGACACTACTTTAACACAGATTGAAGGACTATTTTTCGAACTGGTGGCTAGTGGTCTAAGGGCTTCGCGTTTGTATCTTCAGCACCTATTCTTTAATGTATCCTGTGACCACAGTCTGACACATCACATCCAATTCTGTGAGAACGAAGAGTTGGAGGACTGACTAAGGCAAAATTTTTAAATCAAAGGTGTTTATTTATTTAATGAAAGAGTGTAACATGGGAATATTTCCAAACTAAACCTCTCACTTCATGAGTATTTCTATCCAAATCTTTGGAGTTAGCATTAATATTCTTATACAGTTTAAACAAACATGCCTTGAAATTATGAGAAGTTTCTGATTTGGACCTATTACTAACTAGGCATAATATAACAACATGCTTTTTTTTTTAATTTTTAAGTTACTAACTTTCGAAAAATGCTGATCATATTTCCTTCTTCATGCATTTTGCCCTAAACTTCCTGGTTCAGACAGAAGACCCTTCTGCTGATCCTTGTGTTGTTACATGAAGGAATGAGGCCATTTTCTCTAGGTATAAAACATATAGGAAATTACCCAGATCTTAGTCCCATATAGTGCTGAGTGTTCCAGCCACTATCCAGCAAAGCACTTAAGCACATACTTGACTTTCAGCACCTCAGGAGTCTCATTCATATCAATGGGTTTACTTAAGAATTTTGGGACTTTAGGGCCAGAATTCTCAGCATGCTGCTGAAGGAGGAGATTAGGATGTAAGGAACTAAGGGCAGACTAATGAGCAAAGACCTGCTCATCTCCTGATCTTTGAGATATTCTAACATTTTATAAGGAAGAGAGTGAGAGCCAAGGAGTATAAGCCTAAATAATTTGCTTCTTTTGATTAGGGGTTGTGCAAGGGCTAACGAGGATTATTACTGCTCCTAGGAGACACTGTTACACATAAAAATGGCAACAAAGAGAGGCCTGTATTTGGATGGCATTGACTTGGAAATACAAAAGGAAAAACTGCAGCCTCACTGAGCAGGGTGGGGTAAAGAATTGAAAAGAATAAAAAAAGTCAACTTCGCTTGACGTGAAATTCAACTATATTTTCCCCAGGAAAAATGAAATGTAATACTGGTAATTTATACAGACAGTTGAACAAATTGAAACCATATACAGAGAATTAAGTTATGTTTTTATGGAAAGAACAGAACACGTTTAACAAGCACTACCTAGAGCCAGCAGTCTTTCACTATATAACTTGCAGGGTGTTTTAATTATGCTGAGGTCAGAATGTCTCTTTCCAGCTTTAATCAGCTAAGTCAAGATTTTATTTAGTCTGAAAAAATCAAATAAGTTTTTTTGTTCTTAGATTTATTTTTTTTATATATTCCAAATATGAATTAGAAATAAAACACAATATATCCCTAGATTTTTAAGATGCCAGGTTACATTTATGAAAATATCCTTGAGTACAGTAAAAGCAAAAAGATAAAACCTCCTTACTTTGGTAAAATGTGCGCTTGAATTTTAGTGTTTTGCAAATTCCTTGTTCTTAACCACTGTATTTAAGCCTAATTTTATGTTATATGGTAGCTCGGTTTGTATTACAAAGAGATGGTTAAAAAAGAAGGGAGCAATCTCTTAAAACCATGTGTGGCCAGAATAGGATCTTCGTTTTAGTAACTGAGCTATATTCTGTCAGTTGTTAATGGATATTTTTATTGCCTGTTTTCAAATATTGGCTCACTGATAGCAAGAATGAGTGAGTTAGATATAGATGAATTCTATGGTTTTTTCCATGCTGTTTCTGCAAGGAAGTGACATGTCGCTATACTTGTGCCTGTTTCCTTATAAGGAAAATGAGTAAAGAATGAAAACTGAATGGATCCTTTGTTTATATGGCAAATGTAATGTGAATTCATAATGGTAAATGCATTTTACCTGAAGCAGGCACTGGATAAAATGCAGAAGCAGGCTTTGACACTGGGACTGAAACTGGAACCTGACAATGTTCCCTTCCTGTGATGGTCCTGAACACCAGGATGAAGAATCACTCTTATTTTTTGCTTTTGCTGTTCTAATGCATCTTGATTTTTTTGTTTATTCTTGTACAATAGAGCATTTTCAACCAGAGGAATGAAGAATGGCACTGATTCATAACTGCCTTGTGCTGAAGAAGCCCTCCAGAGAAGTTGGAGGATGTGGTTTGAAATGTCCTCAGACAGAGGAGAGAATTTGAGCCTGTCTCTTCCATATGCTGGAGACTAATCAGATTTGTACTGGGGGTTACAGTGTGAGGTGGAGGGAGGAATAATGGTGGGGTAATTTGCTCCTGTTGGGCATAAAAAGAAAAGAATAATTCTGCTTGTCTTTTTGAAAGAGAGGTGGTAGATACCTATGTTCAGGAAATGACCTCTAACTCTTTTTTTCTGTACTTTTCTGCAGGTTTAAAAAAGAGGTAAGATTTAGGATATGTTCTTAGGTATTCCTTTTTGCTCAGTTCTAGATGGTTCCCTCCCCAGAGACTTCACTGTTTTGAATCTCATTTTGAGATGTCTAATACTTCCCTGGCATCACTTTGAGAGTCTGGTCACCTAATACAGGGTTGTGAATGTGGCTTGGCCAAAAAAATTAGATTTATGATGCTTCATTATTGCAGCTCGTAAATCATTTTGTGGCTCTAGCTCAAATAGACTAATTTTTTCCTTTATACCTGGTGATTCTCTGAGCTGGATGTTATTTAAGAGAAGCAGCATGGGCAGGATACCCCCTAAGAAATAGATTAGATCAAAGTAGCATTTGAGAGGAATTAAGATGTCCAAGAGTATTTTATATCTTGTAATTAAGATATGTGTTTGCTCAGATTAGTCCCAAGGTATCCAGAAGGACGGCATATCTTCCATCTGCTTTCTGCAGATCTGAATCTTCATCAAATGTTTGAGCCTTTGTGCTGAAGACCCTACATTTTTTGTCACCCACTTTCTCTGCTTAGGTATGGATAGAGTATAGCAATCACTGAATGTTCAGAATAACAATAGCTGAAGTATACCTATAACTCTATTCCCCCTTTATAAAAATAATGTTCTTGCTGTAACTCAAGAGAGACTGGCCTTACAGAAGCCACATAGCTATCGTTATGTGTGTGTATACATCCCCAAACTATTCATAATCATTTCCATTCCTTGATTGGATGGCAGCCATTTGGTTAGTCATCATTCAAGTGCAGGGACACCATGTAGCTTGTGAAAGCTGTATTTGAGACAGCAAAACTGCCAAAAACATCCAAGTACATAACTTGAATATCCAATTATATTAACAAATGATGATGGCTAGAGCTTGAGATGGTGGAAAATGAAATGTAGACCCAATTTTCTACTAGTAATACCTTCTAAAATGACACTCCACTACTTCATGTTAGCTTTTCCCCTCCCTGTCCTTTTTTTCTCCCTCTCACTTCTCCAGAAGCCTTATCAGTCTCAGCTTTTGTGCTACTGAATGGCTGTACCATTGAGCCTCAGCTCCATGGATAAAAATCTCTACAGCCACAGAGGGTATTTCTTTTAATTTCTCTTCTGTCTGAAGCAATTTTTGTCTGTGGGTTTATTCCCCACCTTTGGAACAGGACCTGATTTCCATCACACTTGAAATAAATAAAGCCTGGTTCAACATTATCTGCAAATCCTGCCTTGGCAAAAAAAAAACCCAGCATGCAGCAAAAATAACAAAGTGTTCATCCTACTAGCAAGAAAATGGCAATATTGCCAGCTTTTATTATGATACTGTGACTAGTATGATTCTCATTGTCCATGCTCCTGAAAGGAAGGAGATAGATAAACTTTTGTTAAAAGAGATTTATTTATAGTCTTCCTGTTTGCACAAAAAGTTTGAAAATTTGACCTCAATATGCCCTAAAGGCTTTAACCCAGGAAATGAAATGTCCTCATGTATATATTTTTAGATTTCACGGTTTTAAGCTTCACTGTAGGACTTTTGGGGTTTTACTCACAGTGTTTGAGTGTTTGAGGTTAGTAGCACTACAATGACTAATAAAATCATGGGGTTTTATAATCAGGAAAATATAAGATTACATTCAAACTACAAGTCTGAGTGCAGAGGATAGAGAACAGATGTATTTCACATTCTGTTTTTTCCTTCTCACAAACCGTATCTTAAAATACTTCACAGAATTAAAAACACAGAAGAAAGTCTCACCCCAACTCTATTTAACTGGTAGCCTGGGGAAATAGAAATTAAGAAGACGAGAGATGTGATTTCATCTAAGGTTAGAAATGTGATCAGGGATCAATGAGACATAAAGAGAATATGGATGCAATAAAGTTATATGAAGCAACATCTAAGAAGATACTCACATTCACAGTGCCTAGACTCTATAAACAGAGAAAGACCACAGAGCAGAGGTCAGAGAAGGTGACAGCTACATCTGTGAGGAAGGCTGTAAGCAATCAAGGCAGCTGGCTTAAAAAAATGGAAAATAAAAAAATATGATTGGCAATTTTTACTAGATCATGGGATGCCTGCTTGTGACTGGGGGTGATGTGTTCAGACAGTGTTGCTTGTTAGGTAAGCTGAGTTTAATAACCATTTTGCTCTTGTGAATGAATACATGAATTGAAATTGCTACACCATGGAGATCCTGTAACCATTAACAGATGTGCAGCACCAACAGCAGATTTATATTCTGCAGGACACGTCTGTCTTGAAGTTGACATGTTATACACCCTCTTTACCTCAAGCGAGATATAAGAGGCAGAAATCACAAGCGCCAGTCTTCCTGAGACAGGGGGAGATGGTGTCCTTGCCTGCAGGAGCTGTGCACTGGTGGAGGAGCTGTGTCCCCAGGTAAAAGAACCATGAGAGGAGGTCAGCAGACTGTACAGCAACAGAAATTACAAGAAAGGGATTAATCAGATCTTCTGCAGAGACAATAGCCTGAACTGCCAGGTACACCGAAGGAGAGATAGGTAGAATCTGTGTTTGTCAGGTTTGGAATCAGAGACTCCATGATGGCTGATGACTTCTGGTATCAGGAGGATAGCTTATGCCCCACTTGAAGATCTGCAACTACCGAATATGTTCAGTGCCCTGGCTTCAGGTGAGGGAGCTCGCTCCAACAAAGCAACCAAATCTGATGAGCGTGAGTCATGCAGGAGCACCAGGATGAAGCAGCAAGTGATAGCAGTCAACAACTCCCCACTTTAGGGGATGGAGGCCCCATCTGATGACCAAACCTGCTCCCTAGGGAGGTTTGTTGGTAGTTGGGAGTTCAGATCTGGGACACTGTAGAGAGGCTGCCTAGGCTTGAATGGCCCTTGGATTATTATCTCCTGCTGATCTTCCACATGGCCACCAATGATACTCCTAGGGGAGATTCTGACTGTTTCAAGTGCGACTGCTTGACTAATAATCTGGAAAAGCAGATTTGCAGAAAGGGACCTCAGTAAGAGCTGCAGTAGGAAGACCATTGCCAGCAGGTTGAGAAAGGTGACCCTTCCTCTGTACTCAACACTGGTGAGACACATCTGGAGTCCAGAGTCCAGTACTGTGCTCCCCAGTAAAGAGGGACATGGACATACTGGAGCAAGTCCAGCAAAGGTGAACAAAAATTATTAGGGACTGGAGCATCAGATGCTCGAGGAGAGGCTGAGTGAGCTGGTTTTGTTCATCCTGGAGAGGAGAAGGGTCACTGGGGGATCTTATCAATGTGTATAAATACCCGATGGGATGATGTAAAGAAGGTGGAGCCAGACTCTTTTCAGTGCTGCATAGCGAAAGGAAAAGAGGAAATGGGCACAAATGGAAATACAGGAAATCCTGTTTAAATGTAAGAATTTTTTTTTTTTAACTGTGAGAGTGGTTGAACACTGGAAAAGGTTGCCCAGAGCGGTTGTGGAGTCTCCATCTTAGAGAAATTCAAGACCAAACTGGACATGGCCCTAAGCAATATGCTTTAGCTGATCCTGCTCTGAGCAGGGGGGTTGGACTAGATGATCTCCAAAGGTGTCTTCCCACCTCAGCTATTCTGTGAGTCCCAGACCTTGAAAATGACATTGATGATGGCAGCCAAAGATTTGTTCCTTTCTTAGTGTTCAAGGCAGGAAAATTTAGCATAGTTTATAGTCAGCTAATGGAATTTCTTCAGGACCTACATGTACAAAGAAGAGTTTTCTGGGGCAGATTCTTCGTGTTTTTAATTGGAGAAGGTGATAAAACACTTCCTCAATACATCACCTGGCCATTGTGCTGAAAGAAACTGATGGGAAAATTGGATATTAATGGATGGGAAAGGGAGGGAAAAAAGGCTTCTGAGCCTCATGGAGTGGTGTAGAGTAAGGATTCTGCTTTGTTTTTAATGTTTTCTCTAAATCAGAATTCAGGCCAGATGTGTGCAATGTGGACAGCAGCATAGCTTCAGAATGATCCATGTTACTGTGTCAGTAGTGCAGAGAGGCCCTGGCTACCACTGCAAAGTATCTGCTTTCTTCCAGTACTGTGAAATCTGCAGGATTTCAAGAAAGTCTTGAAAATCCTCCATTTAGTTGTGGTATTTTTCCAACACAACCATTTTAACAGGACAAACTGATTAGAGGAATATTTAATAATCCTGATTTCCAGTACTATGGTACTAGCTATTTCCTACCACAAGTTTATTTTTATTTTGTACACAATAGGCTACAGCTTGGCTGAAAATATTTTGTAACAGCATTTCTCTTGGATGAGCTGATGTGTATGAACAACAGAGTGGCTTTATGAGGCAAACATATTTTGTCAATTTTGAACGGTGTGCTGGTTTTGACTGGGATAGGGTTAATTTTCTTCACAGTAGCTACTATGGGGCTGTGTTTTGGATTTGTGCTGAAAACAGTGTTGATAACACAGGGATGTTTTCGTGACTGCTAAGCAGTGCTCACACAGAGTCAAGGCCTTTTCTGCTCCTCACCCCACCCCACCAGCGAGGGGGCTGGGGGTGCACAAGAAGCTGGGAGGGGACACGGCTGGGACAGCTGACTCCAACTGACCAAAGGGCTATTCCATACCATATGGCGTCATGCTCAGCATAGAAAGCTGGGGGAAGAAGAAGGAAGAGAGGGACATTCAGAGTGATGATGTTTGTCTTCCTAAGTAACCATTACGCATGATGGAGCCCTGCTTTCCTGGGGATGGCTGAACACCTGCCTGCTGATGGGAAGGAGTGAATGAATTCCTTGTTTTGCTTTGCTTGCATGCATAGCTTTTGCTTTACTTATTAAACTGTCTTTATCTCAACCCACGAGTTTTCTCACTTTTATCCTTCTGATTCTCTCCCCCATCCCAGCAGGGGGGACTGAGCAAGTGGCTGTGTGGTGCTTACTTGCTGGCTGGGGCTACACCATGACAAATGGACAATATTGTCCCATTCCCTTGCTGAGTATTGTCTTGTGAAATCTGAAATGCTGTTGCCTATTGATACTGATAGATGCCATAAGAAAGAATCTGCGGATGGATAAGTCATATGGACATGGCAGCTATAGGGAAAAAATTGTGAAGTTCTTAGCAGTCTATTTTATTCAGTTAATGAGGTCGAGCTGAGAAAAAAAAATGCTCCAACTGAGTAGTCTCATACTGTATATAAAGCATGTTTCAAAATACTGATACTAGAAACAGACCTATATTTGATGAACTCCAGATGATTCCACTGATGTTAATACAGAGAAAAAACCTCAGCATCTTCCCTCCTCCATCCCTTTCCCCTGCCAGCGGTAATCCAGAGATTCTTGCACTGTTAAAGTCATTATGACATATTTTGGAACTAGCAATAATGAAAATGATTCATCTCATCTTTCCTATGATGTTTAAAAATGTATTTTGCAGTAGCTCTAAGTACAAGGCAGCTAGAATACTTTCAGCAATTTATATAAATAAATATTGTAGGAAAAATCTTTGAAGTGGGAGATCATGAGTGAACACATCTGCTTAACAGACTGAAAGCACAAGGGTTTGAGACCTTTCCCTTCTGTTCTACCAAACAAAATTAAAAAGAAAGTTGTGCTTTGTTTTAATGTTTTACTCATAAACTTTTGCCATTGTTTTGTATTTTAACACTCACATAGCAAAAAGAGTGTGTAGATAAACAAATGTCTCATTTCTTTTAGTAGCAGCGTTATTCTGGTTCTTATTTATTGACATAGCATAAATGTCATCTTTGATAGTAAGACTGTCATTCACTTTTGACTAAGTAAAGCCTTTAGGAGATAGTGTTAAAGAAAAGATCTTTGGCTCTTTAATTTCAGTCATGAGAAAAATTTTTGAAGGTACTACAGTTTAAACAGTTCAATATAATATCCAAGAATCTGACCTTGCTTTACAAAGAGTCGTCTTTTGATCAAAAGGCTGGAGCATATGAATTAAGAAGTCTTTTCCATCTTGAAATACTAGGATTCTGTGATTCATTCTATTCATAGCACAGCCTGAAACCTTTTTCCATTATTATCCAGTCAGTAATGCTGAAAAAAACATCCGTAAGCCTAATGATCTTGTTCAAATATTTTTTGAGTGGAGGAAAGGATGAAATAGACAAAATCAAAGAAAACTCAGACCTCAGTAAAGGTTTTCCCTGTAGGGGAAATGAAAGAACTATTTTATAATAACTTTTCCTCCTTTTCCATACAAATGTGTCTTTTCTTTGGACAACATATAAATGCTAGATTGTTATAAGGTCTTATATGTTACTGCCTGCTAAGGAGCCTATGACTAATGTTACTCACAGGAAGATGTCTCTTCCAAACTGGTAATGACCATGACCAAACCTAGATGCTTCTGTGCAGAGAAGTGGGTGAACTTCCTTTATCTTCTGAATATTGTATCAAATACGGAACTGTACAAGAGTGCTGTGGTACCTTAGCTTTAGGGAGTGCCACCTGAAGAAATGAAAAGCCTAATACATGCCAGATCAGTAAGAGCCAGCTTTACCAACAGACAAAATTTTTAAATATTTAACAATTGTGTACTATAAAAAATAGAAGAGAGTTAAAAATGAAACTGCAAACAGATTTTAAGTAATCTTAACCCACTCATGATAACGGTATGACTTAGATATGCCAGCATCTCAGCTGGTTTGTGAAATTGGCTGCCTTTTGCAATTGATGTTACATTTGACGTGTGTTGGTGACTGCTGGTGCTACATTTTCCTTACCAGAATCACTGATGGTAACAGCTCTGGGCACTTCGGAGGTCCAAAATGGAATGATTGCAAAATGGAACAATTCAAGTGATTGCTCTTTTTTCAATTCTTGTGCTTGGGTGTTGGACATCATGTAACCTTACATGTCCTTGCCTTTTCCTCCTCTTCCTCAAGTCTTTCACAGGAAATATTTCTATTATATATCCTGATTAGATTACATATTTATCTTTAAGTTGCCTTGGTTGTGATTACACCCTCTTTAAAACACAGTGGTATAACATTATAAAATATATATAATGAGAAATATGAAAGGTACACATTTTTAAAGATTTGTAATATGCATTTTGGACTATATATGTTTAAATAAAATCGACCTAAGTATGAAGTTGCCAAGACTACATAAGGTATCCCTTTCTGAGATTGTGTTAGATTTAAGGAACACTGTCACATTGTTAAATTCCTATTATCTTCTAATACCCATCTAAACTTGTAGGCTCTTACCAAACATATTAATAAAAGGTTTTTCTGGCATTAAATATTAAGTGTTAATACCATATATGGATAAAGAAAAATGTCATTTTAATGCATTTCTTAACAGTGCTGTACATCTTTTGCCTTTATGTTTCCTCCCAGTGTGTTATTATATGGGCCCTCAAGAAGGTCTCTGTGTTTCCTACTTTTATAGCCTCACATTTTAGATAAAAAATTGTAGCCAAGATAATTCTGGCAAGAACTTTTTCTTATGCCCACTAATACTACTATTCTATAAAAAGAGAGGTCAGGCTTAAATAATACAAGATGTTGCCTCTTTGGCATATAAAAAGATGAAAAAGATATGTATTTTTATTTTGGCTGGGAAGATGAGAAAAGGGAAAGACTGTGACATAGTGTGTTTTGTAGCCCTGTCACAAATACTGTGCACGATTACATACAAATTTTAGTAATGTCTACAATTAATATTGAGGTGTTTGGAAATCTTTTAGTTATTGCTTCTACTTTTTGAGTGGTTAAATGTAAAACAGAACAAGAATAAGACTAACAGCTACACCAGATTTCTGATAATTATTATTATTACTGTCCTCTGTATAATCTTTAACTCAGCTTCAGCCTCCTTGATCTGTGGCAGCCAAAACTGGAGACAGTGAAGTGTTATTCTATTTCCTTAAGACCAGGGTACAGAGGAATAAACTACTACTGATATATCCATGAAGAAGAATGTTGTGTGAAACATTTATCATGTATGTAACTTTGATGCAGAAATCAGTGCGATTTAATGTGCTTCTACTAGGCATAATACTTGTTTCCTCTACAGTTGTCTCAACTTTTCCTGAATTTTTGCAGTCTCCAATTTTCTTCTATTTTGAATTTGAAATGACAGTGTAATACCCTGAAAAAGAGGTAGTGGTAAATTGGAAACAACTTATGAAATTGTTTTGGAAATACAGAAATGTAATTCAGAAAGTTCTAGGTCTAAGAAAGGTACATTCTCCTCACTTTATTTAAAAGAGCTATAGTTAAGAAACTTGCACTGAGTATGTCAAGCACTTGTCCAATTTGCTGCTCCACTAAACATTTATTTACGTAATGTGGAAGAGCTGCAGTCAGGGGAAATGAGAATCCCACTCTACAGTAACTATAGTCCTGGTGGTAGAATGTCCACTTCAAATAGCTCCCGATTCAAGTCCCTAACCGAAATCAGGTAAGCTTTGATTGCATGTACCGCAGGTGAAATGAGTCATTTGACAACTCTCCTGTCTATTATGAATTTCATTCTGAACCCCAGAAATAGCTTCTGATAAAAAGTTAATTAAACTTATACATTACCAATAAAATTTCATTTTCAACTAATCGACACTTTATAATAAAGAAACCCCAAATAATGACAAAAATGTTCCTGATGAACTGTTTGGATTGCATGGAGATGTGAAAGGGAATGGTAAGCAGAGGATCAGACAAGTTGTTAACCTCTTCAAACAGTGACAGAGAATCACAGAATCATAGAATCATGGAATGGTTTGGGTTGGAAGTGACCTTCGAAGATCATCTAGTCCACCCCCTCCGCCTTGGGCAGGGGTATATTTCACTAGATCAGGCTGCTCAGAGCCCCATCCAATCTGACTCTGAACATTTCCAATGATGGAGTATCCACAACATCCACCTATTCCAGTGTCCCACCACCCTCATTGTAAAAAAATTCTTCTTTATATCCAATGTAAATCTACCATCTTTCAGTTTAAACCATTGCCCCTTGTCCTGTCACTAGAGGCTCTGGTAAAAAGCTTTTCTCCTTTCTTATAAGCCCCTTAATATATAGATAGGCCGGAATAAGGTCTCCATGGACTCTTCTGTTCTCTAGACTAAACAACCTCAGGTCTCTCAGCTTCTCTTCATAGCAGAGGTGTTCCAGCGCTCTGACCGTTTTTGTGGCCCTCCTCTAACAGATCCATGTCTTGTACTGGGGACCCCACAACTGCAGACAGTACTCCCACTGGGATCTCACAAGAGCAGAGTAAAAGGGGAGAATCCCCTCCCTCCTGTGACCCGCTGGCGATGCTTCTTTTTATGCAGCCCAGACTATGAAAAGCTTTGATGTAGAAGGTTATGGTAAACAGGGATTTTATAAGATTTCAGTGCTTCCATTACAATAGGGACAGGAAAAACAAATCTCTAGGAGCAATATACGATAAGTACCAGAAAAATATTCAAGACCCTGTGCAAAAGTGGTCCTGATAGCATTTGTTGTAGCTTACAGTTGAGTTGATAGGTTAGATGTAATTAATCTCTATCTACATACATATGTCAGACATTTTTAGTTTTACAAGGATTTAAGTATGTTCATGTTATTAGCTAGCAAACAGTAAATGAAGCACTGTGACAGTGCTCAATCTAGCAAAAGCATCAGCCAACAGGAAAATGTAGTAAACAGAAATAAATGAGCACTGGAAGCAAAGCTAAGGGGTATCATGGAAATTCTCAGATCACAGGGAGTGATCTATCTAGAACTTCATCAAGTTCTAGAAAAAAATCCTACTTCTACAAGCGTGAAAGCAATGGGGAAGAAGAACTGGTGTCTGTACAAAGACAATGAGGGATAAAGACAGGAAAATGAAGGAAAATATGAAAAGGATAAGTCAGCAACATGTCATTATCTGGAAAAATACCTAAAATCCTGGGAAAGATCTTTAAAATAGGACTTTAACTTCAGGCATCTATACCTATAGATGCATCTATATCTATATACATCTATACTGCAGTTAAAGGGATTCTCCAAAGCTGCTCTCAAGTCTAGGCTCCGTGTCTGAATCAGTGAATTTTCAAATGTAACCCCCAGTGTGAATGCAGCACAGGGGAGCCTGCAGGCCCAGTCATCTAATACCCGGTGGTATGGTATCAGGTAATCAGTATCTCTGCAAGGAATGCTCTCAAGTGGCGGTAAGGTCCCTCATCTGTATTGGAAGTGGATCTAAGATCATACCATTTTAACAACATGCACCTAATAAGAGCATAGAGGAACGTTGGCTTCACACCCATAACCAAGAAGCTAAAAAAGGATTTCTCATCACTGAGAAATCCAATATCCACACGTAACTTTGAATATATTAAAAATACTTAACTAGGGATAGGATTGTACACAAGGGGTGTCATTCCAGACTACATGTCATTAAATATAAGCCCCAGTAAAAGGGTCAAGACAATAAATTAATACAAAATAAGTATTAATACCAACATAATTACATGGATAATAAATCCAAAATACAAGGGTTCAGTCCCTGAGAATCAAGAAGCGAAATAGGTGACTTGAAATACAGGCATATTTGTTATGGTGCACATTATGGGGAAAACAGTGTGCAGAAAGGCAGAAAGAAAAATGATCTATCTTTAAGCAATAAAGCACAATGTGTGGGAAAGCAAATCACTTTATCCTCTAAAGTCATGCTATCTTAAGAAGGAAAAAATAAGTAACAATCACCAAGGCTGTAAAGATTTCTAGTAAAGGGAAGGATAACTTCAGCATAACTTTAGAAGACTAAGAGACGCTGAGGATGAAGTTTTCCAGAAGAATGCCAATGATTCTGTTTCTATGTTTGCAACTATGCTGTTAGACCAATGACTAAATTCAATTGCCACTGGTTTATGGAGCCAGGTGTAATTTAATGCCAAGAACACCAGTAAACAGCAACATTAGACTGCAGAAGTGAGGCCAAGTGTTGTTCATCTACAATAAACTCATTCAGGAGCCAGTGGACAAATACAGAATCTTGGTAAGAAGCCCATGAACCAACAGACAAGGAAACCAAGGAGATGGTACACCTAGAGGCAAGATGAAGCTAGAAATAGTTCCTTGCATAGTCTGTAAAACTACAAGAACACAGAATGTCTTTAATGTTGTTGTAGCTAATAAAGGTGGATGTAGCTGCCTACAAAAAAAGCATCATTTCAACCCCTGACATTTTCAGCGCAGCCGTCTAGAACTGGTGAGAAATCCTTCAAGCGACTTGTCAAATGCTCAAAACCCAGATATTCTAAAGAAAAAATAAATCATTATCATGACCATAACCCTAAAATGCTACTATCCTGCACAGTGAGTAGAGCAAAAGTGTAATTTTCATCAGCAAATTAGGAAAAATACTCATCTAAAACTGGCAAGCCAAAGCTGTTGCTAATAGATAACTAGTATGCTCAGAAAATGCATCTGGAATAACTGCATAATTTGAGTTAGAGTCTTATCTCAGAGTCATTAGAAAATGACTATAAAAAAGCACTGCCAATTGTACCCAAATGGTTACAATACATGCTTTTGAAACTTCTGTGCTGTGAGGTTAGAATAAAAGTTACTCAAAAAAGCCACTTACGGTGGAAATACAGTGTAGGGCAAACTTGCCAGGACATGGAGAGTGCAGTGGAACAGGAGATAATGTTATCAATACTCTGTAATGTCTCTGCAAGACTGAAAACCACAGCAGAATAGAGGCTGCCAGCCAGAGGGCCTCAAAAAAGGACCAGGAGGAGTCTTGGACATCACTTGGCTTTGTGCAGGAGAAATATAAAGTAATGTATATTAAGAACAACTAGGACACCACCAAACACTTTGAAGACATAAATAACTGTGTGACTCCCACTAATAACAGCACAGACACAAAACCCTTTGAAGACTATCAGGTTGGGAGGACTGTGATGGTTAAGTATATGCAGTGTCAATATGGTTCACATCATCTACATTCCAGTAACCTGTAGTCCCAACAACTTATCAAACACTTGGAAAAAAGACACAGAAAAAGCAGTATTTAAAAGGCAATAAAAGAAACTGTAAGGAGCCTGAATATACATCAAGAAGTCTTGTCTGCAGGAGGCAGCTGGAAGTCAATCTTTATGTGACTGGATTAATAGCTAAAGTTGTAACCCTGTTGTAAATAAAGCATTTATTTAGGTTTTCAGTCATTAGTCTTTATGTGATATTCATCAGCCTGTGGTCCATCAATGAGGTTGGATTTTTTTTTTCATTTCCCTTTGCAGAAATAAATATCTATCATTATTCCAAGAAGATGAACAGCTGATGGGGGGAGGGAGGTTTGTTTGTTTTTTTGTTTTTTGTGAGCCATATTTTCAGAGACTTGAGAAATTTTCCAGAACCTGCTCCAGGCTATTCTATTGATATTTCCAATTCCTCAGAGGTTGCAAGAAGGGATTAACTGTTGGACGATATTCACATGAGAGGCCATGAACACTAGAAGTTGAAGGCTTTGCAGCATAATAATCTGTGGAAATGTCATCTGAAAAGCTGAGATAATGTCTGAAATTTGCCAGTGGGCAAGAATACTGTATCTGGGGATGTAAAAAAGATAGGCTTGAGCTTGATTATAAGAATTCAAGAAAGATGGAATTGAATCTGAATAGAAAGACTTGTGGCTCTTTGGATTATGTCTCACAGGAGATAAGCACTTGCTGACCTTCAGTCCTTCAGTTCCCCTTTGCCCAGACTTTTAGTGCACTTGAATGTTTGTTTCTTGACCTTGAGCCAAGGTCAAAGCAAAGAGGTTTAGAAATACTTGAATTGGATCTGTTGTTATGATGATCTTTTAATGAATAATTTTTTGGCGAGGTTACAGTAAATCTGGATGCTATTCATGAACTGTTAGTATTGCAAGGTACAGCGGAAAAATCACTGATTCTGTGAGAAGAGCAAATGGTGATGTGCTGTCAAGGGTAGGTTCTTATCTGCAGGACAAATATTTTGATGAGCTGCACAGTCAGATATCTTGCAAGTCAAGAGCTGCAGAAGGCTATTAAGGAAAACATTATGTTGAATTTCTGTTCCATGTAGTCCATTATAGATAACTGTGGTCAGAAGACAATTCACACATGTAATATATTAGCTATGCTTTCTTCGGTTTTGGGCACTGAGTCCCTAGAAGCATATCAGTGTAGCTCTGTGTCCAGTCAAACTAAGGCCAAACAGCTATGTCAGTAATTAGAAGTAGTGTGGCATCAGGGTGCACCTAACCATGCAGTCTTGCCAATCTAATAGCTTGCTTGAACAAATATATCTAAAATGGGATGTAGTACACTAACCGAGGCATTTTTAGAGAGTGGTGAGGCATAGGTTAAATAATATTTTATGTCTCTCTATGTGTTCTAACATGATGTTTACTATTATTTTACAATTGTATATTATTGACTCCAGTATGATTTGTAGTCTGCAATAACTGCTAAGCTTTATTTCTGAAGAGCTGCTACCTAACCAGTTCTTCTCGCTCTTATATTTGCACAGATGACTTTTTTTTTTTTTTGCTAAATGGAGTACTTTGCTCATACCCTTATTACTTTTTGCAAGCAGAAATTTCCTCTATTGCCAATGCCGAAGTTTCTCTCTTCCAACTCTGTCTAAGTATTAAGACAATTTTTTCCCCATCTGAACAACAGTATCTTGAGGAGTGTTGGGCACTCAGTCACTCTTATATGGTAATGTGCAGAATAATATACCTTGCAGCTCAAGATATTCAGAGGTTTTGGATCCTTTTTCTTTTGATATGAATTTAAGCAGGCTGTACTATTTTTCTCCCTTGTGTGTTGATGTTTCTGACAAAGAATCTGAAGCAGAATGAGACCTGGAATGTTTCCATTTTTTTTGCTATGTTAATGATGCATTCAGTTATGCACCAGATGATTCATGAAGTTTCTAGTAGTGGGAGTTACTTACCCTGCCCACCCTCTTTAGGGGAACTGATAAGTATCTGTTTTGGGAGAATACAGGGTGTCCAAAAGTTAGAATATTTTGGATTAATTACCATATACTCCAGAGAGTTTTGTGTTTCTAGGAAAATCTTCCTTCCATTACCTCTGAGCAGTTTGGATCTGCTGGCAGTTGCAGGAAGGTCCTCCTCTTCCCCTTAGTCTTTAAGGCTACAGTCTCTGAGTTTCCTGCATCTCTCCCTACCTTCATTCTTAGATATTCTCCAGGCCCAGTGTGGTCATTTGTCTTCAGGGAAGTAGAAATCCACTTACCCTTCTTGGGACCCTTTTCTAATCCAGTGTGTATAGGCAGGCTAAGACAAACAGGTAGTCTCGCTTCCTGCTCAGCCATATCCTCTTTAATACTGTGTACAATACACCGTACACACAGCAAACTATGGTCGAAGAAACCAATCAGCAGCATTTCTCTCTTTATCAGAGGCTGATGAAGTACAAGGTAGCAAGGAGGTAGATACTCTATCTGATCTATCTGATTCTGGATGAAGTACACCTCAAAGAAATGCTCTACCCTCCAGAGGCTTGCCATCTTTAGTCTGTGTTTTGTATGTTGTCAGGGCTGCCTGACAGGCAAGAGGAATCACAAAATATTTAGGTCTTCAGTGGCACCACACTACAGACATAAGGCAGGTGCAGAGATGTCTCAGTTCTCTCAAATTTTAAGCATTTCAGCACAAGCCTGGCAGCTAAAATTCTATTAAAAACCAGAGATGTCTAGGGAATGTCACTGCTCCTAAGGGAAAAAAAAAAGATTTGAACAAAAAAAGAAGCTATGAGGTGCCCCCATCGACCTTGTGTATATTCTGCTATAGCTTGAAAAAGGTACATGAGTCAGACCACCTATCTTACAGTGATGGGATTTGCAAGTTTCTTAAACTAAATTATTCCATTTACTAGGTTCTGCCTTCCAGTTGTGACTTGGCCAGCTAGCACAGCTATGAAAGTACTAAATTGCATGCACAAAAGCTGCTAAGAAGTGTTTCAATTAATTTTCTGACACTTGAACAAACCCCAAATTTTTATACTCTTGTGTTGCCAGGATCTCAGTGATATTCTTATAGCCTATGCAGAAGGGGAAAATCCATTGTCATTTCTTTTTTTCTCTAGAAGCATTTAAGAGTTAATTACCTACGCACAAACTTTGTATTGAGGTGAGTGAAGTGTGACTGCAGCTCTTCTCCTGGGGAATGAGTTAAGACTTTCAAATTATGTTGTCATTCAAACGAATTTCCTCCAAATATAAGTAAAAACCTTAATATTTTAAAATTATGTGTCTAATACTGAGTATATAAATCAAAGTTTTCTGATGTATTTGATGTTGCTTGTAACACAAAAATTTAGCATTATCATCATCCCTCACAGTAATATATATGGGTTGTGTATTGGGCACAGTCATTGAAGATGTGAAGTATTTTGAGAATTTATGTACTTTTTATGTCGGCTTTCTCAATGATCTTTGTTCTTCAGGGCTGATACAGGGCACTGTAAAATGTTTTAGAATGATGTACATTACAGAGAAACATCAATTGTCATAAAAAATGTGTAGGTTTAATGCCTGAAGGCTTTAGCAAAAGCTGTGGGGAAAATGTATTTTCAGGTCACTGGATGCAGTCAATGGCACTGAGTCTCATTTCAAGTGACTGAGATATTACTTATAAAACCTGGAGCAGAAGCTATTAATCTGTTCAATGTAAACAAATTCATTAATGGACTACACCAATTTTTGAGCACACAGAGAACAGTAGGCTTTATTTGGAGAGATTTGTGCACCTAATGATACTTTTGGTGCTCAGCTCAAAGTTTTGGCTCGTAGCCTTGTGTTTAGAACTTACATTTTTAACTCTGGTTAGGAAAAAGAACAAGAAGTGTTTTCAAGGGCAAAGAAAAGTTTATATTCAGGTGCCTTCCAACACATAAAGCCGCCTTCTTGCTAACAGCATTTTGCTTTTTCCATTCTTCATTTACATGATTATTTTTTAAAAAATTGATCTACCCTGATCAACCAAGACCCTGAGGACACCAGTAGGTGTTAATGGCCCTGAGCAGCCTCACGTGGGACCCCCACCCATGCCCCATGCCTGGGCCCAGGACCCCATTTCAGCTCGACGCAGGGCCATCAGTCCCTGACACAACGATGCTGTAGGATGCTGGTTCCAAGCTCTGCCAAAGTTCTGCCCTCACTACCCTGGCTGCTACTGAGCTGGGCTGGACCTGTGGGCTGATGTCCCAGCCTGGCCTCAACCTGTCCCTCTACCCAGGGAGATACCCTGTGCACTGACCTTGGGGATGCCCACAGCTGCCTCCCAGCCTGTCCTACTCCCTGGCAGTGGGATAAGCCCTGCCCTGTGGGCCCCCATGGGGACCCTCCACTGCTCTCAGTGCTCAGCCTGAGGGAGCTGCTGGCCCCGCTGCACCCTGGCATCCATTATTTCATAACTAAAATCTGAGGCAGAGATGTTAATTTTAGCTGTAGACCAAACAAATATTCACCCATCCATTACACAGTCATATGCTGCTATGAATCTTAATGTCTGTCTCTGTAAAGGAAGGCTTTTGTAAGCTGCATGTTTTAAGATATAAACTATGGAGTAGATTGGTAAGGAAAATGTAGCTTTGAAATTGCTTAGCAGTTGGAAAGTAATACTTGAGTAAATAAGTGCTTTACTGGTCTGACATTCAAATTATTTCTATGAGACATTAGCCTGACCATTTTCTAAGAGATTTTGAAAGTAACTCTTATTGTGTATTTGCTATTCAAACAACAACAAAAAAACCTCTGTTTTGGCTTGGTGAAAAGTTTTAAGTTCATAAAACCTTTCTGAATATTTACACACATTTCATTTAGTCATCCGGAGTCATCATTTTTACCGGTAAGATACAGAAAAGTGAATTTCTATTAAACTTATAAAAATCTATTACTGCTTTCAGAAACCATTTGTGGGACAGTCCTGTATTATTGTCACTCTTTAGAGTGTTGTTACTGTTTAAAGAAAACAGCAGAGCATTCTATTTACACTTGCTTGCAAGCCTGGAACTAAATGAAGCCCTGCCTTTTCAAGACCCATTGAAAGGGTGCTGAGCACTCTGCAATTAATAGCCCTGGCACACTGAATCTTCCAGGGAAGCCAAACATAAGAGGAGGGAATTTCCATTTCCATCCTTCAGAACCTGTCTGTATTTGGATTTATTTCTAGATACCTTCGGAAAGCAGGAATACATAGGATGCTATGTTTTTAGGGGAGGAATATTTAACAGGTAAACAAATAGCTTTGGTTTTATGTTCATTCACAACATCACTATTTTTAGCATTAAGGACTGGTACTAATCCTTTCATTTTTCATCCTGAAGCTATTTTTTGATTCTAAGTCCACCCTGTCCAGAGGGGATCCTTGAAGAGTGTGGATCCTGGCATTCAGCATGTATCTGTATAGCCCTGTAGACTTTCAGTGGTTGGGTTCAGTACTGGGATGACCAAGGCCATCCTTGCAACCCTCCCTGAAGCCACACTGCCAAGGCTTTTATTGCAGGCAATGTAATAAATCCCAGAAAGTATTGTCGGCTGCCAGAGGATTATAGTTATCTTTTGGGAATCCTGCAAAGTTTGAGATAGTGGCAAAGTATTTTTCAACTTATGGAATAGTCTTTCTCATCTGTGGATCTCAGTGTGCCTCAAAGACATTAACTGAAGACAGGTATATATCTGAAATACGCCTAAAATTAACACAATTAAATTTTTGACTAGACTTAGTCTTGTTATAGAATGATATCAAGTTTGTTTCACAGAATATATTTTTCATGAAGCATACTGACCAGTGTTGATAATATTTTCCTTCTTTCTGGAAGTAGCCTAATACCCTTCATGCTAGTTATTTCTCCTTATATACAGAACTAGCTTCTAGGAAATGAACTCTGATGTGGGAAAGCACAGGCTCCAAAAAGGTCATTGAATATGCTCAACTGAAACTGAGCAAGTCATATTTGATAAACATCCAACATGATCTTTGACCTAGAAAAATTTTCTTAAGAAGGAAGAAATTACATTTGATGAGACTATTAAAAGAACACTATATCTCATTTTGGTATTGATAGCATACAAAGACCTTTTATAAGTGTTAAAATCTTGGAGAATATTAGAAGAGCTACAACTACAGCTTATTGTCTGCCATGAAGCTTGAACTCTTCAGTTTATCGCACAATTACTGCTTGAAAATGTTACTTGAATTTAGTCTTTAAGTACCTGCAGAAGCATATGTGATACCAGAGTATATATATGTACATATATATTTCATCTAAAGGAGGACTACATAACAATATCCAATAGATGGTAGCCAAGGTCAATGAAGTTCAAATTTAGGGTGGAAGATATTGTTTTCAGGTAAGCATGGAACACATACAGGCATCACCATGCAGAAAGTCAGAGCCCTGTGCGTGCAAGTGACAGGACTAGATGAGCGCAATAGTTTCCTGGTAGAGTGGAATAGTTTGCATTGGACTTCATGCCATAATAAAATGGCTTATTTAAAGCTAGCATTTAGCTATACTGCAGGGAAGACATATAACACAATCACATGTTAAAAATAATTAGGGTGGAATTACTTTCACAGAACTTCAGAACTCAACAGTTAGATGTTTAAGTTTCAGCTAGTTACCTTAAGCTCCCTTTGTAGGCAATAGGGAGAAACAGAACTGGACTGTAAGAGAGAGTTGCTTTTATATGGGCAACTTCGAATAAAATGAAACAACTTTTGCTTCTCTAAAAAAACAGGGTGGAAGGTGTGCTTTTGGTGACCAGCTAGGAGTTATGATCTGAAATGATTACATTAGGATATATGACTAGATTTCTGACTCTTTTGCTTTTTATATGCTTTCAAAAATTAGTTCTTATCATTATCTTATTAAAATAGTTTATACATACCAAGAACCGACTTGAAATTTTACTTGTAACAATCTTGAACTGCCTTTTTTCTTAGTTCATCAGGTTCTGGTGTTTGGGGTTTGTTTGTGTTTATTTGCTCATTTCTACATAAAAATTAAAAGTCCATACTACACATAAAATTTTGCAAATGGTTTCTCTTACTGTAGTACCAAATGTCATCACCCGTGTCTTACACTTCAGTAATTGGCTGGATATTTGACAAAAAGATAAAACATATCTACTAATATTTATAAAATATACTTTATAAATTAGATAGAATCTATGGGGAATATTAGACACTTATTCATGTTTTTGGAGCAGGCTTGGGAAGATACATATTTGGTAAGCTTCAGAGTAATTTTGAGAAGAGGAAATCATACAATGTTACCTTGTTCCTTCCCTTTTCTAATTTTATACAATCCAGGAGATGAGGCTCTTTTTACCAATTGAAACCACCATTATTTGAAATTTAGTTAGTGTTTTGTTTTAAAAGAAACTTGTAGCCCTGTAGGATGGATTTTAATATAATTTTTTTCCATTTCATGCTGCAAATATTTGTGTGTGATCTTCTAAACCGAGCATAGCTTTAATTTATACAGTCATTTTGGAAAGCAGAATACAGAAAAGCAGAATTTGTTTACATCAAATAACACACGTTCATGTACGACTAGAAAATCGACATTGCACAGCAGGTTTTCATGAGTAACCTAGTTCTAAAATATCTCAATCAGAAATTGCCTTTGGATATGTGGATATTTCTCTGGCATTATACAGTCATGGAAAAAATACTTTACTGGTGTTGGGAGCAGACCAGAGTTAGAGTTAGACTCTTCTGTCCTACACTTCTCTTTCCTCCTTGCTCCAGGTATGTACGACAGAAAAAATGGTTAATGCTTGATACAATAAATTTGCACGACACATTAAATTTAATGACACATTAAAATAATTCTCTAACTACTAGATAGAGAACGATACTTGTCTTAGTCCCAGTGAATCTTGCATTGTTTGATTATCTTTCAACAAGAAAGATGGAGAATACTAAACTACCCAGCAGTTTGTGATTATAGTCTGCATTTAGGATATGGGAGTTATGGTTTTGCTTTTCCTCAGGCTTGCAGGGGGATGTGAACTTGTGGCCCCAGTGCCATCCCTAATCAATTATTGTAACATTTTATCACAATTACATATTTACAGGATTTACACGATATTGCAGTTTTCAATATATTTAATCATTGTCAATGTTGTCTTACTGCTGCTAGTCCACAACCAGACATGAACACTGCATTTCCGTATAAGAAGTTATATACATACATACACATATATATGTATATGAATATGTGTATATGTGTGGAGTTACACAATACGAACGTCATAATAGATTTCACATTATTTTCTATATAAATGTGTTTATAACTTTGTGTTTACTCACCATTTTTTGAACAACGGCTAAGTATTAAACAAAAATTTTTCTACTCTGATCACTATAACACAAGAATCTTCTTCCTGGAATAAAAAATAGCTTAGTCATGGGAAAGGTATATGAAAACCCAAAAGATTTATTTCACTTGATGTCAGTTTGACTATATCAGCAGTTAATTTTCTCTTAAAGAAACTTACACTTTCTATATTCTATGTCCCTTTTAAGTCTCTTACATTACCTTTAGCTTTGATTAACCCAAATTTTTATATCCCATGTGTGCTTTTTGCCTCCCTGTCGCTCATTCCTTTTCCCTAAAGACAGATAATTAACATAAAATTAATTCTAATACAGACTGAAAATATTAACAGTCTTATTGGGCTTTTGCATTAAAAAGAAAAAACTTTAAAATAATTTTTTAACACAGAGAACAATACAATGATGGATTCCAATATGCATCATTTGCTTATTCAAAATACTTCCAAGACATTACTTATAAAAATGTCTTCATTGTTGTAATGTGAAACAGTAATTTTCTATGTTGATAAACAGTTAAAAGTCAGTGCACACTAATAAATCCGTGGATAAAATTATATAAAGAATGTCCTTTTGTTTGTGCATGTGAATATCCTTTATGTCTAGGAACACTGGGAAGTCTGAAAGGACCATAAATCTTTATTCAAGTCTTTCTTGCTTTTCCCATTATTTCCTCAAAAATCTTATATTGAAATGCTCATCTGTGTTCACTTCTCCTAATGAATCCTTTAAGATTGTAAACTTTTCCTAAAGGTCCAATACCTTTCTATCTACCCCATAAATTACAACTCCCTTTTAATGAGTTAGTATTATAATGAAGACTCACTGGCAATGCAGTGTATTTTAATAGACAAATTACTCTAAATTAAGCTCTAACCATCTGTTCCATTCTCATTTATGACTCTAAAAAGAACATATTTTAAAATTATATCATTTAAAAATAATGTAAATGATTGAAGTCTGCAGTAAGGCTTCTGCATATTTGTTCATTCAATGTAGCATACTTATGGTAATAGTGATGTTTCTTCCTTGCTCCAGGCATGTATGAAGGAGAAAGTGGTTAAAGCTTGATACAATAAATTTGCAGTTATTATGACGCATTAAGTATGTCAAAAAAGATATTTTACTCCTAGAGAGTTACACTGAATGTAAATCTCTGTTTTGGAGCATCCTGATGGGATACCTGGAGGCAAAGCTTTAGCTAATTCTACAACTTGTAGGGGGTTAAGGATATCGGAGACATTAAATGCTGACAACTGTAGTTCTAATATGCTGGGGAAATGGAGCTATTCCATATCACTTTCTGTATTTGTTAACAGTTATGCCACCACCAGGGATCTCACTAGGATTTATAGAGAAAGAACATGCTGATAGCTATTTAGACAGAAAACAGTAATTTTTTTTTTTTTTCTCCTGCAGACTCATTCAGCAGTAAATTGTGCTACAGATTGATAGAGCAGCAAGGAAGAGAATAGAAAAGACATGGTATTCTTAAAGGATGCAACTGAAAGTCCAAGCAAATCTCTTTTCCTCCCATTGCTTCTCTGCTCTGTCTGTGTCCTCTCCGATTTAAAAATATTACATTAAATAATTATATTGATCTCATAAGAGAGATAACCTTGTTACTGTTGATTTTGACTTCAAAATAAGCATCAGCAGTCTAAGAATATTTATCTCTGACTTCATGTGACTGTTGCATTTGATTGGGAGGCCACTTGTGGAAGTGGCTGAGACAAGTATTACTTACTGTGCAGAGACACCACTTCTCCTGCAAGATGGAGCAAGGTTCTGATCTTACTGAAACCTAAAACAAGATCAGCTGAAACTAATAACTGAATTTGACCTACAGTTTGTCACCATATTTAGCTAAAAGATGGCATCAGTCTCACCAGTTTGCAGTTTAAAAGGTAGCAATTTCACCTGGGCTGAATAACCAGGCTGCCTCTAGAGACAGTGAAGAGTGTGACAGTGTTGTTTCTTCTGTGTGTTTTGAAAGAGGATGAATTTCCTTTTGGAAGTGTCACTCTCTATGGAGAAAGCCTGTTTGACTGAGGCAGGCCAGATGCTACGCTGTTAAGACAGCTAAAGTTAGACAAGAAGAACGCCAAAGTTAGCATTTACTCATAGCACTCCATTTAACATCTCCTTTTCAATCATTTATAGAATGACATCAATGATTATAAAGGGAACATCTGCTGATGGTTTTAGGAGGTATTAAGTTTGGAATGACTAATTTAGTCATATAATTAACAGAAGTATGGTTTATTTGGCAGAATAGGAAAAACACACTATAGAGATACTGATGATAATTGTGAAGGCCAGTAATAGAAATAAAAATGTATCACTTCAGTACATTACATGTCTGAGTCTATCATTCCAAAGTAAGTGCCTCTTAAAACCAGATGCTCCCTCTGCAATATTTGATGTGTGTTTATAATGGATGGACAAAGGAGATATTACATCTTTTGTTACCACTAAGCACCAAGGTCAAATTCGGCAAGTCAGCAACGGTTTCAGAGTTTTAATTCTATACAAAATAATTCTGTTTAATTTCTGCAGAAATGTGCCTGCCTTTTGGGGATTTTCTAGAAGGTAGCATTTTAAAATTGGCCATCTCTTTTCATTTGTCAGCAGATATAAATTTAAAGTGTGTTTTATTTTTAATCTTGTAAATATTAGGAACATAATTCAGATCTCTGGTTTGGCTGAGGGTGTACTGGAAGGATAATAATAGGATGTATGGGGGTAGTTTTCATACTGCAGCATAATGAAACTTTAACAAAGATGTTCCTTCTCTAGCATATTAATCATTGGAATTACAAGACATATTAATACAGGACATAAAGTGATTTTACTCTATCTAGTAAAACTTATTGACCTTTCATTATTTAAAGTATTAAAAATTTGTGTTTCCAGAGTCTTGAGAATTTATTATTTTCCAGTTACTCATTTATTATTTAATATATGATTTCATTCCATTCAAATTTACAAACTAACCTTGTAACACTGAGCACTTTCCAGTATACAGTTAAGAGCTGTGATTAACGTTGTTTATCTGCGGTTCATTCTTTTCCATTTTCCACCCCCGTGTTTGTAGTATTTTGTTTTGCCAGGCTTTTAAAATCTATTTTATTTCATGTGTTTTAATTAGGAAAAAGTGCTAAGAAATGAATCTTGCATTTGGGAAAAGAAAGGCGGAAACCTTCCCTCCCCTTACTTTTCAGAACTTCCCTATAGAATTTTTTTGCCAGTTATTTTCGCTTTGCAAATCAACTTTTTGTTCAGTGTCACAGAACTCCCACTTTTGGCGAATTTCTGACTGTCTGGTACTGTTCCACTCATCCCAGGAGGAATGGATTCATAAGCAAAGCAAAGGTGAGGAGTTGAAAGTTCATGATAAATGAATGTTCTTATATTATTCCATAATTTATACTGTGAATATTACTGCTATCTAGACGGAATCTTTCGGTATACACGTGTACATATTAAAAGGAATTACATGGCGGATTTTTTCTTCTGTGGGAGCTGAACTTCTGCTTGGACAGTTCTTTATCATACAGGCTTTCCTGGTGAAAAGGAGACGGATTAGAAAAGCTCATTGCAAAGGGAGAAAAAAGAAATTGGACACCTTCAAAATCACTGACAAGTTATTTTGTTTTCTAGAATTTAGTTCACTAGCAATGGTTTAACTATATAATGTGTATTTTTTCTTTAGTGAAAGTTTTTTACTAGAAGAGAAACCAAGTCTAATTTTCTTCCTGTCTAAATTTTCCATTTGTATTTAGGAGGTGATAAGTTTGGGGCCACAGTGGCTGTTACTGTTCCTTTCTGTGCCCTTTGAGAGTTCAAACTATGAAATGAAGCCAAAGCTGCAGCTGCAGCAGCAAACATGCACTTTTTTAATGAGAAACATCTTGCTGTTTTCCCCTTCCCCACAGTAAAATTTTGCATAAGATGAAAAATAAGATGTCATGTTACAATTAGGCCACAACCTATTAACATTTAATTTTGTAGCGATAAAATTAAACACAGGTATAACAGTTTTTTTCATAGATTTTGTTTTTTGCACATATTATCATAAGTACCATTGTATGTAGTACTATGCATTCAGAAGGAAAAATACCTTTTTCTGTCTTTTCTGTAAGTTAAGTTCTTATTCTTCAGTTTTATATGAATATTTCAATTGATAGCAATTTTATACACAAGCATTGTCCTGATATAAAATTTTGGTACTATTTCATGTAATACTTTTATATAAACAAAGCTTAGATTCAGTGTGCTGTCATGTCAGCTTCATGTACTTCTTCAGTTTTATTAATTCTAACATTCATTTGTTGAAGGGGTAATGATTTATTGTGTGTGGAAATTCCACAATACCCTATTTTGCTTTGACAGCTGTATTTATTCCAGTGAGTTAATTAATGGGAATCCCAGTTGTTAAGATGATTTTCTGATGTGTCGACAAAACCCAAAGAAACAGCTGACAACTACACACTTTGGTTTCAGAAAGAAAATATGGTTCCTTTCTTTTTTTCCCCCCTGCTCTTCAGGTATAGAATACAAAGATTGTCCATTAGAAAGAAGGATAAATGCAGGCAAATCTTTCAGTTTCACTTTAAATCCATTTTTGTAATAGTTCCTTTTTAAGATTTGTCTATAATATTGCTAAATGAAAAAACAAAAAACCCACAAGCAAACAGTTTAAGCTAAAATAATTCTCTTATTTTCTTAGCTGAGTTACTTCCCACAGTGAATTAAGCGATGTGATTAAAGTGATTAATTTTCTTTCGTAGTCTCCTTTATACAGCAATCTATGGTCTGAGTTGTAGGAATCTTTAATCTAGCAGTTAAAGGCATAACGAAATGTAACAATGGCTAAAAGCAGAAGTTAGAAACATTTAAACTGGAAATTAAATGTAACTTTTAAAAACAGGATGAATTTGACCTTATTTTTGAGCATCTCACTACATTGAGGCCAATTAATAATTGACATTCCTTCTCATGGAAAGTGACAAATTCATCATCATTTGGAATCCTGAAATCAAAATTAGATGCCTTTGAAAAAAAATGTTCTGTAGCTCAGTCAAAAATTAAGACTGATAATGCTAATTTATGGTAAAAAGAAAAAATAATAATTTCCCAATATGAAATAGCAAGAAATTCTTTGGTCCATGTTATTTAGAAGTTGGATAATAAGATTTTAGTGGAGTCTTCTGGTCTTAACAGTGTGTGGATCTACAAAAAGCTGTTCAAATAATACATGCTATAAGTACAAGCAGGAGATAGAACATTTTGAAATGAAGGATGACATTAGGCAGGCAGTCTGGTTTAGCAATTAGTGCATAGATTCACTAGTCAGAAATTCTACATTCTATTCCCATATCTGACATTGATTAGCAAGTCACATTAGGACTTATTATCAAAAGTCAGATATGCAGCTGATCATCTAATTAAGATCATCATGCTATTAGCATAACTGCATTTGCAAATCATGCATGCAGAGCTTTAGCCTTTGTTTAACCTTGATCTGTGATATGAAAGCAATCTGTGTTACAGACTGACAGAACCCTCTTATTCCATGATTTGAGCAGCTCACAGTTTTTAATGTATTTATCCTCATCAGATTCTGTCAAACTGGGTATTATTATTTATTCCTATTTTAAGAAAGTGGAACTGCAGCACAGAAATATAAGGTTCTGATTTCCAAAGATACTTAGGCATTTAAAGATGCAGATAACCAATTAATGACATTTTCATAAGTCCCAAGAGGATCAAATCCTTAAGTCCTATATGCATTTTAATGATACTCTAAGTGCCTAAATCACTTTAGACTTTGTTTCTGCATCTTGTGAGGGTCTGTGAAGTCTAAGTTTAATTGGAAACTCTGTCCACATTAGCAAGTAGCACAGACCAATAATAATAAATTAATAAAATTAATAAAATGAAACATTCTGTACTAAGGATCTGGCATTTGTGCATTTCAGGGGGCTTTAACACTGGGCAAGTTCTAGACATGCTGTGGACCGAATGCTTGTCAAAGCTCACCTGGTACTCACTTTCATTCCAAAATCCAGTTTGTATGGGGCTCCAAGACCAGTCCATAATATGAATAAAAGCATGGTAAATGGAAATGATCAGGAAATTTTCTTAAAAAGATCACGCTTGAGCTAAAAAGTTGATGTGGACTTCCTCTGTGAATCTTAGAACCAAAGAAATAAGTGTATAAGTAATTGGATTCTTCTCTGCAACGGCTGAGAATATTGATATCCTTGCTTGAAAAGTTAGTATTAGTAAACAGATTTAGTCAGCTGAAAAGTATGGTAAGATTGTTTCGTAGTAGCTCACTGAAAAGCTGGATAGAAACAGTTAAAACTAACTTGAGAAGGGATGTCCTTGATTTATGGGAGGTTAGCCAACTTAACAAAACAAAATACTTAGCACCTGTCCAACTTTGGAAATATTGCTGTATTCTGGGATTATTTTAGTAAATATTCCGAATCTCTCTTGGCCAAGTTTATGAGAGAAAGCAATAATTTTCCATCTACCGCATTGCTTTCACATTTTCATGAATTTTCCATATGATGAGAAAATGGAAGAAATGTCTCATTTCAGTGTTACTAAGTATATGAGTAAAACGGAAAACATTTATGAAATTAAATACACTTCCATGCAATAAGGTGAAAGAGACATTAAAATTTCAAAGAACAAATATGATTGAGAGTTTCAGCTGGGTAAATATTTCAAAGATCTCCTGGAATTACTAAATCCACTAACTGCTGTGTCATTCTTTTGAATGAATTAATTTTGTCACTCTTACATTTTCCAGAGAAATATCATGGACAGATGAAAGGTGCTCTGTGAACTGATATTTCTAACCTAAATATTTTAATTTCTCCAAAATATGAAATGAACTTTCATCACTGTACATATGAAAAAAAATCCCAAGCAAAACAGTCCACATGACAACTGCAGGTGTACAAGATTTTCTAGGCTATCCAGACTTCCTCCCTCTTTTTTTGTGCTTTGGTAATGCTGACATACTTAAATAATAAATACACATGAGCATTACTCAAGAGAGGTCAGCAAAAGAATGCTGGAAAAAAAAGAAGGTTCATTGTTACCCTAATAGCCTTTTCATGCCCTGAAAGATTACATCAGAGTTAAAAATACAGGATACAAACAACAGATATTGAAAACACCCAAATGAATTGAACAGGGTCAGAGGTTAGTAATGCTACATGAAAAATTTATATGGATTTTAGACAAAAAAAATACTTCTTTGTATCTGGATTTTATGTACATATTTATTTATTTATTAGGACCCTGGCTATGAGATAACTATAGTAAGTTTTTAGTATTTTCTTGCCATGTTCCTGAGTGAAAAGATGTCTTAATCCACATCCTTTCCCTATCCTTGTCTCTGACTGGAAACTTAAAGCCTGAATGACTTGTACCAAATACTGTGATGACTCAAGTGAGTCTTTTTTCACTCTAGAAAATTAAGGTACTTCTAGAGATTTTCCAGATGTTACTGCCAAAAGGATTTTTGATATCCTAATACATCCCTTCAGAGTCTGCTAGTCTGATGGATAAATTGAAACAGGCGGGCTTATAAAAGTATATTACTGTTCTTTTCTCTCAGTACTGTATATGCAGAACACCTCAGCTGTCCTTTTAGTATAAGTACTACCATGCTTATAACGTATTTCCATTTACATTATTAGTATAGCTTGGCAGGAAATTTACAAGGCCCAAACTTAATACATCACATTACTCTGTCTAAGAAAATATTTTTAACTAAAATATATATAGTTTTCCTCTATAATTGGTGAGAATACTCACACTTTATTTTGTTGGTTTTACAACATTTAGTGGAAATTATTCTCGTGGGGTCTCTTCCCCTCCAGTTTTAAATTTGTGAAGGCTTCCAGATTCAGGAAATAGAAGGCTATTTATCAACAGCAAGGCTTCCTAGACTACTTATCTATATAACTGTTATCTTGGATGCAATTTAAAAATTTGAAATTTAAAAGAGCACATATAATTTTTCTGTTCTTCTACCACAGATTTACCACTTCTACCACTGTTCTAGTTTCTCTAGAGAAACGCTGTCTCCCTTTTCTGAACACTGAACAGGTGGGTATAAAATGTGGGACATTTTCTATGATGTTCTCCAGTCTGATCTCTGAAACCTCTGTCTTGGATTTCCCTTAAGAAATGGGAAGACTGGGAAGACAGATCTTACAAACATCTACTTATGGGGATATTTTTTACCTTTTAATAAATAGTCTTTATCTTTTCAGAAATGTATGGAGCTTATGAATGGCTGTTATAATGCAAACGTTGGAGTTGGAAATCTGTTGGAAAGACTCCTGACAAAGCACATGGCTTGCTTGTTGCAAAGGAGCAGATCTACAGCCAAGCCTCAGAGGTCAAGGAGAGGATACATTCCTAGAGACCCAGAGGGAGACTGTGTGAAGGTTGCTGCAACCCAGGAAGGCAGTGGAAATTGTTGGACTCCAGAGCATCTGGAAGGAGAGGCTCGTTCTGAAAGGTAACAGAACACAGGGGGAAGATTTGTTTTCAAAACTTTTATTTATCTGCATCATCCAGAAGATCTCCATTTGCTCTGTTTTAAGGGGTTGTCTGTGCTCTAAGAAAACACAGAGATTAGAATTACTTTAGTGTTTTGGGGTATGCTCATTCTACAGATATGATTGGTTAGTACTACCTCAAGGCTCAGACCTCCTCAGAGTCACATCAAAATCTCATAAAGGCGAATGTTTATATATAAGCTTTTTGGGATGGAGGGCCTCTCTTCCTTATTTGGAAATGACTACAAAAATATTAGTAAATTATCTCTGGTGTAATTTGTTTGGCCAGTCCTGCTGGTAGAAGGAGACAAATAGCTACTATAATGGACTAGAAACCATGGAAAAATAAGCTTGCTGTTTAAACTCTTGATCTAATTAGTGATGACAACTAGTCTCTGTTTAGTACAAGAGATTTAAGAGCATACTCTAATACTGTTTTCTGTTTCCCTCAATTTTTGCCTGCTTTTCTATCTCTGGATGCTAAAATCAAACATTTCAGTTTTCCAAGAAAGCACCTGTTATATAATACACACTGCAAACAAAGTATATTTTCTATTCTGTTCAAGACATCATTTATGTGTAAAATCTGTGGTTCAACATTATAAATTCATAGACATGTGGGCCCCCATACAGTGAGCCAAGTTCTCTGCTGTCCTATATCCTCAAGCAATCCTACTACAATCCAGGAAAATAAATGCATGAGCTATAAAACCAAACTATAAACGGAAGACATTGATCCCTTTGTAAACTGACCATAAAGCTTTATGCATTTTTAACCCTCTTCCCTTTCTACTTTGGGATAACTGACAGTGTTACTGAGCATGACCTGCAATCCAGATATCACATGCTTTCTAGAAGCATTGTAATTTATGTCCTACTTGCATGGTCTCTATTGAGAAAAGCTGCGCCATACTTTGCTTTGTTAATATCTGTTATATTACACCGGCTAGCTGAGATGCCAACGGATTGGTGTAAGAGAGTAATGGTTGGCAGTAAGCATAATTCTGATTTTCTGATTTGCCATATTTGATGGGACTTTGTTGAGGTGTTTGACAAAGAAAGTGTATAAATAATTTGATAGTCTGAAATTATGGGATTCCTGTGATAACGGTTTGGGATTTGTGATATAACATGTCCAGACTTACCTTCAAAAATTACTATGCAGTTTACAGTAGATTTTACAAACTGTTGTTTTCAGAAATATGTTACTTTATTTTATTATGGTTGGAAAAAGGTAGGTCAGGCACTACTGTCACCATTGTAAGCATCTGTAACGGTAGCTTCTCATGCTAAGAATCAGAAAAGATCTACTTACCTGCAAATGCAAGGACATGACTGTGTTTATATCAGTTTTTATAACACAGGGATAATTAATAAAGGAAAAATATTGATATTGTTGCTGGGGATGATCCAAAGTTTGGCACATTGATGCTTCTGAGAATTCTTTCACTGTCAGGATCACAGTATCTCTGACTATTTTACTCACAAGTAGTAAGCTGCTTACACAATCTAATTTGCCAAAAGTTACTTAGCTGAGAGAAGTGTCAAAATCACTACTAAGATAAAGACATCTGCTTCTGCATTAGAACAGCAGGGAAAGCAAATGCTGATGTAGTTTTCAAAATGAAAAGTAGGAGATGCAACAGAATAGAAATAAACAGAGTATTGGTAACTATCAAAGGCTTGTTAAAAAGAGAAGTCCCAGAGAAAGACTTCAGGACTTCCAGACAAGGCGGAGTACCCACACTTGAAAAAAAGGTAAAAGCCTTTTTCTTTATATCATACTACAGTGTGCTATAAACATATAGCACTTGATGAAACTGTGTACCCTGGGAAAATCTGATGACAATACTAAATCAGCAGAGTGGCCAACAAGACAAACAATGAATCTGTTCTCCAGGCAGACCTTCATAATCTTGAGGAGGCAGCCAACATCAGAAGCTTTAACAAGGAGTCCATAGTTCTGCCCCTGGGGCAAAATAACCCCACACATGAACTCAGGATGGGAACTGACTGACTGAATAGCAGCAACATGGAAAAGAACCTGGGGATTACTGTGGATGCCAAGCTGAATGAGGGCAAGCAGTGTGCTCTCATTGTGCATAAAGCAAAATGCATACCGGGCTACATCAGGAGCTGCAAGGACAACTTTCTGAGGGAAGCTGTTACGCCCTGTACTCACCCTTGGTGAGGCCACACTGAATATTGTATTCAGTTCTGAGATTCCCAAATCAAGAGGGATGTTGCGAGACTGGAGATGGTCCAATGGAGGGCTATCAAGACAAGCTAGACTAAAGTACATGACATGAAGAGAGGCTGAGGGATCTGAGCTTGTTTAGTCTAGTGAAGAGGAGGTCAAGGGCAATCTAATAGCAGCCTGCAATCACTTGAAGCATGCTTCTTGTCAAAGACAGCAAAGCCAAAACTCTGCTTGGTAATGGCAGATGATGTAGTAACGGACAACAGCCACAGATTGCACCTTGGGAGGGTCAACTGGAGGAGGAAAAACTTTTCCACAAGGAGTGTGGTGTGGCACTGGAATTGGTTACCCATGGAGGTGGTAGCCATCTCCAACCCTGGTGCTTTTCATGACTCAACCAGACAAAGGCAGAGCTGGCCTGACCTAGTTAGGTGGCAGCCCTGCTTTGAATAAGAGGTTGGACAAGAGACCTCCAGAGGTCCCTCCCAACTGGTGTTTCTATGATTCTATAAAATAAATTGATTAAATATTGCTCACAAAGCATTTAGGAATAAACGTTTGTGCTTACCACATAGTTTTACTGAGTTAAAATTATCACTAAAGAACATGATTTTACATTCTATATACATCCAAGATTAGTGTTTAGTTTCCTTTGCTTTTTTTTTGAGCATTTCATTGCAGACTATTGGGGCCGTTATTTAGATGAGTAAATCAATGCTTTTGAATTTCTGATTTTGACTGTTTTGGCTTTTTCTATAATAGAGATTCTAGAGACTGTTAGAAATGTGTCATATTATAATGATCATATAGGGCTATTACTGTTCATATAGCAAACTAAATGTGGGGACTGAGAAAGAGAAGAATGTTAATAATCACTGAAGTCTTTCCCAATTTTGTACTCATTTACCCATAGTTTTAAGGGTAGCTGTAATACTTTAATGCAATTTTTTTTCTTCTAATAATTCATTTTATTTATAATTATAAAATGTTGTTCAAACAACTGTTAGAACAGTTTCTCAGAATCCATAACTGATAATGTATTCAGTAAACTGCATTGTAACTTAGAAGAACAGCTTAGGACAAGAAATGAAAAATAATATCTTTTCTTAATTGAATCTGCAAACAGAATTCAGGGTTGTTAATTAGAATGTGGTCTGGGCAATGGCTTTTCTATTGACAAAAGAAATTACAATATAAGCTTTACATCTTTTAAAAGAATAGGTCAGATTCTGATTATGTTCATGTTGGCATAATCATAGAGTGTTTATACTGATGCTAATTCATATTTATACCAATGTTTCAGAACTAAAAATCCATTCAAGCATTTCGAGCAATACAGTGCCTCCTAGCATGATACTTGACATTGATTTAGTTTCAGAAGTAAAAGAAGTAAATGAGCAGTACAGCTTCTGAAATATAATTTGATATCAATTTATCCTTAATTTGTAGTTAATGCAGAATATAATGGAGAAAACTTAAATTTGTCATCTCTTTGTTGAGTTCACTTTTTCACTGTAATAATAGATAAATAAAATTCACACTCAGGCACTTATGATTATTAATAACACAGGGATATGAAACAGCAGTAACAATTACAAGAAATTATATAACCCATTGTCTAAACAGCAGCTTTCTTCAATTTCTAAACAGCAAACTCTTTTTTAATAATTCCACTTTCTGCAATACTGGCAAAAATACTGATTTAGAAAAAAATTGTTCTTTCATTTTGCATTCCCCTGAGTTTTGCTGAGTACCAAAGGGCAAATAGAACATTTTATTTCATTCATTATTTTTGGAGAAGGGCAAGTGTATTGGGTTTGCATGGCAAGGTTTTGATAGTGGGGCGGCTACAGGGGTGGCTTCTGTAAGAAGCTGCTAGAAGCTTCCCCTGTGTCCAATAGAGCCAACGCCAGCCAGCTCCAAGACAGACCTGCTGCTGGCCAAGGCTGAGCCCATCAGCGATGGTGGTAGTGCCTCTGGGATAACATATTTAAGAAGGGGAGGGAAGAAATAAAACTGTGCAATTTCAGCCAGAGAAAGGAGTGAGAATATGTGAGAAGAACAACTCTGCAGACACTAAGGTCAGTGAAGAAGGACAGCGAGGAGGTGCTTGAGGAGCAGAGATTCCCCTGCAGTCTGTGGTGAAGACCATGGTGAGGCAGGCTGTCCTCCTGCAGCCCATGGAGGTCCACGGTGGAGCAGATATCCACCTGCAGCCCGGGAAGGACCCCACGCCAGAGCAGGTGGATGCCTGAAGGAGACTGTGACCCCGTGGGAAGCCCATGCTGGAGCAGGCTCCTGGCAGGATCTGTAGACCTATGGGGAGAGGAGCCCAGGCTGGAGCAGGTTGGCTGGCAGGACTTGTGACCCCGCGGGGGACCCACACTGGAGCAGTCTGTTCCTGGAGGACTGCACCCATGGAAGGGGCCCACACTGGAGCAGTTTGTGAAGAACTGCAGCCCATGGGAAGGACTCATGATGGAGAAGTTCATGGAGGACTGTCTCCCATGGGAGGGACCCCACGCTGGAGCTGGGGAAGAGTGTGAGGAGTCCTCCCTCTGAGGAGGAAGGAGCGGCAGACACAATGTGTGATGAACTGACCACAACCCCCTTTCCCCGTCCCCCTGCGCCGCTGGGTGGGAGGAGGTAGAGAAAATTGGAAGTGAAGTTAAGCCCAGGAAGAAGGGAGGGGTGGGGCGAAGGTGTTAAAATATTTGGTTTTATTTCTCATTACCCTAGTCTGATTTGATTGGCAATGAATTAAACTAATTTCCCCAAGTTGAGTCTGTTTTACCCGTGACAGCAATTGGTGAATGATCTCTCCCTGTCCTTATCTCGACCCATGAGCTTTTTGTTATATTTTCTCTCCCCTGTCCAGCTGAGGAGGGGAGAGATAGAACGCCTTTGGTGGGCACCTGGCGTCCAGCCAGGGTCAACCCGCCACACCAAGTTTTTTGTTGTAGACAAGAGATACTGACCTGTGGTCAGAAACAATAATGTCTTATATATAATAGTCTTGTTTCTTCTGCTCTGTACTACTTTTAAGACCTTTTGTCCTCTTGGGTATGTATGTTACGAAAGCTACTTTTTTTCTGCTGCCAGAGTTGGTAATTCTGTTGAAAGTTTCTTTCTGTGCATTGGGTCATATTTATAGCCAAGTTATAAAACAATTATTTCTATGTGCAGCACAATGTGATAACCTCCCAAATCCAAATGTCTTAAATGAGGATGGCTGACTATTTGATTCCTTCAGCATAATGATAGGAATATTGTTAATTAAGAATATCCATTTGATAGCTGTTGACTTCACAACATCTATAAAATGCTGTAAAAAAAATCCTTGTAATATTACTTATTGTGAGGAGGGTCACAAAACACTTGAAGTTTCCCGTAATAAACTCTGTGGGCATGCATTTAGTTCTCTACAGTATTACTTGTGTTTCATCCAGAGATCCTCCACAAGCACATGAACACCTCTGGGGAAGCTGCTGTAATTGATCAAGGTGCAGAGATAGCTGCATGGAGCTTTTCTCAGAACTCAAAAGCAACATAACTGTGTTTGCATGACCCTATTTCTGGATTAATGGATCCAATCTCTCAGTCAATTAATTAGCTCCATGTTCACCATGTTCGTGTAACTTTAGTATCTCTAGTTCAGAGAGTGGTTGGTGCTAGCTCAGGGACTTCTGCACTGAATTCCATTGTATGGCATGGACATGTATTCATGTCATCCATAGAAATCAGCCCTACATCCTCCTCCTTTACAAACCTTAATTTTGCAATTACATTCCCAGTATTACTTATGGAAGAGAAATCCCAGATGTAGAGAGAGCCTATGAGATTACTAGACAGGTGAAACTTTTTTGCTGTTCCCTGAAGAACTGAAATAAGATCAGAAACAAATTTTCTTCATAATATCATAAGATCATAGAATAGTTCAGGTTATAAGGGACCTCAGGAGGTCTCTAATCCAATCTCGTACTCAAAGCAGGATCAGCTTTGAGATCAGATCAGGTTGCTCAGGGCTTTATGCAGTCTCATCTTAAAGCCTCCAATGAATGAGACCGTGCTGCATCTTTGGGTCAACGGCTCCACCGCTTGACTGTTATGATGGTGAAAATGTTCTTCCTTATATCCAGTTTGAACCTCTCTTGCTTCAATTTATGCCCATTGTCACTCATCATACCAACACTCAGCACTGTGAAGAGTCTAGCTCCATCTTCTTGATGACCTCCTTATAGGCACTGGAAGGCTGCTATTGGGTTCCCTTGAAAGCCTTCCCTTCTCCAGGCTGAACAAAACTGGGTGGCTATCCGCTGAACTGACTCAAGTTTATCAATGTCTTTCTTGTATGGAGGTTAAGGGGGGGCACAATACTGGATACAACATTCTAAATGAGGTCTAACGAATGCTGGATGCAATACTGCAAGTGCCTGAGGTCTTTACTATATCTAAGATCGTCTTATGCCCTCGAATGACATAACCTTTTTTTTTTATCAGCTGTCATTAAATTGGAAATTCCTAGTTTTTCTTAGTGTGATTAGATCATATTTATAACCAAGCTATGGAATGATGATAGAACTATATACATAAACAGGAAAATTGTACTGATTTTCCTGTATAATTTCCATGGGGAAAGGTAAAATATTTATCTTGTCCACTCTGCCAGTGGACCACAATTCCCCATTCCAATGCTACCCTTAAGGCTGCCTTGGCTCCTGACCAGTACTGGGGTGGGAAGAAGATACTGTGCTATGGTGACAAATAATGGATCTTCTACTGAATTAGAGCTATGTGCAGACTGTGATATATGGATGACTTCCCAGAAAAGATCAATTCATTTTTTACAGTACCTCATTATTCACATGAATTAAAGATGTAATTCTAATAACTACACAGCTATCATTTGATATATTTAAGACCTTTGAAAAAAATACAACAGAAATCAATGAAACTGACTGTGAAGCAGGAAATAATATAAGCAAAGAGTGGCCTTGATAGTGACTACTTTAGAAATATAATTTTTGTCTTCTACAGTGTTGCCAGAGAGATAAAGGACTGACATTTCTACAAGGCAAAGAAAGCATCAAATTGGTCTTAGAAAGTTAACACTTTGAAAAGTAGCCTTTGTAGTGCTACGAGTAGAATGTGTTTAAATGTTTAAAGTGTTTAAATCTTTCTGCAGTGGAAATTCAATGACAAACAAGAAGTACAAATATTAATGGTACAGGTTCATTCTACTCTACAAGTGTAGAGTTATAATAGGAAGTGAAAGTTATAATAGGAAGATTGGATTTGTTGGAAGATGCAATCCATGTTTTCCACAAAATAAGAACTAATTTTTATTCTTTTAATTATCCTGCTGTAGTTTTGTCCCCCATTTTCCTTAGCCAGTTTTCAGTTCTCTTCGTCTTAAACCTTTGTAAGACAGCTACCTTAAATATTCTCTACAATGTGATAGAAAACTTTTGAATTTATTAACAAGTGAGGGTTAGAAATAAGGACAACTCCATTAGCAACAAAAGGATGTGAGAAGAATAAAGTCCAATAAAAAAATCCCAACCTCTTCACATTGGAAACAGTGGAACAAAAACGTAAAAGTGATATGTTAAACAAGTACAGTGAACTTGAAAACTACCATATTGGCATGACCACAGGGATTTCTACACAGGCTGTATACTTAATCCTACTGAAGAATAATGGAGTGAAGTAATACGGTAATTGAAACACTTTTTTTTACATTGTGTGTGAGCACAATACCACAAAAATATTCTGTCTTGTACTGTAATGAAGCTGTAGTACAATACACATTGGATTCTCTTCAGAGCATTTTTTGTTTCAGTTAGAGGTTTTCCTGCAAATATCTGAAATAAATTTAAAAGCAGGGATTCCCTCAAGTGTCCAGCTCGGGTCTGCAAGATTTACCTTCAGCATCTTCTAAATATTCAGCTTGTTTCAGAGTTCTGCTAAGTCATGCATGCTATACAGTCCAGTGAGCTAATACTGCTGTTGCAGGCACTCTACAGATGAACACAGTGCTCTGAAAGCTGACCCTCATCCCACAGCTCAGAATATCAGACTGATGAACAGGTCAAAGAAACTAGGTTTTTTCCTCAGCTCTGTGGAGTTTTAGTGGGCAGAAAGATAGCATGAATTCCTGTTCTGAAATCCTATTGCAAGACCCTTTGGAAACAAAGAGAGGCAGAGGCAATAACAGCTGGCTGTTGCAGGTATGCAGTGGTCTGAACGACTGAAGTCGAGGATAAAGGAGCTGCCTGAGTCTGCTTCAGACCTTTCATAAGCATCAGCCATAGTATGGGAAGGAGGCCCCTGATTTGTGATTTAGCTGCTGAGTTGGCAGAGAGGATTTAAATGATTTGTTTTCAGTTGAGTTCATTGTTGCCAAGATAACTCATCCTTACTTGTAAAGGAGATTACAAGATTTCATGGTTTCTGCTACAGATGAATTGGATAGATAACCTTGATGGTTAGGTCATCAGGATGTTCCAACTGCTGAGCACTTGTGAGAGCCAAGAATGACCAGCTGTGTATATTATGCCTGAAGGTCTGCGGCGAAACAGGAGAAAATGGCTTTGACCTTACTAATAGTAGTTGATTTCTGAAGGATTCTTATACAGTGGAAGACAGCTTCTGTGTTAATATGAGCAATGACAGATCAGGAAACCAAAAGCGCTGGTGAAGGTGGCTATCCAGAAAAGTCAAACATCTTAGGTACTAGAGACCTCAGCAAAATGGAATAGCCAAAGAACTCCCAGGCAATGGGTGCATTAACAGATACAAGTCCTAGTCTCACTAACCTATGTGTAATCTATGGTTACACTGCCACTTTAATGTAAATTGAACCACTGACATGGGTGCTCCCATCCTCTTCTGTTTTGGGAGTTGCTTGTTCTGGTGCATTTCTTATGTCAAACAGTGAGTCAAATGAAGGAACTAATCTGACTGAAAGCTAACTTAGAAAGATTTGCTATTAACCGTGTCAGTTCTTCGCTTTGTCTCACTGTGTAGCCACCTTTTACTGGTGTAAAGCAGATGAAAATAAGAAGCTGGGATGCAAAAAAGGGTGGGATTCTAGGATCTTCTTGCAAATTCTTTTGGAAAACAGGAAAGATGGTATGGTTGCTATTGTTGCACGGTTTGGGTGAACCTCAACTGTGGGCAGGGGAAGAAGGACAAAGGGAAGCATAGTCTCTGGTCACTATCATAGGGGACCTTGATTTGGTTACCTAGTGCTGGCCTACATATTAGGTTTTTCAGTACTAGAAGTGACTTAAATACAGATGACAGAAGCATGCAGAAGATGATAGAAGAGCTGGTCACTGTCGCTGTGGTCAATAAAACTGGGATTTTTCCTTTTCCTTATCTTGGCTTGAATTCTCAGTGAGCCCTGAATTAAAAAAAAAAAAACACCAGGAAATCATCCTTCCCGCCGCCTGCCAATCCCAAGCCCAACACCTTTACAAAGGGAATTTCTAAATACAGAGTGAATTTGAAATTTCCTTCTAGCAGGTTGAACCTTGATTATAGTCATCAGTGAGAACATCTAATGAAGTCCACTTGGCTTCGGATTCAGCAAAAGACAAAGATGCCTGAATCAGTTACTTATGTGTAGATGCTTACATGAGAGCTAGGTGTCTGGTCAAAGCAGAGCTTACCAATATAGTTACTGGAGACCAGAGAGCTACTTGTCAGTTATTCATTTGGTCAAATATAGGTATGGATTAAAGTGCTCTAGATTCTGTCGACTATAATGACTAGACCTGCATTATATATAGTGGCAGTTTACATACCTAGTTCATATGTATACACTCATTTTAGGTACCTTAATCTGCAAACTAAATGTTTATCCCAAAAGATAAACAGAGATTAAAGCTATCTTCACTACTGTTGTCCCATCCAATATTAGGAATGCTTTATTCTCCTATGTAAATGCTTTATTTTATAAAAGCTTCCGAACCAACACCACAATTTCTCCATGATAAAATATTCTGCTGCTTGCCACTCTGGTACTGAAATTTTACAACTTAGAGCTCAGAGGGTTTTGACTGAATGTAAACCTTTTGGCATTGCTGAGTGTCCATAATCATATGTGTATCCATGGTAACCACAGGAGAGAAAGTATGGGTGTCTAATCCTTCTTAAGTAATACAATGTTATGTTTTTCTTGGTAGACAAAGAGATGCTAGCTAGTCATAAGCATATTAAACAGCCTGTGAATATCAAAGTAGCACATATACTCCTTACCAGCAAAACAGAAATTGTTTTAGTAAAATTTTAATGTGTATTAGTAGCTCAGGAATATAGATACAAAATTTCTGGAGATCAATCATTTTAGTTAACTCTCCTTTCTCTTAATTGTACAGTTTAATAGGAAAGTCATAACTAATCACGCCAATCTTTTTGCTTACCAGAGAAAGGGCTAAATTATTTTCTGACTAATCATAATGGAATTTACATCCATTTAATGTGCTATATTCCTGTGTGGTAGCCTAAACATGTTCATATAACCATTTCCGTATGTGTAAATGATTCAAGAATCAACATGATATTGACTGTACTGCTATATTTTTAAGTAGGGCTTTTTTCCTTGTTTTCTTGTTTTATTATTTTCTGTTAGCAAAAATACAGCATATTTTAGACACAGTTATGACTGTTATTTAAAAGCTAAAAATATCTGGACACCATTTTTGGTTTATACTTTCTAGCTTTCATCCTGTGAATCTTGATAAAGCCTGCAGGAACTGTAAGACTGTTGTCTTATTGACGCGAAACAGCAGAAGTTGAACACTTCTGCAAGAAAAACTGCAGAAAACACAAGGCATGCTTTGGCACTGATACTTAAGTAAAAAAAGCTTTGTATGTCAACTCCGTCAAGCATTAGGGGTCTAAAAAGCTATGCATATGCATAAAAAATAGGTGTACCTGAAGAGCCACAAACTTGAAAAACAAAAGCTATTTTGCTGTAAAAGAGAAAGAAAAAAGTCCAATTTTATACACAGGTAAAATGGTTTCTAACTGGATTTTTTTTTTTTTTTTCACTTTTCCATGAGTTTTCAACTGCTTTCTAATGGGACATACAAACTGAAGAAGGAATGCAAGCATAGGTTCTGATCCCACAGCAATTTATTTCTCCAACTGCTGGGCCACAGAAATTTGGCATCTGTGGCTTCCCAGCCATGAAAGTAATCCATTGAGTGGAAATCTGGGTTTTTTAGGTTTTTTTTTTTTTTCTTCCCATGTATGAGATACTAAATTTGGTGTTTTTATGTCCTTCACAATGTCAGAGACTGAGTATGCTTAGCACAGTTTCTATTTAAGGAAATAAGACTGGGAGTCCTTAAGTTAGCATTTTCTGACAACATTACTAGGTATGTTTTTCTCTGTATTCCCTCATCTTCAGCCATGGGGTTGGGGGGGGGGGGCAGAGAGAGGAGAGAAGATAATTAAATAAAATTTCCAGTCTCCGTATTTTGCCAACAATTTAATTATGAGCCCAACAAAGATAAGAATGAGGTTGTAGGTCCTGAAGATTTTAATCTTTCCTGAGAAATCTGTCACGGTAGAGCCCTTGTTGTATACAGGGAAAGGTCCAGTGTAGGAATCATAAGGAAGAAAACCTCCATTCTGGACCAGGATCAGAGAACTAGAATAAGGACTATAATCCAGTTTCCCTGTAAATATCTGCAGCCTTTGAGGAAAGAATCCCTCTTCATTTTTCAAACTAAAATGCTTCAGTGTCTCTCATTCCCACGCTGGTAAGGCAGGAAAGTAAAAGATCTAGACTCAGTTGTATTCCATTAGCTGCACAGCTGATGTTGAAGAGTATGATAACCTCAAGAAATTGGAGTAACAGAGCTCTAGAAGAAGGATAAACTGATTACACAGAATTGTAGAACTGGAAAGCCTCTTAGATACTCAGTACAAAGCATCACGTACTCCTATTCCAAGGGAGAATCAACTATAACTTTTGTGATTTTTGATATTTGTTTGTCTACTCTGTACTTAGAAACCTCAAATGACTTCCCAAGTTAATGACTTCCAATGATTCAGTTCCTTTTATCATTTAGTACGTTTTTCTTATAATAGCCGTGCCAAATTATGCAGCCTGCATGTATTGTCCTGTTCTTGGATACATTCATAGCATGTAGTCATGGAACCAGAATGATCTAGTCTGGTGATGTGCCTTTTGGCAGTAATTTTTCTTCGAAAGGAAAAGGCTAGTCTGATATATTAAATAATTCTGTGCTGGATCCAGAGCTAATTGCTTTATTCTCAATTTAAGGGTTGTCCTGGAAGTGTCACAGTATGTTTCAATACACGAAGTTAGATGATTCAGTAACTGTAATGATAAACAACAAAACCTACTGAAGTTTAAAGCTACCTAGTAATAAATAAGGAAGCCTTAAGGAATTTTAACAGTGTTCTGAGCAATATACTTTAAAACTTGTAGGACCTTTATATAGTTCTTCTAGAGGGCTGCATGGGCTGGAAAGATCACCCACTTCTGATGTAAGTAGACTCAAATCTCTAAGGAACCTGTGGATCTGGAATTCTGTGCATAGGAGGGAGTGAGCTGGATGTAATTCAAATATCATCCTTCAAGAAACACTCAAAGAACTCTTATAAAAGTATCCATGAAGTCTCTTTGCTCTTTTTCTTAGTGGAATCTGGCTCCTGGAATGGAAATAAATTATGGAAAGCATTGCATTAATATAGGATGGAGGAAGGGGCCTTGGCAATAAAGGGCATGTCCATGTCTAGATGACTTAACCTGCTACAGAATTCCCATAATCTATCCAGATATACAGGAATTGTGGTTATGGGTGCTGAATCCATCTATGTTGAAACTTGCAACAGATTCCATTTTGCCAGGAGGACAATCAATGGAAATTCCATTCAGACATCCCAGTTTATTCATCTCTTGGCTTTTCTTGTTGAATTACCATGGGGTGTGGGGCAGAAGGGAAGGATAAGTTTCCAGTGCCACAAAGCTCAGACTGGTTGTTTGGTAACCGCCTCCTGGTGGACAATAGCATGTCACTTAAGCTATATACCTTTGATGGCCTGGGAGTTTCATCTGAAAAATAACTGGGGTATTTTTCCATATGCTGTACCATCATATTAGAGATCTGTGGAAGCACTTAAGTGACATTCCTCACAATTTCAAAAGAAGACTCTATGAAAGACTTTCTTCATGGTTCACTGTAAACTTTTGAACTTAACTTCCTTTGCTGATCAGCCACAATAACATTTGTTAACCTTATAGGCATGGCACAAAGCCCTTGTTTTCCCTTATTTGAAAGGTGGTGGGGAAAATAATTTAAAATAAAAACGAAACATTACTTTTTAATTGGGTCACTGTATTATGCATAATTTTTCATAGACAATTTAGATAATTTTAGTGATGTAAATGTATGTACTGTGCTACAGAGGATGTATGATTTAAGTGTAATAATCAGATTTTTATTTGGGGTATGTACTCTGAAGACAGCTAAGAAAACTGTTACAGCTTCCCAAAACCACTCTTTCCAAAGAAACCACAATGTTACACAGCCCTTTCATCATCCAGCGTACGGTACTGTAGAACACAAAAATATACACTGTACTACTTTAAATTAATTCATATTTGCAGGAGACACAGTCTGTGTGAGTATGTGCAATTATGAAATGTAACTTTTTTTTCCTCTTGACTTTTTTAGCTGCCTCACCCCTTTTATTTGAACACATACATATGGTGTGTGAGAGTGAGCAAGCTCTCTGTAAATGTTTGGAATGAGCATCTGTCAGACAATAAAACTTACAAGAAAACATGCTTCTCATTTGAAGTATATTCACTAGAACTATTTCAGTGTTGGAATCAGTTCATTTGTATAGCTTGGAGGCATTAATAAGAGCAGAGAACTGTAAAGGCACCAGAAAACTCGAACTGTTATTAAGAATCCAAGGTATTTTTTTAAAGAATTTCGTCTATTCGGCATCAGAGTCTTCTGATAGGAACCTGAACCAGTTGACAGACAAGAAACTTCTGATAGTCCATCCAAAAGGATTGCAAACAAGAAGACTGCATGCTTTTTGCAAACCTGGAATGTCTAAAGATTACAATAATTGTTGGACCAAAGGGACCCTCTTCAGGCATAAATAGCAAGACTCCTACTGTCTTCTCTTGCAGACCAACTCAGCTGCCAGCAAAAGCAGGTGCTCTCCCCCTACCAGTGCTCCAGAGGAAATATTTAGTGAGTATCCACAGCTCTTTTTACAAATTAATATATTATTAGTGTTTTAGTTATATTTGTATAGTTTTCTCAAAGGACAAAAGCATTTAAAAATAAGTTTTTAAGGCTGTAATTTTAAACAATTGCTGTAGTTCAACAGTCTGATGCAATTACCATATTAATTTAAAAACAAAATTTGCACAACCTATGACAGCAACTTTTTAAAAATATTGCTTTTTAGCAACTGTGTAGCTTAAACAATCTGAAGCAATTACAATGTATTTTTTAATGCACAAGTTATGACAGCAAAGTAATTTATATAAATATGAAATGTATTTGACTTTAAATGTTATGCCATAAAAAAGCCTTTGTAGAACACAAATTTAAAATAAATCATTTCTTTTGGCAAAGTAACCTGCAATTTAATCTTTAGAAGAATAAATATACCACTAATGTTTTCCACAGAAACAGTTGCTACTCTAATTAATTCAAGATGTGACTCTAATAAGATTTCAAAAGAAAATCAGAAACAGATTTTTCTCAGAGGTAGTACTATGGACAAGGTTAAGATATTTTTCTTTTCATTAGAAACACTTGTCCCAGGTAGAGTTACAGATTTGTAGTATATAGCATGGAAATATCAAATCTGAAGCATTATAGTAATGTTTTTAGAAGCATAACAATTTTTAGTGTTTTGGATATATGCTTTCTTTTTGATTATAACTTACGGTACGTTACATTTTATTAGGTAACCATTACTCAATTTTGAGTTTAGAGTGACTAATATGGCTAACATATTTTTTTCTTTTTGTGTGGAAGGGAATGGAAAACCTGATGTTTGTCTACTGCTCCTGTAAAGTTATCTGGACATTGCTTGTAACAATACTAGGTTATGCCAGCAGCTTGCCTGTGGGCGATGATTCTATTTGCACAGCAGAGGAACTTGCTAAGTACAGCATAGTCTTCACAGGGAAATGGAGTCAGACTGCTTTCCCTAAGCAGTATCCACTTTACAGGCCCCCAGCGCAGTGGTCATCAATGCTAGGTAAGTGGAGTATGTACATTTTTAAGAATAGATAAATCTCTTCACCGCTGTGATCTTTTTTCATCTTAATAGTTAATTTTAAGATAACCAATTCAAAAAGGAAAAAAATAGCAAAAGTTATTAAGAATGAAATGCGGAAACTGAAGTATCCACAATGCTTTCAAAAATCTACAACTGTTTTCAATTGGCTGCAGCTGAAATAAACAGTGACAAGCCAAATGTTTTAGTGTTCACTCAGTTTTATACACAATTTTTTAAACCTCAGAAATAAAACAGAGAAATTGAAGAAATAGGGGCAATCTAAACCAGACTTTTATGTCATGCCATGTATTCACTTAAATAGGTGTTACTCATAGTTCTGACTACAGCATGTGGAAAAAAAATGAATATGCCAGCAATGGTGTACGTGATTTTGCTGAAAAGGGTGAAGCATGGGTATTAATGAAAGAAATAGAAGAAGCTGGAGAGAAAATTCAAAGTGTACATGGAATCTTCTCTGCTCCTGCCATTTCCAGTGGTACAGGACAAACTTCCACTGAATTAGAAGTGCATTCAAGACATCCCTTAGTAAGTAAATGTACATATTAATTTTAAAAGTTTATTTTATGTCACTAGCACACAAAATTAAATATTTGAGTTCTCACTTGTTAGAACAACATAATGCAAAGAGTTAATAAAAAGCATGTCACATTGCAGGGAGCACTGTACAGATTCTATAAAGTAGAAGAGCATAATGACATTTCTTTCAAAAATTTTGAGTTAAAATTACTATGAGCAGGACGGGAGCATTTCAAAATAAGTGATGCAGTCCTGATGGATCATTTTGTTTTATTAGGTTTCATTTGTTGTACGAATTGTTCCAAGCCCCGACTGGTTTGTAGGTATTGACAGCCTAAATCTCTGTGAAGGAGACCACTGGATGGAAGAAGTGTCAGTAGATCTGTTTCCATATGATGCTGGAACTGATAGTGGTTTCACATTTTCCTCCCCAAACTTTGCCACTATCCCACAGGACACAGTTACAGAGGTAGGTGTATATACATAGTTTAGCACTTCATACCTATATGTTTTGAGGCCTCCCTTTAAAAGATAACTATCCTATGACTACGATAGACTCTTGTGAAACTGATTACAGTGTTTGAGACTGCTGATTCTCTTTATATATGGATTTATTACACAGCCAATAACCCTACTGCTTCTGTTTATTTTCTGTTTCTTTCAAATTTATTAGGTAAATGAAGACGGTTCATGAAAATTTGGCTCTACATTTAAAGTATTTTCTGTAAAAGCTGACTATTTTTAGATTATTTTTAACAATTCTTACACCAGGAAAATAAAAATGTTCAAAAAAAGACATAGCATTACTAAGTCTGTATCTAAACAGGCAAATTCTTAGTAGTGAATACTGATCTGGGGAGGAGTTTTCAGTTAAAAGCATTGCTGAAACCTGAAACCGTTACATTTGAGAGAAAGGAGCTAAGGGAAAGCAGAGGAGAACTTCTCCATTGCTACTGCGGTGACCCCGCTTTCAATCTCTTTTGCTTGCTCAATACTCTATATGCCTCATACTTTTGGTATCATGCTTTTGGTATTTAAGGGTGCTGGGGAACAGAGCATTTTGATTCAAATGTTTTGAATACTATAAGCATTCAGTCAGTCCTTTCTTTAAGGTCAGTTTTTCTAGAGCCAAATGCTGTGCTAATGAGTAATGAGAAAAGGAACAGAGAAGCTGGAAAACAATACATTTGGCCTCCTATAGCCATATGACAGCTGCTATAGCATGCCTAATATTATTATTTAATCCTCTTGTATTCTCCCTTGTAGTAACATCCACTTCTTCCCATCAAACCATTCCATACATTACTCTGTTTTCAGTACTTCCCACCGCAGTCCTCTGTCCAAAGGCTGGCACAATTCATTGTGCCCAGTCTGAAAGCATTACGCATAAAAATTCTGGGATTACCAGCTGCAGTTATGTGAACTGAGGTTCATAGAAACTGATTATATGCATTTTACTTGCCAAAAAGTATTAGCGTGATGTGTAAACATGATTTTACAGTTATCTTCTTACTAATATGATGTAGTTTCTTTAAGGTTCCCCTTTTTATTTCACAGATCACTTGTTCCTCCCCAAGTCACCCAGCAAACTCATTTTATTACCCCAGACTCAAAATTTTGCCACCTATTGCTCAAGTAACAATGGTGAAATTAAAGAAAAACCAGCTGGGTCTTCCTGCACCTTATCTTGATCTTGCAGCAAAAAGCAATGAAGTAATAGACTCTGTTTCAGGTAAGTGATAAGTACGTTGATATGCTCAATTCTGTTATTTCCATTCATTCAGAAAATATGGGGAAATCTGGCAGGTAATGTGGGTGAAATAGGTGATTAGGCAGCATATTCTCCTGTCTGCATAGGAATAGTTTCCAGAATGACACATGGGAAATAAAACAAGCCAGTTGACATAAAAGAGAATCCCTGAAAGAATAAGGAAGGGATTTCATATTTGAGCTATGGTTCAAAGGTTTGGGTTATATCCACAGTGTGGGTTACTCAAGCCTTAGGATCAGCATAGATAAGTGAATTTTATGAGAAACAAACATTTGACCAGAATCAGAGTTCCCAATTTTTTTGCAACTTTGAAGAAAATAACTCATCCTTAAGTTTTCACATGGCAATGGAGAAAAGAACTATTATCGCTGTCTCTTTGTGGGTCAGAGGGCTTGATAATTATGTGCAACAAGAATTGATATACTTAAATTGATTTGGACATATTTGTGACAGAAGCATACATCCTGACAGCAAAAATAATGTTTTCTCTCATTTTTCTTTTCTTAAAAATATTAGCTAATAACGTTGTTTAGGTAGGAAGACATACAAACTACTGACTCAAGTCAGTCTTAAGGGTAATTTTCAAATCTCCAAATTAACAAATACTATATTTGCTCTAAGGGGAAGATAGCAGTTGGACAGCATCCACCGAGATTTTCTCTTTATACTTTTCTAGTAGATTTTTACAAAGTGTAAGAGAAAGAGTTAAGAATAAGAAGACTGACAGCCTAAACATTACTTTAGAGACAACAATAGGCTAAATCCCCAATGTATTCCTAGAATAGCTGCCATGTTCCAAGAAGAGCTTCTCCAGAATAAGTCTGAAGATTGTATGCCTCTAGCTCTGTGCTGAGGTCACCTTACAATCACTAAACTAAAGCTCATTCCCTGTGCAGCTAATAATGCATGATTTATACTTTAATAAATGCGTTTCTCTATCAATTTATTGTGTTTTAATGTATTTCTATTAGTAAACAAGACATATGCAAAGTGAGTGCTACATATCTCATTTTCTGTCATATGCCTTTCCACAACATTTGAAAGGAAGATTTGGCCTTCTTTAGGATATAAATTTAAAACAATGCATTTAAAGTATGGTATTTAAAAAATCATTTTTTATCATATATCCCCACTGTATTGTATATTAACCAGTGAATCTGTCTGTTCAAAACACATCCCAGAAACAAAAGGACAGATTTTATTACCAAACTGTGTCCCTCATTCCCACTAGAAACATGGGAGTGAGTGATCACAACAGAAGTGGTGAGTTCCACTGTAATACCAGAAGTTTATACCAGAGGTCACATATGTAGTACAGCATTTATAGCTGGTTTTGTGCATGCCTATTTTACCCACAAATACTGTAATACACAGTTTTGATGCAATTCCCTGTGACAAACAATATTTTTATTTAACCTTCTAAGGAATAATCACTTATATTTTTATGAGAGCTTTTCAATGGAAGTATACATTATGAAAAGTACTTTAGAGTTTCTAACTTCTTTTCTTGCAGTAAACTAAAACTGTATTGAAAACCCTTTTAGTATTAAAAAGCTTCTAGTGATGGAATATCTTTATAGGCAAAGGGAACTGTAGTGTGCATACCAAACAATAGCAAGATGATTTAATGATTAAAAAAATGGGCCTTTTCTTTATTTCTGAAGCAAATTGGAACAAAAGTTAAATGGAATTCTATATGAACAACTATAGGAAAAATATCCATCTGCATAGAAATATGTGTACCTAAATAAACCAGAGAGAAGCTTTAATCCTGGTGTTTTCAGTAAGCTATTCAAAGGCAAATGAGTTATAAAATTGACAGTAAATGCTTTTTAATGCAATCTTTTGAATGCAATTATTTTAGCATAGTTTTCTTTGATAGGAATTCTATATTTTCAATTCAATAAATAATATGCTGCGCTACTGATATAGTACCTCAGGCAGTCTCTAGGCTGCAATAATAAATAATAATAATAATGATGATGATGATGATGATGATGATAATAATAATAATAATAATAATAATAATAATAATAATAATAATAGTAACAACAACAACAGTGTTGATGAGCTTAGGAGCTGAAAACAGATGTTTTTATTTATGAGACAACATATGGATTTTATCAATATCACTTGTATTTTTGTATAAGAAAGGACGCTATTCGATTATCATTCCTTAATGCTTTGCCGACTACATATTTGCATTAAGGACAAATTTATGTAAAGTTACCTTTTTTTTTTTTGGTCTATATTGCAGAAACACCACTGGACTGTGAGGTTTCACAATGGTCTTCTTGGGGTCTCTGTAGAGGTCTTTGCAGAAAAACAGGGACCAAGATCAGAACTCGTTTTGTACTTCTTCAGCCTGCCAATAATGGAATGCCTTGTCCAAATCTGGATGAAGAAACAGGATGTGAACCAGAGAATTGTGTCTGAAATAAAGAAAAGATAATAATTTAGATAATTTAAAAGTAGGATAAGTTTAACTAAATCTAAACTACTTGTCAGTCAATGTTCCTTATAATTCAGGTATGCTGCACTATTTTGCTGAAAAGGTATATTAGACTGGTTTTGAAAGTTGTTGTTTAATATCAAGATTTTGGGGGGTTAAATTCCTAAGGTTTAGTATCACAACAGTACTTGATCATTCACAGACCAAAAATACCCCGAATAGATCCTTGCTATAAATATACTGTAAGTTCTTGGAGTACCCTCTAGTGGCAGAAAAGAAGATATTTGGAAATATTATACTTCTTGCATGGAAAAATCTTTCAGTCACAAAATCTAAACTAATAACGTTCTTAAATACTGTAATTTGTTGATCTACAGCTATTTATACCTAGAAATTAATTTTTTCTCTAAATTATGTTTTTATAATTTATTGGCATTTTTGTTGTCTTTCTAAACATGTTTAACATGCATTTCTTCAGAAACTACTTACATAAATCAGAGTGGCCAGATGTTTGCAGTGTGGTTAAGACAATAATACAACCGAGTAAACTTGTCTTGAGACTTATGAATACATGAAAATGTCTTTCTTTTTCTTTTTTTCTCAAAAGTGAGAAGAATATCTGTCATAAGGACACTCGGCCAACAAAATTACTAGAAAAATTCAGAAGTGTGGATACTGGTAGAAAACCTCTGAACTTAATTAAAAATGTTAGATGAGATTTAAAAAACTGACAGACTGCTGGTGTGTGTCCCTCATTAGACAACTATCTCAAAGTTAACACTGTTGACCATAACCTAAATTATATCATTGTCTTTATAGTTGCAGTAAATGCGTCCATGTTTCTTTAAATGTGTTCGCTGCTATTTGTGTCATTGTAATCTTTTTACAGAGAAAACTTACGAGTGTTTTAATATTATCTAAAATTGAGGTATACATAGATATAACAAAACACAATATGTCAGAAACTGTTCCTGACTGTGAATTTTAATGCTCAAATAACTGTTATACAATGAATGTAACATATGGCTTATAAGGACTTGTGGCTATCAGCTAGGAAAAGGATTTTGGAATAACGCTGTTCAATAGACTGTGTTTACAGTCAGCCCACAAAACTTTTACAGCAAACTGAAAGTTTACAAATGTACAGCACAGATATTGACCAGGAGACACTGATTTGAGTAGGTTCTTCTTGCAATATGCCAAATATCAGAAAATTTATTATGTACTTAAAGGAGCACACTGTATTCTCTGTAGGGTTGAAACATTTAAAATGTTCTCTATATTTTTTTTCCAGGAGATAAATCTTACAAAGACCCGAATAAACATGAAACTTTGTCAGGCTAGACTAAGTTGGTCTTACAAATGCTGATAAACGCACAGTTGTTAGAGCTAAGTATAGGAATTTCTACATCTTGCATTCTTCAGATTCCCACTGTTGCCTATTTTTCAAAAGTGTTTCACTTACTCTTGTTATTATACCTCTTTTTTTCAAGTTCCCCTGTTTCCATTCTATAATAGAAATAGCGTTATTACACTCATTTTCATACTTTGTGTTCAGTTAATTTCTCCACCTTTTAATTTTTTTCTTTCTTCTTTTTGTATTAATTTTTATTCATTCTATGTTTTCTTTTCTGTTCTTATTTATTATGTAGTTACACAGTTATCACCATCTGAGAAAACTAAACGTGTATTGAAGTATATATTTAAATATTCTCTGAGGACAGGAACTCATTTCAAATTGATTGATCAACTGGTGAAAGACTAAACTCAATAAAGGTCTTGAGCAGAAATCAGATGCAAGTCAAAATTATGACTTAGGGAAAACAAACCCACAAACCACAAGGTATCCTTGGAGGAACCTTCCTGGAAGTTCTCTAAACACTAGAGTTTTTCTTCTTCGCATGTACAGAACAACTAAAGGGCTAGGTCGAGTAAAAGAGTATCTGCATCTGTAATTGTATACATGACCCGAATCTAGGATTTCAGTCCTACAAGATATGATTTGATAGTGGAGCAGACCCAGTGTTTATTCCTGAAGCCAAAAGTCTCCCAAAGTACGCTGAAGGAGAAGGGATGAGAGGGGGAGGTGGAGTAGAAAGGGAAGTGAATGTGTAAAAGGCCAACATATTTCAGGAAACTCCAGTTATTGATAAATAATTTTTCTGTTTTAGAGTGTTTACATACATGAATATTCACTGCGGATTCCTTCAAGCAGAAGTTTCCTATCCATTCAGTTACCTGGATATGGCTTTTTTTGTAAGCAGTGACTTCAGGAGACCTTAGTAAATATGGCATCCTTTAAGGATGCCCTTGTGGCACTATAATGTTCGGCTGCAAATAGAGTTCCAGGTATTCACTTTGCAAACACCAGGGATAGAGACATTTCTTGGCAAGACTGTAGATACAGTGAGTTCTAGTGAAGCACATTCTAATGATGGAGAACATTTCCCATAACATATCTTTATTAAACTGACTAGTGAGGTATGTGGTCCCTGTGTAGATATGGCTAGGCCTTTGTAGCTTTTACTTTCAGCAGAGTCTTGGATTTGTCTTAAAAATTTTGGGACAGGGAAGAAACAGAGAGACGCTTTTCCTTCCTTTTCCCTTACATCTAGTGTTACAGATGGCTGGTAGCCAAGATGCTGTGGTCCTAAATACATGAGATTTAGGGAAGGAAATAGGTAAATTAATTTCTGGGTTAAACTAATCTCAGAAAACACTTTGGGAGGAAACTTGAAAGGGATTTGTAAAGAAAATTTTTTTAGCAAGAATGTTTTGTAGGAAGGATCGGCTTTGATGCCTTGGCAGATATTCTTGCAGAATGGAAGACAAGGTTAAAGGTAAGTGTAGCAACAAAAAAAGTCACCATAAATTTGAACTATGGTCCTACAAAAACCACAAACACCAAATTCAATTCCTATGGTGGAATAAGGTACCTCATTACTGAGAACAACTTATCCAGCTTATTCCATCCTTAAGGAATTTAAGGACAGTTAGCTGCGAACACATGAAAGCTCTTCCTGTTATCCCCTAGTAGGTAGGAATGCCAGCTGAAGCTGTGTATATATTTATGCTTTTCTATGGGCTGTGGCTTCTCTGCAGACATCCAACACAGCACCTTGGTGGTTAGTGACTAGGAAAAAACAGGGTATTTTATAGATAAGTCAGGATACAGGAAAGACTGATGTGGTCTATGAAATGAACAGAAAAACTCTCCCTGGTACCATCGCATAAATGTTGGTTGTGTGAGCCTTAGGTGGAGTAAAGGAGAGGGCAGATATTTCATTCTACAAAATACTCCAAAAAGATTGGATGTGCCCAGGATGTATCCATGAAACAAACTCACTAACTGCAGTTTGACACCCTGTTCCATTTTGCTAAGTAAATATGCCTTCCCACAACTGAGGAGAAGCTGCATCAGAGGCCAACTCTATACTATGTAAGTGTACTGTGTAAGTGGGCCAACTCTAACTGACCAAATCTTGTCCACCGAGCCTGCTATGAAATGTTGTAGGCAACTGTCAGAATGGCACAGGGTCTGCTCTTAAAGATCATTTTGGGGAAGGATAGTCTTGGATTCATTGAAAAATAGCTCTAATATCCTAGCCACACTGTCTAAGCATGGTCATGGAAACTAATGTGTGACTAACTTCTAGAATGGGAGGGGAAGTATATGCCAGGCTTTCTGAGCATTGAATGAGCACTGTCCCCATCAGGACATAACTAGAATGTGAGCAAAAGATCTGAGAGTACTTGATGGTATTGCAGGCAAAAAAGTCCATTTCATGATATTCCCCCAGTCCCAGGTAATTGAATTACATTGGGAATATCTGATCTGTTATGAAGGATCCAACATAATAAAGTAACTCAGACTATTCCATGACAATATTTAACATGCTCAGAAAATAAATCTAACACTGGATATAGCAATTCTGAAGTACAGCAGAATCTTATTTAATGGGATGTAGTATGCAGAAGTTGTGTCCATGGTAATTTACAGGTACTGTGAATGCCTGAGACAAAAAAGCTCTCAACATGCTGCATGACAACCTGATCACCTGGAAGCTGACTTGTTTTTGTTTGTTTGAAGTCCAGCAGCCCTACTATGTTAGCATTTGCTAGCCAAAAGTACAGAATTAATGTGTCTGTCCCAACTGGTCTGGGCAGAGTGAAGGATAAAGTGGCATCCACTTGTTCATCTTGTGTTCTACCATTGGAACACGGAATTTTGGAAACCTCAAGTAATCAATGAAAACCTAAAAGGATGGTTGCTTAAGTAGCTCAGAATCTGCAGAGAAACTTGTATTTCTTGCAGGTATAGTATGGCATGAGAATTTATGCAAGTGCGTGTCAGTCAAGATCTCCCTGTGGTGGAGGGGTAAGAGACCAATTATAAGATGGCATTCTGTATAATCTAAAATTATTTCTGATGGATAAATGCTAAAGTAGTAACAGACTCCTAGTATCACCCTTGAGACTCCTAAGGATTCAATGGCCATGAGATGCAATTTGTATCCCTCTACCCTTAACCATATGGAGTCAAAGACAAAGAAGTAATGTTTAAGGAATAAAGGCTCCTCATCTTTGACTATCTCTTTATCAGTATAAGGATGTTGTATTTTGCTGGAGGTGAACTAATACTTGTGCTAGAACTTCTGTGAAGATACTTCATGCTGTGGAACGGACTGAACTTATGATGGTTGTGAGCCTGTGTCAGTATCAGACAAAGACATTTTTTACTGAGACAACTTTATAGACAGCAGGTAGAGTGAAGGGCCATAAACCAGCAGGTGTGAAATAATCCGGTAAGAGTTACCATCCTGAAATTTTAGGTATTTAGGTTACAGATCTTGAGGATGAGTTGCTGTCCATCCTCTTCCTTGATACTAGGAAAATACACGTGTTTGTGTTATGACAGAGCCAATTCTAGGGCTGCCAGCACTAGCAGAATGTACCTCCTGCTAAAGCAGTTTCTCAGAAGGGCTGCTCAGAAATGGATAGGAAGAATAACATGGTTTTATTTACTAATAAATAGGTGTCACCAAAGAATAGTAAATGCAAATGGGACATTCTATGAGGAAACTGAAAGAAGAATTCAGAGGAGGTATTGAACAAGAAGGGAAAAGGGCTAGTCATGATCCTTTGCTGTGTGCATAGTGTTGAGGATGCAGTATTTGAGTATTTGACAGCTATATAAAAGCAAAACATAAAATAAAATCCAGCTACCACCTTTTCAAGCAAAATAAATGCTGGTAAATTCCAGCAAGGAGATGGTGGTTTCCCTGTCTATGGCACTGTGTACCACTTATATGGCATGTGTGTGTAGCTTATATCCCATACCCCGAAGTCAAGATGACAAAACTCTGAAGTGAGCTCAGAGGTTCATCAAAGACACATTCAGGGACATCACTGAACAATTTCATCTGCAAATGCCAGGCGCTGCTGAGGATCAGGGCAGGGCTGGAGAGAGTCAGAGTCTTACAACAGGAGTGTAGAGAGTTTCTGAAGGGGAAAATGAGCTCAAAGGTGGTTCCTCCCTACTGGAAATGATCCCATAGGTAGGTCCTCCCTGCTGGAAAATGACCACATATCCTCTCACATTGAGGCCAACCTTTCAGACACAGTTTATAGGACAAGGAACACCTGAGTGGTAACTGAGTTCATCATCAGGCATATAGATTGTTTGGTCTATAGCAGTAAAAAGGGCAATAATAAAAACCTCTATCATTATTTAATTTACACTATAACTTTCTTTAGAGAGTTTATTAGGCAGTATCTAAGAGAAAGACATTCTTATGTAAAAAATCTTATTCAGAAAGTGTTAATTTTAATATATTTTTTGCGCTGTATCATATTCATTAGTGTTTCAGGGTCTTTTATTGTTCAAGTTCTTTAGACTTCTTCATATTTCTTTCAGCCCTTTTATGTAGTCCCTATGTGTTTTGTAGAAATGGATACATATGTCCAATGATTTGGGTTGGAAATTTCTTAATAAAAGAGGAGTGAAGCTCTGGAATAATCACCCAGAATAAATGTGAAATGTAAGTTAACAAGGTCATTTAAGTTGAAAATTGAGCAGTTTATGGAAAGAGACAGCCAATGTTGTTGCTTATAGTAATCTAGGGAACTGATCTCAAGTACTCGAGAGGTCCTTTCCAGTTTCATGCTCTTCTATGTGTATAAAATAAAATTTTAATCTAGATGCTGGGAAAGAAAAAAGGTTTTACAAGTTATCTTTTTCATGTTATCTCATTCTTCAGAACATACTGTAGTTTTTTATAAATGTGTAACCACCAGCTGCCTTTTCTCACAGTTTTTTTCCTCCCTCAAAAATACACTGATAAGCAGCAAACAAGGAACGACCACAGGACTACATACATTTGTAAATAGTTATCGTCAAAAGCAGTACAACTGGGATACATAAAACCATGAAAAGCCAATTAATAGGATTTCTTATGAACTTTTGGATTTCTTTTTCACTTGCTTTATATTTTCACAGTGGAGAAAGAGAAGAGAAATGCATAATCGAAGATGTTCCCAGTGACACATTGGTAATTGGTAGGTACCTGTCAATGCTATACGATGATCTAACCTATACAATAATAAAGATAGCTTGCAATCTAACAGGAAAATCTGTGATTGATAAATATGGTACAACCACAGTGATAAGAAAGAGGACACACTGAAAATAATTCCCTGCAGCAGGGGTTAGTCATAATGTCCTCACACATTGTGTGTATCCACCACACAAAGAAATGCAGGTTTCCAGAGTGCTTAACTGACTAGACAAAGAAAAAAAACTGTCTTCTAATTCTGCTGCAGTGGAATTGCTGCTTCCATGTGTGCTTCTATACATTCTGACTGATTTACTCATTCCAACCCGAATTTTTGTAACATGGTTTTCCCCATATGAATGGGAGAGTTACTTTTTTGGTTAACATTGGTGTGGAAAGAAGCAATTCAATATGTACTAAAGTTCCATTTCACCTGGGATATCACAAGCACATTAAACTTGTCTACAAGACTGTAAATGTAAGATTGAAAAGGGATAGTGAAAAATAATATATAATCATCTTTTTTATAAATAATGTGATAAATATGAAAGACAATCCTAAAAATTTATTTTGAATACAGCACACATGCTTTTGGAGGTCTCAGCATGCCTTCTGTATGCTAATTTTGCCAGAGCATTAGGAGTAATCAGAAAGTATTACTTGTTAATCAACCATTTTTGTAGTATTCTAGAACATTTTCTAGTGTAGTAAAAATTTATTGCATTTCACACTGTTACAAAGTGCCCCCAAGCAATTTTAATCATAAGCACATGAAATACATATATTGCTTTATTGTTAATCATTTATCTTTATATTTTTGCTGAAAAAGCAATAAAGATGTTTAATATTAAGCTATGTTTTATTTAACAGGTTTTTTTCTATGTTTTTATTCAGGGAATTACAAAGTACAACGCTGGGATATACATAAACAAGAATTTCTTGAATCTGCTCCTGGTTTGGGAATGTTTGTGACTGTCACAACTCCTTCTGCTGAGGTAATTATGCTTTATGAATGTTTCTGTAGGATTTATGAGTTGACTTTTGGCACTGACAGGCAGCACTATCTAAAAATGACAGGCGTTTTTGGGGAAAAAGTAAATCTACAGTCTACCAGTTAGTTCAGTATTTTGATGCTGAAAGGTATAAGCACCTTGTGATTTCTACCAAAGTAAATAGAAATAACAATGTTTGATAATGATGTGTGCAGACGATTTTTGCATTACTACTGGATTTGGGAAACTGTCATTAAGAACAGTAAGTGACAACTGAGAAAACAGGTTAAATTAAAAAAAAAAAATGAAAATTCACTAATGAAGTAAATTGGTACAGAATGTACCTGAGCAGCACAAAGGAAGGCTGATGATAAACTGAACTGCAAAATTAAAGATTAGCATGAGGCTGCATATAGCCATGATGCATAACAACTGTCCGTGTTGCCATGAGGTCCTGAGCTTTTTTCAGCAACGGACAATTTCTTTCTATGCCTAGACAAGGTCTTCACTTTCAAACTTTAAATGCTTCAGAGAGCATTGGCTTTTGTACATTGCAGAAATCTATAACATTTCAATGTTCACTGTGAGCTAAAATTGTTTATTTTTCTCTAAATCTATTCTGAAATTCAGATAAATTTAATGATTTAATGAAATTTAATGATGTAATTTATGTGCTCTCACATCCCAGAAAGCCAGTCGTATCCTGGGCTGCATCAAAAGCAGCGTGGCCAGCAGGGCGAGGGAGGGGATTCTGCCCCTCTGTTCTGCTCTGGTGAGACCCCCCCTGGAGCCCTGCGTCCAGCTCTGGGGTCCTCAGCACAGGAAGGACATGGACCTGTTGGAGAGGGTCCAGAGGAGGCCCCAAAAATGATCAGAGGGATGGAGCACCTCTGCTGTGAGGAAAGGCTGAGAGAGCTGGGGTTGTTCAGCCTGGAGAAGAGAAGGCTGCAGGGAGACCTTATGGCAGCCTTTCAGTACTTAAAGGGGGCTTATAAGAAAGGTGAGGACAGACTTTTTAGCAGGGTCTGTTGAGATAGGACAAGGGGTAATGGTTTTAAACTGAAAGAGGGTAGATTCAGACTGGATATAAGGAAGAAATTTTTTATAATGAGGGTAGTGAAACACTGGAAGGGGTTGCCCAGAGAGGTGGGAGATGCCCCATCCCTGGAAACATTCAAGGCCAGGCTGGATGGGGCTCTGAGCAACCTGATCCAGTTGTAGATGTCCCTGCCCATTGCAGGGGGGATGGACTAGATGGCCTTTAAAGGTCCCTTCCATCCCAAACCACTCTGTGATTCTATGATTCTATGATGTCAGGAGGTTAATTGATTACTTTTTACATCCAACTGACAGTACTGTTTTTTTATTATTTTCTTGATATTTATAATGCACATACCCAACATATATAATATCTAAATTACAGGTACTATTGTCAAAACTGTATGGGCCACAAGGAACATTTTCTTTTACATCCTATCTATCTGGGGAGCATGTTATCTGCTTACAGTCTAACTCCACAAGATTTGTGGCTTTTGCAGGAAGTAAACTGGTAGGTGCATTTCTTAAATATTCTTTGTTGTAATAGTATCAATTATTTACAAACTGCAGAGATTACAAACTAGATTAGAAGTTGGCCTAACTTCTAGCAGATAATTCAACATTTCTTAGTGATTAAAGAAGACAAACCTAGAATTACGAAGATCAAGAGATAAAAAGACTGTTGTGATATTTAAGAAGTCAAGATTAAAGAGGCAAGACTAATAGCTATAGAGTGATTTAATGTTTGTACAGTGCTTTGAATGTGAAAGATTCTGATCAGTAAGAACTATTTGGTTCAAAAAGATAGATATGTAAGATTGACTAACACAAACACTTGTCATAAAGATATTCTATGTCTTCACGAACTTAGATTGAATTCCTAAAGAAAATGTAACATTTTAATTTTTGAAAGATATTCAAATTATGAATATATTAGCATACTTGATATTGTGTAGTACCAACAAAGTTGGTCTTAATGCAGATTTTGAAAAAAAAGAAGCCAGCAGAGGTGATATCATGGATCTGATCTATTTCAGCAAACATTTTCATAAACACTGTTTTGAAAATTTTATCTATATGCCTCTTCTCAAAAGATAGTTCAACAGGTGAGAATTACTCTCTAGAGGTGGTTTTTTTTTTTTTTCCAGTTGACTGCAAAAGAGTTAGATAACCAGCTAGATATAAACATCTCGTAAACATATTAAGTGAGACAGGCCAAATTTCATCCTAGGTGTACGCTTTGGGAACCTGTAGATGACACAGAACCGAGAAGAATTAACAGTACTGAAGTGGGACTATTACACTGGAATAAATAGGTGTTCTTATGGACTGATTTATGGAAATGAGTGGAAATTTAATCATACACATTGCAAAAGCACTGAGGTTCTAATAATAAAAAAATCTGTGAGCTCATCAACTAGACAGTGTAAGGGGGATAAAGCATTGGTTGGTCATAGTTAACTACGCACCATTAATGTGATTCTGAGGATACACCAGGAGAATTTTCTCTGGTATAGATGGAGCTGTATTAATATAATTTTACATGATGCATGCACCATGTACAGTTTCGGCCAACGTATTTAAAAGAAGTGAACAGGTGCAGGGAAGGAGAACATTAATAGCACAAATATTAATTAGGGTGGTTTGTTTAGCTTAAGAACACAGAAGTAAAAAAGGAAAACATTGCTCTTTATACTTACATCTGCAAGAATAAAGATCACAAAAGGAAAAACATTCTTTAGCTAAGTTAAATCTTTAACTGGTCTTCTGTAAGAACCAGATGCAATGGTGGTAATCTGAACTGCTTCAAACCAAAGTTAAATAAATTTATGGACAAAGGCTACCATAAAGTTGTGAGATGGATTTCTGGATATTCAGTTAGCTAACTTTATGAGAGCTGAAAGAAGATGTGCTCTTTATTTGTGGTTGATGTCTGAGTAGACCAAACTTCTATCGTGGTAATACCAAGCTCTAGGATTTCCGCAGATTGTTTGGCTAAAACTTTTTATTTTCTCTTAGGTACAAATTGCTTTCTAAGAGAACTTCTATTAGTTTTAGTAAAATTTTTCATTCATGCCAAAATAAGTTGCATAATATTGCAAGTTCCATTCTTCTCTTTTCTTTCTATGGTACCTATTCCTTGGTAGGTTTGGGGCATTTTTGCTATAGATTGTACAATAGCTTATAGGATTGGGGAGGTATTTCCTTATATACCACCTTATGGGAGGTATTTCATACTGGAATAAACTGTGTGTGGAGAAAGAAAAAAGATACCTTATGGATGGTTCTGCTTTAATAGCTACGAATAATGATTCAGCTAGTCTTCTTCCAGTCTTATATTCCTAACTGTTAGTGGAGGAAATCTAGAAGTGCATCTATAAAAAGCTTCCTGAGGTACTACTGAAGAATATAATTTCTGCAATATCAGGATGCAATGTGAAATACAATGAGCAGTCCCAATGGTGCTTATTTTTTAACTAGCTTGGACAAAGAACAGAAAACATTTTCATGGTGGTTGAATCAATACTTAGCATAAAATAATGCCCTAACAATAGTGAAGACTTTAAATTTATATAATTAATTTAAAAAAAAAATTAAGAAACACTTTAAATATCCCACCTGATTCTAATTTTGGGAAGGATTTCTATAGGCAATGAAAACTACTTTTGTGTAATGAGCTTAAAGGGAAATTATCCATTGTTTCTGTTTTTCTAAGGAATTTTGAAAACACAGAAGACACAGTAATGAGAATATTTTTTCTGTTTGCAGCGTATCCATTTGGACATTAGAGTTGGAGAACATTTTTTGGATGAGTCTGTTGTTCAAGCCAAAGACAAAGTGAATGAAGTTAACTTTAGACTAGAACATCTAATTGAGCAAATTCATCATATATCCAAAGAACAAAACTATGAAAGAGTATGTATGTTCACTAATGGAAATGTTACAAATATTGTACATAGGCTTACAGATTTATAAAGTATTATGAGGTTTATTGTTTAATTGCAGTGTAATTTTTAACTAACTCATAAAAATCTATTGGTATTTAACCAAAATAGCCTACGTTACCTTGCAAAATATTTTTAAGCTGTAACATAAAAACTAATTAATCACTGGGAACTCATGCTTATAGCAACAGGTGTTATTTTAAAGCAGGAATTTCCAAATATAGTTTTCTTGGTTAGTCAGTAACAGCAGCTGAGCAGGTGGCAGGTGCCGTTGCTGGTGATGTTGCCAGCTGTTGCTTCCGTGGTGGTCTATGTGCATAAACTTTATTGGAGTGGGTAAGGAAATGACTGAGTGTATATTTATATACCTCCATGCAGTTAGAAATAAAGCCCTCCTTGAAACAAGTGTACACCCGTTGTCTTCCCTTTTCTAGACATAGGCAGGCAGTCAGGCTGTGTTTGAAATATATCAACTAGTTATCTAAAAAAAATCTGGCTGCAGAAAGGTTCTTGACTGCAATATGGAAGTGACTGTAAACCTAAAAAGGCTTAAGCCTGTACTAATGGAACATATTTAGCACAATGTGTCTTTTGTGAACAAGGGAAAGCTCTGTTTGCCTTTCTGCTTCAGGATACAGTGCGTCTGCTTCTTGGTTTTGATTTGTAAAGATATCCACTTTATGGATAAGAAGAAACTTTCATTTTTATCAACGCAGATAGCAGCATGAAACATACAGATGCCAAAAGGTAATAATTATGCTTTTCCTTTTTTCTTCAGGAGCGTGAAGAAAAATTTCGGAAGACAAGTGAAGAAACCAACAGCAATATTTTGTGGTGGGCTATTGTACAAACACTAATCCTCATCTCCATTGGAATCTGGCAAATCAAATCTCTCAGAGATTTCTTTATATCTAAGAAGCTTGTTTAAGTCTTACAACGTAAATGCACAGATTCGAAAACTGCACACCATATAACACCTAATATCCAAAGAAACCCTGTATCTATGAGAAAATTGGTTGTATGTAACTCTCAAGCTTCTCTCATCTTCTACTCAGGTTCTTACTCTGGTTTCTCCATCTTTTTTCCGTTTCTTTTCCTCTGCAGATGTAATGTTAAATCTAGAAGAAGGGCTCAATGACAAAGGCAACATTTAAGTTCAACTCAGGATTGTTACATGTAAAATAAAAATCTAAAAAAAGTTTCCTAGCTTTTCAAAGTTTTCTACTGTCGTGGTTTAACCCTGGCCAACAACTAAGCACCACACAGCTTCTCAGTCACTCTCCTTCCATCCCCAATGGGATGGGGGAGAGAATCGGAAGGGTAAAAGTGAGAAAACTCATGGGTTGAGATTAGAACAGTTTAATAATTTAATAACAATAATAATAGATTGTAAGGGAAAGAGGAAAAAACAACAGAGAGAAAAATAAATCCCAAGGAAGACAAGTGATGCAAATGAAAACAATTGCTCACCATCAACCAACCAATGCCCAGCAGCCCCCCTGCCAACATCCCCTGTAGTTTTATTGCTCAACATGCCATCACACGGTATAGAATATCCCTTTGGTCAGTCGGGGTCAGTTGTCCCAGCTACGTCCTCTCCCAACCTTTTGTGCACTTCTAGCTTAGTCACTGGCAGGGCAGTGTGAGGAGCAGAACAGGCCTTGACACTGTGTCAGCACTGCTCAGCAGGAGCTACAACATCCCTGTGTTATCAACACTATTGGCAGCACAAATCCAAAACGTAGCCCCATACAAGATACTATGAAGAAATTTAACTATATCCCAGCCAAAACCAGTACATCTACTTGCTTAGTAAATTATTCCGTACTAGCCTGGGCAGTTCAGCGTTTCAGACTGACCAGGATTCAGACAGTAGGCAGAGAAACAACCATATCCCCTGTGGTGCTTAATTTGGTGAAAGTGTCTTGAACTCAACCTATATATGTGTAAGACCTAGCTTTTGCTCAAACAGTTTTCTTTTAAAATATTCAAAGTTTTAAGTGACAGTCGAGCCCACCTTTAATATTATGATAAGTGGTTGCAACAATTACCGTGGAAGAGAGAGGCCTAGACAAACAATTTGGAATTGTACTTACTTTTTGCTCCCAGATAAGCCCTAAACATTAGGCTATAGAGTTGAGATCAGACCTTGCCCACAGTTGTTTATGTAAATTGTTCTTTATGAAGTATGCCAAAGTAAATCAAATTACAGGTTTCTTGGTAAACACTGAATTTGTGCCTATATATTTTATTTTAAGTTATTCCTACACTAAATTCTTCAGTCTGTTTCTGTGTTGGAGAATTATTTTTATTTTAATTATTCAGTAACTGTAACATGACTGTCTAAGGAACTTACCAGTTTTTGACTTAATCATGCTTTTCCATTTCATTTATTGCAGCTTGGTTGAATATATATTTATGCCTTAATTTAGCCAGTTTATGTACAACTAGCAGAGTAGCTACAGTATCATGCAATTACTAGTCAAAAGCTGTGGTTAAGAATTCAGATAATTAGCTTGACAAAGCAGTAGTAGTGTAAGAAGGAGTTGGAGGTGATTATAACATAGCCCATCTCAGCACTTGGTTAACATGTAAAACATGAAACTTGAAAAAGTTTCTAGAGAGCCCTGTCACAGCAGAATATTGTGGTTTGTCTTCCTACTTGTCTTTCCAGACTAGTCTAAAGGGTAGTTGATACAGAGTAGAGACAAAACGCAATGTTGTATGGAACAAATCTATCAAAATAAAATCTCATAAAGCTACTCACTGAGGTGTGTCCTATATTTAAAAATTCTGAGACTTTAGAGTTGTCACCTGAAATGCCCAGTAAATAAGTGTTATTAAATTCACTTTTATAGAGCACTGACAACATGTCTTGTAATAACATCTTTGGTGGTGGGAAAGAAGGAAAGATGTATGGTATATGAAGTCCAAGAAGAAAGTTTAATAAAGGGTTTCTACAAGGTTGTGGTTCAGACATTAGCTGATATTTAGTGTAAGGCTCCTAACTACATCCTAATGACAAACAACTCATCTTGCTTACAATACATTTAAGCTTTTAAACCAAAAGGACAGGCACCATGTCAGAATTTTTAAAGGAGCTGATTATGTTCCTCTGCATTAGTTAGGTCTATACTCAAACCAGCACTGAGACTTGGAGCCTTGACTATAGCTTGAGAGCGCTTCATTCTTTATCTATAATAATAATAATTAAATATCTTTGCTTTGATGAAATGTTTTCAATCTCCTGCAAGATTTTTAATTAACTCTATAAAGCAGAATCTGAATCATAGGTCTTTTGGGAAGCACTTTGGGGGCAATGGTCTTTATGAAGTTAAAAGCCAGAGGTTCCTCCTATGCAGTCAGTGGCTCTGGCATACTCAGAGCTACAGCCTGCACTGCAAGTAGGTCTGTAAGAGAATTTTCCACTAAAATTTTCATCAAGGGAAATTAGCAAGCCCTGGGGTTTTTTCAATCTAAAAAATGAAAGTCAGAACTCCCTGCGTTACACTTTTTTCCCCACCAAAAGAAGCAACAACAAACCTGTGACAGTAAATTAATAACCTTCCCTGATTCCTGCATTTAAACGAGTGAAAAGCCCCTGCCATTTTCCACACACCTGCTGTCCTGATGGCAGCCCCTGCTGCACGGCTGCCTCTGTGAGGAGGACAGGGCTCGTGGCGAAGCGCCTACCCGGAGCCCTGGTGGCTAGCCCAGTCCAGTTGCCCAGATGTGGGGAAGGGAGGGGGAAATCTCTCAGAGCAGATTCCCTGTGTGGGCACCCTCTCCGGTTTGGTAGTGAGAGGCCAGAAAAAACCCTTTTTTTGGGGTGTGAGCATCAAACTCTGCTGCCCTCAGGCCCCCCTGGGTAGGGGTGGGGCACTGCCACCCTTCGCCTCAGGGCCCCGCGCTGCCTCAGACCAAAGGAACATGGCGGAGGGAGGCCTGTAGGCCTCACCCCGGGGGCGGCAAGGAGGGTCAGCATCTGCCTCAGCTGCCTGCTCCTGCACCTCTGTCCCATGGCTGTCCCGGTCTTTTGCAATGTCTGTTTCTGTGAGCCCTGCAAGCCCACCCCACGGTTCAGCCTCACGAGCTGTGGCCATGTTATCTGTGAGATCTGTCTCCAGAAAGGTAATGGCTGCTGCAGGCACGGGCGGCTCGGCCCTCTGCATCAGCGGGTCACGCAGTGCCAGTGTGCACATATTTACCTTAACTGTTAGCATTTCTGACTCACTGTGGAAAAAAAGAAAGGCTTGAACATTTCTTCTTGTCAATCGAATGTTATTGATAAACCTTTTCAATTCTTGGTATTGATTTTCTTTGAACAGTAAAAACCACCTGTGTCTCCAGATAGATCTGGCTGGAGCAACGTGGCTTTGAGAGCAAGCCTTAGCTACAGAAAACTGGAGGCTTTAATAAAACCTGAGTCTGGATGCTTATGATCCATGATTGCATTGTAGAAAAAATAAGATGGCATTCTGTTCTGTCCAATTTTGGAAAGGACATGCTTTTTCATTAGTGAAAGAGCAATTTGCAAAACATAGGATCTGTTTAGGGCAGGTTTTGCTAATAGTCTTAAGACATTTTATATCTCAGTATTGTCACTGAAATACTAGAAAATTTCAGCAGCATTAGGATGATTGGAGGTGATGTTTTGAAGCTCTTGTGTGTTGTATACAATTCCTGAGTCATATTCTGGGACTCCTGTGATGTGCTTAGACGAAGATCTGTGGAAAAGATAGCGGAATAAGGAAGTTGCTTTTCAAAAGAAAAAAATAGCAGACAAATATCAATGTTTTTGCCTTTGAGGTCGTGCTAAATGACCTGGTTTTTGTAAGGGCACACAGAATAAATGATCAATCAGAATGAAAAACTTTTGACTAAAAGTTTTCACAGGGTTGCTGTCGAGGAGAGAGGATCATAAAATGCAGCCTCTAAATATAACTTGCAGACTCCTAGAACCTGAACAACAGCTTTCCTTTCTGCTGTTAATATCGTTTGACAGAAAAAACCCTGAGATATTATATATTTTTTTTCTGTGAATTCAATAACAATGATAATATCAAGTTTAAAATGTATTTACGCTTTAAAGATGTTTATAAACATTGATCCTTAGAATCCTTAGAAAGGAAGCAGCTAGTAAAATTATCAGTTATGAATATTGTAGTCATATGAATTTACTATACATATTTGCTAATATGTTTGCAAATAATCAATGAGACGTTTTAAAAAATGATAGAGTTTAAAAAAGTGATGTGATTAATTTTTCACTGGAAAAATTCACAAGGTAAAATTATTAATTCTTTGAAGTTAGGTTTTCATATATTTTATCAAGAGAGCCAGACTGGGCCCCAATCTAAAAAGTCATATATCTAGTTGACTCTAACTCATTAGTGCACTTAAGCATACATATAATTAAACCAGGCAAGTAATCCTATTTAAATCAAAGGAACTAAAAGTCACCTGCATTCAGTGACATTAATGATATTCATAAAATCATTTACATGAATGCTTATTTGCAGGAGTAAGACCTGATGACATTCACACACATTTTCCCTGTGCAACTGTGTGTAATGGTTTTAGAATCACATTCTTTATTCATGTTTATTTGCATTTCTTGTATAACCTTCAGGTTCCTTCCACAAGCTCCAAACAAAGGTTTAGGCATTAAATTCTGTTAAAAATGTATTCAAAATCTATTGAGTTTGATGTGTATTTTAAATGTGTCTTTACCTTACAGGCAAAAAAGATGAATGTTTGATCTGTAGAACTCCTTGTCATACATTATTGCTTTCAAAACAGGTAAATGAAGCTTTAGCATTGTTGTATTACATTAATCTGTAGTTTGCTTAACAGCTAAATTATTTGCATTACAAAATATTTCCCTTTTGTTTGCCAACTGTGACATGAATATTTACTGAGGTTGGTAGGCTTAGATACTTATGCACTATAGAGCTTTTAGTTTTATGGATTTCTTCAAATAAAAGCCTACAGAGACTCTTTAGGTTTTCAGATTCTGCTGGACTGTAAATCACTCCAGCCTTTTCAAGAAACATGACTGGCTACTGTGTAACATCAGTGACTACTTTCAAAATGTGGAAGAATGTTTATTGACTTTGGTATTTGTACATCAGAGAAAGTGGACTGTAAAGAATTATTTCATGTAGTGGACTGAATCGAAAATCTGCATGGTAGCGCATCGATATTTTCAAGTGCATTAGGTTTATTTCCCTGTTTTCTCTTAAGCTTAACTATTTTCCTCATGGCCATGTGATTAAGAGAGGATCTGAAGTATTGTTGGGAATTCTTGTTATTCACTAGAGAATGAATAGCTTTTAATTCTCTTTCTTGAGAAATCATTAGAAAGATTTAATTTTCCCATTTCTCCCAGGAACCATCTTCTCCTTAGCTGATTTCATAAATGGGTTGTGAAAACATTTATATTTTCCTAGACTGATGCTTACCTAAGAGGCAAGCCTGCCTTACAATGGTAGAAGAAAAATAGTAAGAACATTCAATACAGCTAACACATAAAGTCCTACAAGGCTATAAGGCAATCATGTATATAAAATAGAGGACAATCTGGGACTAAGCAATTAACGGTGACCTTGAAGGAGGGCATGATTTCTCTAGATACATTTAAAACTGAGCTGATGTTTATCTAAATACAGAAATCTCTACCTCTACATACTGTATATAAAACGGTTACACTTATTTCATATTTGTAACCACAGAATCTTGCAGAACTGAAACAGGGTGAAGACAGTGCTACCAAAAATAAAAAATTACAGCAGAACAACAGAATGCAAACATAATACAAAGGAACAATGCACACAGTAATCAAATTAAAAAAAAAAAAAAAAAGCCTATCATAAAACTTCTAAAGGAGGTATTTTAATAAGCTTCCCATATCAGCCTAACCTGGCTGCAAGTTTTGTTATTAATTTCAGTCACAGAATAATTTAGGTTGTCAGGGACCTCTGAAGGTCATCTTGTCCAACACCTTGCTCAAAACAAAGCTAATTTTGAAGTTAGATCAGTCTTAAATTGCAGCATTTCAACAGAACTTGATAATTTGCTTCAAAAATACTGAAATAATTTAAAAACACAATGATTGGGATACTAACAAAAATATTAGATGTTTCATTAGAACCTGCCACTGCTCTGGAGGACTGGAAGGAAGCAAATTACCATATTCTTTAAAAAAAGACATTAATGATGATTGCTTAGCCTTGATTAAGAACAGATAAAATGATTGGAATGATAATTAAAGATGCATATAAAAAAGTCATGGCTCTATAATTCAGGAGCCTGAGTGGAAATATACCTGGTAACCTTTATGAGCTTGAAGCTATGGAAGAATTCCCAATGAGTAGGGGGTCCTATAAATGTGTTAAAACACCTCATCAAATTGTATATTGGGGCAATCAACATCTACACATTAAATATTCTAATCTTTACAGTAAGGCATGCTTGTCACCTTTATATCTTCCTTCTATGTCTCACGCTCCCCACTTGCTTTTTCCCAGAGGATGGTTAAGTGTTATGATAAATCAGAATCTCGCTGTTCATTATTTCAGAATATCATGTTAACATCTGCTACTCCTCCATGCAACAGTTAAAATGTCAACAGTGTTCTACAAACCTTTATTTTAAAAAGTTTTTAAATCAGCAACAAAGCTGGTCGGTTTTTATTTTTCTCAGATCTGATAGGTTCTTAAACCAAGGTCATTGCTTTGTTACGACCCTAAATAGTTTTCTAGAGCTTGCCTCCTATGAATACATTTTAAAGACGCCAAATGTATTTTTATGAATACATTAATATTTCTAGATGAAATTTTATTGTCTTGTTTGTGTTTTCTTTACTTAAATACCATACACAGGTTACACTGTGCTGTCGATCTGCTTTTCTCTTTCTCAGTCTCCAGTTCACCCTGGGGAAATTTTTGAATGCTTTGGCTAATGTGAACCAAATTCAAAAAAGCAGAGGAAGTTTTAAATACAATTAATTTCCTCCTGTGAGTTCTATAAAAATTAGTAGCTCGGGAAAGCAAGGAAAAGCAGTTTAGTTCCCCTGGTAAGAGAAGTGCAAGTACAGCTCGTCAATAACCGAAAATGCAGTTGGTAGCCACATGCACAGTTCTACAGTAACCAAACAGTGCCTGCCATCTTTGCTTTTATGGATTGCTATACAGGACATCGAAGTAGCGGATGGCAGAATATGGGGAACAAAAGATACAAATCTGTTGCAAACCCATGTTATTAATTTAGCTCCTCGTGTAATTATTTTTCATACATATGAGACTGAATTCACTCTTATTATTAAAAATGTATCACAGAAGCACACATTGAAAATAGGTTTGGCAAATCCAGCTCTTATTTAGTCTTGGATATTTGACTTTATACTAGCGTTATATTATTTTTGGAGTACGTAAAAATATTGTCTCTCTGTATGTTTGTGCATTTCCAAATGGCGCAAAGATTAATTCTTTTTTATTCCAATGCAATATTTTTAATTTAAGTGATAGCACTTATCTTTTTATTTTCTTAGTAGCCTAGAAAATTGTTGCTTCATTCACAGGTGTCTTACTTCTTATTTCTTTCAGTAATTCACCTTTCTTTTTCAATTTTTTAAACTTTTTGAGATTCTTTACTACTTCTGGGATTAATTTACATTTTGCCTGCAACAGTTTCAGTTCTTTTTGACTGGATTTTGAAAGGTAGTTCCTTACATGAAAGATGTCTTTTTTTCTGGGACAATCTTCTTTTATCATCTAAATATGTTGGGATTGTTTTTGCTTTTTTATTCAAATTTTTGTTAGTCATAAACCTATCTTCTATTATACAATCACAATGTATGAAAAGGAACCTTCCAGTTTACAGTTTATAGGTAGATTTTTTTTTTTAATCTAGATTCCTCATTTTTAAAAGCTGCTTACAGTTACAGTAGAAGATGATTGAAATGTGATCACTGTTAGTTCTTATTAATGTAACTATTTTAACTTAGTGCTATAACCAGTGTAACTATTTTGGGGTTGTATTTTGGTTGTTTTTCTTATGAATAAATTAGGAATACATGTGTTCTGGATCAAAGTAACACTTAGCTAAGTTATCTACATTGCTTTGTAGATTTGGATAGATGTCCAAATGCCACTATCATTCTGAAATTCACTTTATATTTTGTAGCATTTCTTTCTCACTATAAATAATAAATATATTCCTGAATTGCAATGATAGCTTAGGTACAGAGCACTTACTCAGCATTTTCTAAAAACACAGATGTCCGTTTGTGAAGCCACATCACGATCTCCGATTAAAAGTCTCAGTCATAAAATACTTGAAAAATTCAACTATGATTTTAGGGCTTTTTTCTTATGCTAGGATAGCATTCTGCTGCCCAACAGGCAGGAGAGATAAAGGGATCCCAGTCAGCATTGGAACCATGCCGAAAAAGGACTTTGAAACAAAACTGATTATAAAATGCATCCATGTGGCTGGGGATGGTGAGAACCAAAACGCCCAGAAGGGGACTGCCAGAAACCTGGCTTTTGGTCTGAAGGCAATGCCTCTTCCAGGGGACCACAAGATCTTCCTTGAATGTCCTCTGGAAATTGTTATTGTCTTAGTTACAGTAAGTATATATATGTGTAATATATTTAAACATAAACACAAAGCTTTCCAGATGATTAATAAGGACATTAATTAAAACTAGGCTTTTTTTCTGTTTCTGTATCATTCTACTCTTTATCTGTCCATTTTTTATTTATATACATCAATCAATTTAAGGAACAAAATGATTTATTTAACATAGCTTGCAAATAAAAATGCTAACATTGGTATACTTTCTTTTCCTGATAGACAAATCCTGATATTCAATCACTGTTCATGGGAATAGACATGTTATGCAAGAAATATTCAGAAGAAATAACACAGGTGAATCTGCCTTATAACTTTTTAACTCTATAAAATAATCAGCAACTTCTACAGATTTTTATATAAATGGGAAAAATATATAAGTGAATGCTTGAAAATGACTGTATGCCTGTTACCATCTTTACTTCCTTAATTCCAGTTTCAAAATTCTTAAGAAAGCATAAATTATTCATCACGGTCACTGCTTATGTTTTCAAACTCTCTCTGAGGACCACTAGTCTGGTTATTTTAATGATGTAAAATCACTTTCAATGCCATGCAATGAAAAATTAGATATGCCAGAACCTTAAACATGCCCAGATAGTGTGCCCTAATTATAGCAATAAAAAGTTACACAGTGAAAACCTGAGCTGGCTAAAGCCCTGAGCTGAATGTGCGCTCTCTCTTTTTTTTTTTTTTTTTTTTTTTAAATCAAAGTGATTTAACCCAAAACAGGTCTGCTTTTTTCAGACAGATGTAATAAAAGATTTCAAGGTAAATTTTCTCCCTGCCTTCTGTAAACTGCAGGCAGGATGCCTTCGTTCAGCCTTAGCTTTCAGTCCACAACTTCAGTAGCTGTCTGGGCCAAACGAACACATAAAACTCCCATTGCCTCCTCATTTTCTGCATCTCTTCAGCGTGGCTTTGGGACTTGTTCTTGTCCTTGTCTGTCCTACTGAGCATTTCAGTGGCAGTTTCAACCACTCTAGGTTGAACTGTGGTAGTACATCCATCCTGAACACATCTGCAACCTTCGTTGTGTATTCTCATCTCCCTTGGGCTGGTACTTGTTGGGTCTTGCGGTGAGCTTGCTGACCCAGCAGAAAAGTAACTCAGGGAAGATCACCTGCTTGCTTTAATGGTTGATTATGGATTCACATTTGCTCTACTCTATGCTTCACAAACTTCTCCAAAGCTGAGCGTGGTCCCTTTCCTCAGCACTCTGCCTCCTAAGATACATAGGTGACACAAGGTAAACAAGAAGCCTTCATCTGTCCTTCATACACACTTTTTAACAGCATGTACGATGATCAGCAGTTATTCTGTAAACTGAACAAATCCATACAGCTATACCACCAATCACACATGAATACAAACTTCTGTAATGCATCAAAGAAAGGAAAAAATGGACACAATCTCAAAAGACTAAGGTGGGTTTTCTGTAGCCTGAGATGACCTGTGGGAAACATCCTGAAGTGTAATTAAGGCATTAAGGTATGTTCAGAACTTCTGCCAGCATCAAAAGACATGAGAGCAGCTTTTGCTCTGTTAGGGCAATGGTTTATCTTATTTAATATCCTGTCACAACAGCAGGTGCTTAGGAAAGCATATGAGAGCAAGGCTGCCATGTAGTGGTATGTCTTCAGAACAGCCTCCCACCTTTCAACAGCTTGTGGCACAGGGATATCTCAAAGTGGGCTTGGTGGCTTTGCATTCACAAGCTTTTGGTGTTTTTCCCCATGTAATTGTCAAGTTGCTTTCTGCATATTTAGCACCTATCACATACTATGGAAAGGAGGTCTACAGGTTATACACTGTGTGATGATGATTTCCTTTTTCAGGTTTTGACCTGCTACCTGCTGGTTTCATTTGATATGCTTGAATCCCATTCTAGAGGAAAAAGTAACCATTCCCACACACTCCATCTGTGCTAATCATTAGTTTTAGACTGCTAAGAATCCCTTCTTCAACTGCCTTTTTTTCAGCCCTGAAGACTCATACTCTATGTGGTCATTGTTTTACTGAAACTCTTACATACCTCTGATTAATCTGAACTATTTCCAGACCTACTATATCATTTCTGAGGTGTTAAGCAGACTCAGGATATAGTAACATACATTTTTTGAAGTGGAATACTGATGTTCCCTATTCTATTCCTTTTCTAGCCACTTCTAAGATCTGATTTGCTTTTTTGACTGGTACTGAGCACTGAATTGACATTTTCACAGATTTCTCCTTTATAGACCCAAGACCTCATTTCTGAGTGGTGGGAGACAGCTCAGAGCCATTACTTTCTGAGTGACTGTTTCTTGCATCAGTTCTTCTGTAGACACTTCTGATCCTTTGAATGAGTATCCAATGGGAACCTCCCAGGCTCTTCTACAGTGAATAAAAAGTAACCATTTCAATTAAATACTCTGCTATGGATTTATCTTCTCTGAGTGTTTCTTCTTGATTGTCTCTATTCCTACACATTTTCTCGCAGTTTTCTTAACATGTGAGAAGAAAGATTTATTAGTAAGTTATTGCCCACTGTAATTTGTTCCTCAAGCTCTTGTCTTGCCTACCTTGTGTGTTTTTACTTTTAACCTGTCATGGTTTATGATCCTCATTTGGACACAAGAAGTGCTTACACACCACCAGACAGTGTGTCTAACAATTATTTTTTAATTAACAGGATATTTTTACAAGGCAAGTTATAATTGCCAGTAAGACACATTACTTTTTATGTTGCCATTAATTTTATGTGTTTGCTTAGCACTAATGAATAAGAAACACTGCAGCTAAACTGCAGTGTCCAATGTCTTTACCTTGTTATTGAACATAGTGTTAAAATGTAAATTCAGTGAAATAAATCTACCAACTCTAGGGTACGTCATACTAGATTACATAAAGTTTATAAGACTTTCTCTAGCACTGATAGTAATTTGGAATGTTTTGTTAGAGAGGATTTGAAGAGTAAATATTAAATACTTGTTAAAATATAGAAAAATTTGAATACTGTAAAGTAGTTCTCCATCACTTTTTTGTTGAGGTTGCATAAATGTAATTATGTGAAGCTTGATATAACTGTATTTATTTTTAGATTTCAGAATTTCAAGAAAAACATCGTAAACATTTATTAGCATACCACAGACAAAAGGTAACTCTAATTGTGATTTTCTTATTTTTTTTGCTTATGTTTGCCTTGTTACTTTGGTTTATTTTTAGAAAATATATTCACCTTTTATTGGAATACTTAGAATAATTTATCAGTATTGCCTCATTTCTGTCATTATAAATACCAGTTTTTAGTTGTTTAAAATCTGTAAGGGCGTTATTAATTATGGTTACTATTATTTAATAAAATAGATTTTGAGGGGTGACTGAGATTAAATTGAAAGTCAAAGGACAGGGAGAGAAGAAACCAATTCACTGAATGGAGGAGAAAGTGAAAGAGGTGGGGAGAGATTGGTACTTCGATAATAAGCCTGGAGGAAAAGAGTACTGCATAAGGAAATTCACAACTGGGTTCTCATGCTTGGCTCTCTTGTTTGTGGTCCCCTTCCTTATTTCTAGTATGTCATCCTTGTCACCGTCAACCAACAGCTCTCATGGCCTTGATAAAAGCTTCTTGGTTGCTGTTTCTGTGAGTTGTACAGATACTGGGGAGTGGATGATGGTGTGTGGTGTGGGCACTTGATGTCCATGTTCCTGGCAAATCTAGACCCTGTGTTGAGCTAGGACCCAAAGATATTAAAACCCAAATAGTTATTCACCTTCTTTAAGATATTTTGGCCTTAAAATGATCCAGTCCTACAGAGCGACAGGGTAAAGTACATTGTTCCTGACATCTGTACTGGTCACTTCCTTTATCGAACCTAGCTCTCATTAGGAAAAAGAAAAAAGAAGAATAAAATCAGACCTTATGTAAATTAGGTTTTGTCTTTAAACGTTTTTGCAGAGTTTCACATCTGCAAAAAGAGCATAATATCTCCCACAAACTATGATTTTGTAAAGGTATACCAGGTAACGTTATTAAAGAATCCAAATAATATTGTGAGAAGAAGCATGAAAAGTTAACAGGAAAATTCATAATGTGTCTTCAAATCAAAATATGAATAGTGTGAAGTAATGAAGGAGTAAGGTCATACAAAGGAAATTAAGGATAAAATATAGATGCAGTATTGAGGCTATTGAGTAAATTTTTACATCCTTCATAAAATATAATGTATGATCATGTAATGAAAGACTGTAAAACGTACACATACTAGGGAGCTGACCTAATGTTCTTGACCTTAATGTTCTTCAATTTTGCGAGCTCATAACATTCTTTAATGGAGATATTTTTGTTGTGTCTATAACATAATAGGAAATACTCTTCACATAAGCTTATTACAAACAGATACTGCAAAGAACTGAATAAATATTGAATCTGAAATGAGAAATATGGGAACATGGTATTTGGTATTTTGTACAGTTGTTGGTATCTTTTCTAGATAATCCCATATTAAATAACAGAATGGTTGGGTTTGGAATGGACCTCTGGAGATCATCTAGTCCAACCCCTGAAGTTATGCAACATAACTTTTATATCAGAGACAGAAAAGAGGAAGAAAAATAAAAGCAAACTATTTTTAAGCACTTTTCTTAGTATTCATTTATCCAATATTACCAACACACTTAACAAAAGTCATTCAAACTAGGTCTGTAACTGCCAAAAAGAAGCATATCTTTTCAGACTGACTGTTTAATGGATCCATATAACAGCTATAGTCTTGCCCCAATAAATCTGGAATAGCAATGATATCTAAGATTAAAACCCATAGAAAACAACCTTTCAACACTTTAGAATACTAGCTGTATGAAAATGAAGTTGCATATCACACAAATAGATTTTGTTTAAATCTATGATTATCTTGCAGACGGTAAAGTTGGAAGAATCTCTCAAGAAAGTAACACAACAAATGCATCAAATACAATGGTAAGAGGTTTAATGCAGCAAAAGTAAATGAGAAATAGTCTTTATAATCAGACAACATTAAGTTTAATTGATAAAACAATAAAAAAGTCATGCTTTATTTGCCTTTCTCATATATTGTGTTGTATAAATAGAAGAAGCGTATTTTTACAGAAAGAAATGAACAGCGATTTCTGTCATGAGGTTCATTTTCTTCACATTAATCAAGCCTGTCAGGAAGGAGTCCTTTTATTCTTAAAGTCAAGTCAGTAGTTACTCTAAAAATGAACTTTTAACAATCTCTATCATATAGATATTAAGTTTTGAAATTTTTATTTGCATTTACATTAACATGTTTGTGTTTTTCCAATGGGCTTTCCAGCATCAGCCTGGAAAGTACTATATCTTTCTTAGTATATATCCCATTTGCAAAATTACCAGAGTTTTGTAACATGATACTCATCTTCTCTGCTTCTAGTAAAAATCAACTTCCTGCCTCATCTTAAATTAGTCTTTTTTCACAAATGTGTCAAAGAGATAGCCAAGAATTAGTTCATCGTTATCCCCCTGCTCATTGACTGATAAACCTTAATCTTTTCATCTTATTTATTTCCAAGTTAAGGCCAAAGCTCTTTTTGATACCTAAGTGGCCTCTGTGCTATTATTTTTCATTTAATTAAATTTTATTTCAATTATTTGTTTGAAAATATCATATTTTTTAAATCATTATGTAGGTCTCCTCAATATTGATGTAACTTTCTATCTTCAGAACTTTCTGTCTTCAGATTTCACAAACTGCGGGCTATCCCTGAGTCATCAGGGAGTATATTAAACAGGATCAGTTGCAAGACTCACCCTTTTTTTGTTGTTGTTTCCCTTTTAATATTATTTATGGAATACTTACCTGAATTAATCGCTCTTGTCTCTGCTTATCTTAAAGTCCCCATGGTCTATACAGCACTCTAATGTTTAAACTGAATTAATGCAGAAAAAATGTACTTTTTCTTACTACTGTTTAAAAAAATCTTACTAGAACATAAAACAAAACAAAAAAGATATCAGATACTGCGATCCACCTATGGTGAAATTATTACACTTTCCATATGACATTTGTTTCTATGTCGTATTTTATCCTTCTCATTTTCTAAGATTTCAAAAACTACTGGGAAAAAAACCTAACAGGCTTGGTCTGCTTTTCGCTTTTAGTGAATATGGGTATTAAGATTATTTAGTGTACAGTTACAATGTATTTCTTTGTATAGATCCACCTTCTTGAGAAAAGCACTTCATGAATGCCACTTCATGAATACCAGTCATCAAGGATGCTGAAATCTCCTTAATAAGCCAGTTCATGAAGCTGGCAATTTAATTGCAGAATTTTGTTGATCTTTATTCCTTTTCTGTGTTTTTTCAGTATAGACTTTTATTTGACTCTGACGTTCACATAATACTGTATCATGCTCTCTTATGCTACTTGGTGCAATATAACTGAAAGAAAAACAGTATAAAGGAAACTATGTATGTGGTGGATTGTCATAGTTTATATATTTTTATCCACTGCCTCCTTTTTCTTGGTTGCATCTCAAATAAATAGCATCTTGGTTATACCAAATGCAGAGTTCTTACTGACTTTCAGATTTTCCAGAGTTCTACCAAGAGACCGTGACCTAGGGCTTCTCCTTGCATGCCCAGCAGACATATTCCTCCTATTTATGGTTATTGGCAAAGGTATCAGTTTTATGTAGCTGTTGGTGAATAGCATAAATATGCCAACATCTCTTTTGATAACTGGATTTTTTAAAGTTTGGGAAATGTATACATCGAAATGAAGATTTTTGGCTCCCATAAAGTACTTTGCCATAATGTTATCCTAAATTGATATTGTTGGGCATGTCATGACTGATACAGACGTTATGATATAGAGAAGTTAATAGCTTATCAAATAGATTGTTATTTAATTTCATGGCAAATAGTGTCATGCTGAAAACAGCTATTGATGGATAAAATGCTTTGATTTTATACTTTATTGACCAGCTAGACAAATTAACTAACAAAACCAGATTTCAATTTATATTTGTTGTTTCTTCTGTTTCCCCTTTAGTATGAAACCTTTTGAACAAACTACACAACTACCGTTTTCCAGTACAAGTAGAAATCCACTTTCCAGTAAGAAGTGTTGGTTTAATATACTAACTGTGGAATACATATCACTGCATATATCTATGTTCTAATAATAAATTTATTAATGACTTTAGTTCCTTTAAGAAAACAGAATGGTTACTCTTCATGTTCTCTTCATCCTGGTCATCTTTCCACTTCTGAAATGTAGGTACAAATCTGTTAATTTTCAATTAAAATCTTAACAGTGACAACATACTGATATTTTATACACAAAGCCATTTTTTGTAGTGAATTTGAAATAAGTATATTTTCTGATTTTGTGTTTTGTTTCTACAAACTGTGTAAGTATGAAAGAACTGGGGAGGGTCTTATCTATCCAAGTGTACATAATAACTACTTGTATAGATTGCCTTTATACTCACTGGAAAAAACTCTTAGGCATGATGCACCTTATTCTAAAGACTTTCTGGACAGATAGATTGATTAATTAGTGAGGAACTCTTCCCATTGACTGTAGGGAAAAGCTAAATGACTTGTACAGACACCTATACGTACATTGTAGCTGTCTAAAGTTCTTGTTGTCTAAAGCTCATTACATTTTAAATAAATGGAACATACAGCTTGCTCAAGCTAAAAGTTTTCTATACCTGTGACTATGACTTTACTTTTTATAAAAAATAAATTTTCAGAATGCCCTTGTTGCGGAGGCAAGTGACAAATATATAAATATGTATATTTATTCTGACTTAAATCCAAGAATAACAATGCTAATCATAAAATAACTTTCTCTGTAAATGTCTAAACCAAAGCTCACAATGAATTAATAGATTTTTCTTACTGCTCATGGTTTTTGGAACAAGTCTTAAATACTCATATGTCTTATGCATTATGTATTATGCTTTTCCATTATTAATCAAATTTAACATGAGAATATAATGTAATTTTAGTCATTATAATGAATGTGTTATTTTTATTACAATGTCATACTTATTTTGACCTTTGTTGTAAGAACGGAGTCAATGGAAATTGGTCCTGTACCTTCGCCAATGAGGAAAGTAAGTGGGTTTTTTGTACATATGTGTGTATATATACATGTATATATACGCTTTTGATTTCTCCTACTCTGTTAATACTGCAAAAAATAGGATCCTCCCCCCCTTCAAAACAATTCTTACGTACATGCTGATTTCAGATATGCTTGATGCTTGCCAAAAAGAAACCAAAAGGAAATAAATCGCAACATTGATTTCTGGAACTATATTCTGCACATGCCATATACAAGCTTTTAAACTTCTGACGCTAAATTAAATGGCAAATTCTTGAAATCTCAGTATGTTTATATTATAAAAACATTGTAACTGTTTCCAAAATAAATGTTGCTAATGCATGAAGCTGAGAGTTGCAGTTAAATTTAAGTTCTAATATATTAAGGAATGGAAATATATGTAAGATATCCACTTTCACCAGACCTCATGTAGATTTCTCCAGTGCAGATCTATGCTAGCATTTCAGGGTTTTCTTTATAACCTATGCATTAGTTATATCCATAGACAGACCTATATCCATAGGTATAGCCTATGGATTAGTATGTGTGATTCATCTCGTTCTAAAGGATGCTTATTGGTGTCATTCCTGTTTCTATTCCTTGACAATAAAGGGAATTTTGAGGGATCAGGCTGGATGTAAATGCTGTCCTTGCAGATGTCTGAAGTTACAAGAGGTGAATGACTTGCCACTCTTAACATCACATCACACGGAGTTTGAAAGCATTCCTGAAATTTCATTCATGATGGATAGAAGTTTTTTTTTCTTTTAAGCCAGAAATCAAGCCAGTTATTATCTTTCACCTTTCATAAACAATTTTGTTTGCTGCTTGACCAGATGATCTTGCTTTTGTCTATGCTCAGGGGCACCAATGTGTGTATAGTATGCGTATATATATTAACATGTGAAAACATGTTAAGAAAAATCTAGGTGTAGAAGTCAATGGTCTGAAAGCAGTGTTAGAACCTGATATTTGAGCAGGGAATTGCAAGCTTTGAATGACGTCTCTAAGATGAGAATGAAGGCAGGAGGTTTTCACTGTATTAGTATTCTGATTAGGAGAGGTAACATGCAGGAACAGATGCTAGCTTAAGAATGGAATCTCAGTGCAGAAAATGATGTAAGTTTCTGATATTTTTCTTATCTGAATGTGACAGAGAGGACTTCTTGCAATAAAACTAAAATGCATGTACTTCCCACCTCTCCCCTCCCCCCCAGATCTCTAAAAATTAGTAACTTTTGAGGTTTTGCATTTTAGTGCTATGAACAAAACTGGCAGTGGAGAGCGCCAGAAATCTGCAGGCTTTATAGACCTCAAAAATATAACATTGTTGCTTAAAATACCTTAATAATTAACATACTTATTACACTGTAATTAATACCATGCCATTTGTTTAGCCCGAGACACCGACCGGTCCAACAAGATTATCATTAATAACTCCACCACAAGATGGACGTATGGGTGAGTAAAAATAAAGTTTATAACTGGATAACATTTGTATTACATTAAGAGGATTAGTGAATTAAAATCCATACATTAGCAATTTACTAAGCAAACTTGAACTGTGTTGAGGTATAAGGAGCTTATCATGTAGACATCAATCCAGCAGACAGGCAATGGTTAAAAATGAAGAATGAAATAAGTCTTCCTTACTGAAGGAGGTCCTGACTTACTCTGTTTTGTGAATAATTACTTGTAACCAAAATTATTTTTGCTGAGCAATCACAGTCAACAGTTGCAAAGAAAATACCGTAATGTTGTGTATGGTTAAACAGAACAGGCACACTTGCAATATATGTTGTTGACCCCTATTAACCATCATAATTATATTTGTTTATGGTTACCAGAGATTAACATTGTCCATAATGTCATGTTAAAAATCACATGAGGAAAAGGCAGGGAAACTAAATGGAAGATACAAAAGTATTTCATAACAATAGAGAGGTAATTAAGTTGGGATCAAGAATTTCTTCAGAAAGGTGATTTTTTTTCACCATATCACTGTAATAAGGTATAAGACATTTTACCTGCCTGTACTTCCTTTCATTCCTGGGCTGTTGCAGAGCTTGGGTAACACTCTGCTGTTAATAAGATGTGAATGACAGCCTACTGAAATTAGTGCAATCTCCTTAAGTACTGTTTATTTGTGAGCAGATTCCCAGAATTCCTAATGCTCTGCAGGTCTACCATTCATAGAATCATAGAATGGTTTGGGTTGGAAGGGACCTTAAAGATCATCTGATTCCAACCCCTCTTCCATGGGCAGAGACACCTTTCACTAGACTAGATTGCTCAAAGCCCCATCCAGCCTGGCCTTGAACACGTCCAGGGAGGGGGCATCCACAACTTCTCTGGGCAACCTGTTCCAGTGCCTCACCACCCTCACAGTAAAGAACTTCTTCCTTATATCTAATCTAAATCTGCCTTCTTTCAGTTTAAAGCCATTACCTCTTGTCCTATCACTACATGCCCTTGTAAAAAGTCCCTCTCCAGCTTTCTTGTAGGCCCCTTTCAGGTACTGGAAGGCTGCTATGAGGTTTCCCCGTAAGCCTTCTCTTCTCCAGGCTGAACAACCCCAACTCTCTCATGTGTCTTTTCCTGTGTCCCTCCCATTCTTGGTTTTACATTCGGCATGTTTCTGTAACAGTCCATTCTCAGGCAGTTTTCCAGCTGGCTTCAGCCATCTCCAGCCACATAAGGAGCTTTTACCACTCTTGTGTTTTTGGTGGAAATGTCCTGAAACAAAGACAAGTGCAATTGCAATGCAGTTGTAATGAAGGAGCAAAAATTGCTTTTTCTATGTTATGTCTGATTTATACATTCAGATCCTTCTTAAATGCATGCTTCCCTATAAATTTATGGGTAACAAGATAGCAAGAGTTGAGGTTAACTGTTTTTTTATTGTGTCTAAATATAAATAGACATTTAATTAGATAGTAAAATTATATGTGGAACAGTTATGTGTTCAGCACATTTCAGAATCAACCCATAAAGTTTTGCAGTGAACGAAGCTGAATGAATCAAAGTGTACTTGCAAAAGTAAGGGCAAGTAGAAACAATGATTTAATGGTGCACCAAAGAAAGTTTCCTTCTCTGAGATGGACAGGGAAAAAAAGAATAGCTGAAGAACTGGAGCACCTCAGCAGAGCTATGTTGATAGTCTAATAATAGTCTAATAAATTAAAGAAGGTGAAAGAAACCAACTTACATGTTTAACTTGAACAAGATTTGCAGGAATGGTGCAATATGATGGTTTCGTGACAGCTAAGCTCTATGTAGGATTAATCTAGTGAGACTAAAAACAATTTTTCACCTTTAACTTCTGTTGGAGTATTGCTGAGGACTTTTGATAGCTTTCACTTTTGCTGGATCTCCCAGCAAGAGGTACTGGAAGACAACTCACGCCTCAGCAAATGTCTTGTCTGTGCTAAACTGTAAAAACACATTATTAATTTTTAGGGCTATTTTAATCCTTTCTCAAGTGACATGGTGACTTTATTTTCTCAGCCAGTTCCTTTTCATTGCCTATTGTAATTGTGCACCATTTCTAATTCTTGAATAAAAACCTATCATGAATTTGTCCCAAATAGTGCAATTAAAGTACTAATCTTTGTTTCCAAAGTTATCTATTAAGTAAAATGGGTAATTCATATTGGTCCTGTTTTCAAAAATTCCATTCTTACAGGTAGTGTATCCTACAGAAGTTCTCAGTCATCTGGAATAATGTCAGGTCAAAATAGTAGAGCAGGATCTACAAGGTAATTAAATACCTTTTCAAGATGTTACTGTCTCCTGTGAGAGACTGAAATTTCTCTTATCTGGTCTGTATTAATCTGTATGTTTAAAGGTTATATTCTCTATCTGAAGAAATGTTATTGAGCAGGCTAGCTATCACCTATATGAATGTTTGTTATTGTTGGAAGGTTTTATTTTGAAATCACTTTCTTCAAAAATAGGATATTAGAGATAATATGAGTTCCTGTAACTGTGGACATCCACAGTCATGGTACTTTTATACAAAGGTAGTACTTTTATAGTAAGAAAGTGCAACAGCGTGTCTGCTTTATAATTCTAAAAATCAGAGATGACAACACAATATCTACACAAGAGCTATTCTTTGAATAACCTGAACATATTCATCCAGCGTGTAGCAGGTGTTTTGGGTTTTTCATCTAAACATTAAAAATGTCTCAAACTGTGAGAATTATTAACATCAATAAAAAACTTAAAATGGTTCCAGAAAAAGTAAACTCTTGTTCTTTATAATCATTACGCCAAATATATCTTCGTAGCACAAATTTAAAATATATATAACAAAATATTTCTTTTTTTTCCATCTCTGATTCCCATATCATCTGGTTTTTTTGCTTTTTAAAATATGTAAAAATCCTAAAGAAGTAAAAGTATGATAAGGAATATGTAGAACACAATAATTTATAGCATTTTCTATTAAAATATTAGCAGTGTGAATTTAAGCGGTTTTGAAATCTCTTGTACTATGAAAGTAGTCTGAAATCATATCCATGAATTAATTTCATTAACAGATCCACACCAATAGGACTACCACATAGTGGATGTTCACTTACATCATCATCTGGATCACAAAGTAGTAGAAGGGGGTCATGGGCTACTTCTGATTTCAGAACTCCTCAGTTGTATCCATTTACATCACCTTCCCCACAGTCATCTGTCACAAGACATCCAATCACCATCTCTGGACTTCTGCAAAGACAACATTTAGGCAAGTATATTTTATAAAATAACAACATTTAACACTTCCTGAAAAATTTTAAGCATAACATATGCTTATTATGTGTTTACTAGAGAACAGTAAATAAGAAATAAATTAAGCAACACAAAATTGATATTTCAAAATTGGAAGTAGGCTATCAGCAAAATATGAAAAATATTGATGTTTATGATCAGTATTTTGCCTTAGCCTTCTGCGCAACAGAATATCTACTGTGAAAATGTGTTCTTGTTTCACCCCAGAATAGTATTTTATCAGACATTTAAATCAGATAATTTCCATAATAGTTTTCTAGAAAAACACCAGTTCTAAATAACGCAAAGCATATAATAATTGCGCAAAAAATCTCAAGTAAGGAGTAGTGAAAAGAAAAACATGAGTGGAGGAAGTGCAGTGAACTCAGTGGGAATCATAGCAAGACTCAGATAGTCAACAGGAGTCCTTTAATAAAGCAGAACAGTTGAGTTGACACATGGGGAAGAAGGAAAAAAAATGTCTATAATGAAAAGAACGAATGGGAGACAGTTCCTGTATGACTGAATGGCGTATTGTAGAAAGTGGGTGACAGATGACAGCTCTCTATGTCCAGCAGAGAAAAAAGGAACATAAAAGGAAGCTGCAGTATTCTGAGAGTAAGGAGTGAAGTATTAGTCACCTGGTTATCAGGAACTAGGGAATATTAATGGAAATGAACAAATGAGTGAACTCATTCTGAAAATGAACAGATGATGAGACAGAGAAGAGGAAGGAAGATGGGTTAAGGAATAGAAAAAAAGGTGAGGATATTAAAAGGGTTGGGAGACGACAAGGAGCCTAGAACAGTGCGTGGGACAGAACAAAGGCTATAGAGGAAGCAGATTAAAGAATTTATGAAGAATGGAGATAAGAATGCAGAATATTAGTGTAAAAGAGGAAGCAGGATGGACCAAAGGAAAAAGATGAGAGGACAGTAAAGGTCGTTTTTCCTGCAAAGCAAGAGAAGTAGAAAAGAGATGCTCTGGATAGTTACAACAAACAGACCAAACAAAAAAGCTAAGAATAAAGAAATGATGGAAGGAAATTAAAGAAGACAAATGCATTTTCTAGTCTTTTATTTTTATGTTTTATAAATATTTATTTCATTGTACTTCTCTGTCACTTGCCCTGTATATTCACAATTTGGGAGGAAAGGCTTAAATGATAATTATGATCATTTGTTGCTGGCCATTTTTCCCATATTCTTTATGATATTAACTTTATTTCTTTTATTATTACCTATTATCCCATCACAGACTTCAGTAGTAATCTTCCCAATCCCATGATTTTTTCAGTCCTAGTACTGTTCTCTCATTTGCCAAATTTTCTGCCTCTACTTCACATTTCTTACAGATCTAGCTGTCAAGACACACACATAAATGTCCATAAGTGACAGTAAAAAGGGAGATAGTCCAGGGTATTATTTGTTGAGTGCAGCATAAAACTAGCAAAAGTAGCTGCATACAGACTAGCCCAAGAGGGCTGTAGGTAAGAATTGCAGTGGGGCAGATTAATTCATAGAATCACAGAATCATAGAACAGCCCAGGTTGGAAGGGACCTTGAAAGATCATCTGGTCCAACATTTTGTGGGAAAGGGAGCCTAGATGAGATTATCTAGTACCCTGATCAATCACATCTTGGAAACCTAATTCTCGTATTGCAAAGTTTACATCACAAGTGAAATCTTTGTTATTTACATTAAAAGGATAATTCAGCTATAAAGCATTTTTCAGTGCATATGAATAAATGTGACCTTTCTATTGCAAGAGTGACACATCCCAAGTGGTTTTGAGTTCATGAAACCAAAATAAAGATATTTTAAGAAATTCACTCATACTCAAGTTATGAATGCTTATAGCTTGTAGAAGCTTACCTCATAATTGTTTTTCTTGTGGAATTTCTGGACAGAGATACAGCATGTGAAATAATGCATGAACCTGATAGAATCTGTAAATAATGTAGTAGAAATCAAAGTTAAAAAAAAGCAGCTGTATTGAACTTAAGTATTAGTCATCTTTGAGCTACATGTTTGCAGGTTAATTGCAGTTCATATGCAGAACAATGCTTTGGACATTCACTTGTGTAGCTGAAATTGGAATATGGCAAAAATACTTTTACAGAAAGGGAAACCTAATTCTTTTATGTAAATACAAAGTATTGGGTTTATTTTTAATTTTTTATATTTTTCACTTTCTCTCTTCCTTGAATAAGTTCCCAAAATAATTTACATGCATAAAGTTTTCCATTAGCCTTACTAATTTTTTTTTCCATTTGTACTTGTATTCTTATTCTAGGATCTACAAATTTTGGAGGACATTCAACAGAAAGATAAGCAAACATCTGTGAATTGTTTTGGTCAATAAGCATCTGGATAAGCCCTACACAGTCTTTGGATATCAAAATATTTGTAATTTCTATAAAACATCAAATTGGCATAAAACAGCTAACTATTCAGCATGAATAATGTATTTAAAACATAACTGATCTTGCTGACTAACATCTACAGTAGTTTTAAACAGGAGTACAAAATCCTCTTGCTGTTTTTAGAAATTTTGGCTTAAAATATATTGTCTAAATAAACAGCCTTTATTAATTAAGTGTTAAGATAAAATGTGATTATATATTCAATGAACATTTCTTGCTGTGAATGCATTGAGCTGCAGCAGAACTCTATTTTTAAATGGTTGCACCTGTACAGTATTAGAGATGAGACCCAGTCCTAAAAAAAAAAAAAAAAAATTTATGGATTTTTGATCCCAGAACTCCAAATTTTGGTTCTTACTCAACAGATGATTTTTTGTTTGCACTGTTGAAAGGGGTAAGGTTTGAGGGACATTGCATCCTAGCGGGCTCTGCCAAGCTTGTAATACAGTATCTATTCCACACTCCATGAAGTTTATAATTTTATTTAGGTAGCAATGATTTCTTCCCAAAATGGAATGAAATAAGGGAACTGGGACGAAGAGACAAAACACAGTGGAAACTACCTTTACTCTCACACAGTAATAGCAACTGGAGACTCTGAATGGAGGGTGCTAGAATGCAACATTTTTTTTTCGAGAATAACTCTTATGTTGAAATTCCCACCATTACTATGTATGTCTGGCAAAATTTTGGTATGCCTGAGTCATCAAATATGCACCTTTGTTTTGTTTTGACCCTAATTTTACCTGAACTATTTTAAAAATGATAAAACTAAAAGCTGTTTTTTTGAGATAAAGTCCTCTGAATACATAATAAATTTCTTTTGGTTTGATATGTTTTGCTTGACCGAAAAGAAAAGTTACAACAGAAAGGGGAGTATAAAGGAGTTCTTTTTGTGATGCTGAGACAAAGTGGTAATTCACCCAGAAAACAGAAGAGTGAATGATTGTTCTTAGTACCTTTGAATTTTGACTTCATCGTTCTTATCTCCCTAGCTAGCTACTCTGATGAGTTTTAACTGGCAAGTGTGCCCCTTGAATGAGGGTAAAATAGATGGAGAAACACCTGTTTTGTGAACATCTTTGAAGCAGGGGCTTCCATAACAAATTTTAAGCTTCACATTTGCCGTATTTCAATGTAAAACTGCTTTAATTTTTTTTACCATCCATCTTCACCGAATGTTTCTTGCTTTCGTGAGGAATTAACGTCCTTTAATCTTTAAGAAATTTGCAGTTCGCTAACGATACACCAGAGGGTGCTAACTTACCTCTAAACAAATTTACTTAGTCATAGCACTCGGGTAAGTGGAGTAAAATCTGTATTATTCTGGCCGTTTCACTTTGTAATTTATATAGAAAAGCTACAGATAATAAAAAGAAGGGCAACAAAGTGATGTAGAGTCTGAAGATAAACCATCAGAAAAGCACATGAACAACAGATGTGAGGAACTGAATGAACTAAATTGGAAGTTAAAAACAGTAGTTCAGATACAGTAGCCCACAAATACGTGAAAGGTAAAAATGGAAGCCGGGACTAGTCATGCTAGTGGGATAAACAGTAGCGGTCTGAAGGAAGAAATTATTTAGGCTTGATATTGGGAAACTTTCTTAACAGAGTACCTTGGCAATGCCCTAGTCTGTCAGGACAGGGTCAGTGCGTCGTCACACTGGGTATTCAAGACTTCAGATTTAAGATGTCGGTGCTAAAGCTGTGGTGTATAGCCTTGAGAAACACAGAGACTGAACTGGCCTCAAGTTCTTTTCAGTATTTCTGTCTGCAGCTTTCTGGCTTTAGGTCATAAAAGGGCACTAATTTATCTTTTGTACTTTTCTGGGAGAGAACACAGTATATATTTCACTACAAGGGTGTTTTATGCACATAGGAACAATAGCATGAGATTTTATTACAAGTCAGAATCATGCTATTCATGCAATGGGGTCACCACTAATGCTGAAGGTATCCTCTTGTTTGCATTATCATTGCCAACTTCAGCTTCATTTCACAGTCATCACTTATCTTTTTCACAAGGTGACGCTTATACCATATAAGGTAGCATCATGTCTATTTATTGCTTTGTAATACAAAGGAAGTCTGTTGCAGACAAATGCTTAGTCTGTTAGACATAATACCTGATACTTGCCAAGTAGCATTTTCTACAATTGTGCCAATTAAAATGCGAAATTGCTACCACTTAGTTTTGAACTCTCATGTTCTGGCAGTCAGGAAAGAATGCCATAACTCATCAAGATGCAGCACTATTGGGTTATCTATGACAGTCCTATTTTTTCCTCTAGAATTTAACCTGCTTGTGACCTGAGGAAATGCAATTTGATAATTCTCTTCTTCTGTGGTCTCTGTGTCAAAAGCGACAACATACTTCAGTCTGTAGATCAGCTTTGTGTGCCTCTGGAGCACGTGCTGTTTCTGATGGTCAGACATGTGCAGATGTGCCAGGCTCTTCCTACAAATCTCTTCTGTGCAGACAGAAACATCCATGTGGACAGGACACTGCTTGTGTCCATGCTGTGAGCTTTTAGGATTCTTTTATCTTGCACCTTTAGGATTTCTAGGTATCCCATCAGCTCGGGCAAGCTTTAGCACTATGCAGTCACTAAATCATCTGTACCACTGGAACCCCTGACTGCTACAACACTTTGCAGGGAAAACTGCCTGATTTGCACCAATATGCACCAGTGCCCTTCATAACAATCTTGCTGAATGTCTTCATGGAGAAGGTTAGTGATGTCCTGCCCCAAGGATCCTTTGGCTGGTGTGCCCCATGAGCTCTGGTCAGCTTTTCCCTCGATTATATCTAAAACCCTGGTACTTTGTCCTTTGGAAAGATACTAAACATTTGTCCTGGACTCATGAGAGTACAGTAGTACCAGGGACAAGGGTGCCAGCTCTCTGGAGGGGATAAGGAAAGAACTTTCTTGGGACAAAGTGATATTTGTGTGGTGACGAGGTGGGGAAGGACATGACTGTGCGTGCCAAAGGCTTTTCAGTGTGAGGAGTCAGTGAACAAGCTGTGTTGTCAAGTTACTCACAATTTACCATCAGCAAAAGAGGAAAACAACTCTTTCTATTCAGCAAATGAAGAGAGTTGCTTTCCTTTTCTACACAGGACATGGGAAAGGTCCCTCACAGCCCTGCCCATGGCAGACAGCAGTCCCCTGACCTTGCTGCTGTAGAGGTATTCAGAAGCCACCAAAGCTTGAAAAGAGGCTGTTCTACATCCTGGTCCACCTTGCAATACTCTGAAACCAGGCACTTACCCCAGCTGCGCTGCCAAGGCCCGCATGCAAAAAAACCTCTGCAGAAGATCAACAACACTGAGAGAATCCACTTTAATTCTGACACTCTAGAGAATCACCCCATGCAGGCGGTATTTTGTCCTAACCAAGACAGAGCCTCTCAAAAAAAGTCATACACCACATTTCCTATCAGGGCAGCCTCCATAACAAGATAAAGGGCTGTCTTATCCCTATGGTAAGGCATCTGGAGGAAACAACACAAAAGAGAAGAGGAAATCAGTCCCACTAGACATTCCTAAAGGCTTTTTCTGGCCCCTGCCTTAACCGAGCACACATTTTAGCCATGTTTGGCATCCTTGCCCAGCTCAGTGTTGAGCCAAACAGAAGCTGACTTTGGAGATGGTCTAAGTACATCTGTGTCTTTATGCATTTGGCTGTGCAGAACACGGTGAAAAAACATTTCAGCCGTCTCCACGTCCTCTGAACTCAACTGATTTGAAAGAGGCAGGACAGAGCTCGAGAGTCACAGTGGGTGACGACAGGCAAGGCTTCGTGCGATGGGAGTAAGGAAAAGATGGGCCGTTTGGGATTACCCAGTCCAGTCTCAACTATGTTTTTGACCTATATTTACAAACAAGACCCAGCCTGGGAGGGGGACATCTCGCTGCGGGTTAGCCGTTATACTAGCAGTTGCCTGTTACATGGGAGCATTATAAATTGGGGACGGTACAGGGGAGGGGCAGGAAAGCCTAGCTGGGAGACGAAGGGATAAAGGGAGGAAGAACGAAAGCAGCCAGGAGCATCAAGGAATGTTTTCAACATAAACAACCTCATTCCAGGCTTGCTCAGCTTGCACACCTTGTGTGTACTCAGATGTTCATGCATGTTCTCCTTTCTGCTGTTGCCTGTACAACATTAGTGGTGGATTGATCCTGGAAGGCGTTTAAAGCAAGGAGAAGCTGCAGAATACCTAAAGGGGAGCTGGTTGAATGCCCCTGGTCAAGACTTCTGCTGTTTTGTGCTTTGATAGAATTCTTCTTGGAATAGATATGCAGACCTGGATTGCCTTATTTATTTCTTTCATTGTAAGCTCTGAAATGGGCATCTCCAGGTTTCTATGTACTTATTTCCCATTCTATTACAATATCTCTGCAGTTCCTAGTAATGGCTAGCGTGTCTTTTACAAATTATGGAGCTTTTCCAACTAAAGAATAAATATATAAAGGGATAAGAAGCAAAGTCAATAACCTTCATAATGTAGAGGACTTGCACTTTTTCACAAGCATGGTGCAGTTACTGTTACTTCTGACAGTATTTCACAGCTTGCCAACAGAGTCTATAGAGTGCGTGGGTAAAAGCAACACAGCCTAGTAATGTTACAGCACCACGCATTAAATCTTTGCGGAAACATAAAAGAGAGCTCTAGTTTGTGTGTGTGAAATTACCAAGTTTGCAGATTATTAGCGTGAATGTAAAAAGCTTCCAGCACAGCATACGGTAAATACATTAGTGCTATATTCCAGAAAGCATCATTTTCCCAAGCTATAGGTCTTACTGACATATGCGGTGGAAACGCTAGTTCTGCCAGTTGTCTGCTTCCTTCATATCCTCCGATTTTGGTGCAAGTTTAAAGCAATATGCTTAATAGCCTTAGTCTAGTATTTTGAAAAATTGCAATACTATCTATGTGTGTGGAAAGTCACATATCAATGACATTTGGTTGGCACAGTGGGTTTTGAGAAAAATGGCAAAGGAAACAGTTGGCACTGAGTTTTGAGAAAAAAATGTATCAGAAAGTGTGAGTCTGTATGCAGTAAACTCACATTTTATTTGCTTATATATCATTTTGTCAGGGTTTTCAATAGTTCTTGTGGAAAATGTGTAAATGAAATATAAAGCAGCTTTTACATATAGTAAGGATTTTTCCTTTAACTTAACTGGTGTTCTCACAACCTATGCCATATACAATATGCTGGGTAGTACAACACTGTCCTCCTAAAAGGATTACATGAGCCCCCAAAGTAATTTCTTTGTTAAAGAGCCCATCCATTCGCATTTTGCAGGATATGTATGAGGCAGGGGTGGGTGTGCGTATGTGTAGGCTGAATGACTGGTACCCTGCCCTGGATGCGCATGGACATGGTGGATCTGTATCTTCTCTTGCTCATGTAAATATTGATGCTGTGGTTGGAGATTTAGAGGAAAGCTGCTGTATATTTCCAGTTCGACTCCAACTGGAAACTAGCAAGCCACACCCCAGCCACAGTCCCTCTCCTTCACACCATAAATCACAGCCAGCTAATAATAATAAAGCTAAGGTGTCAGACTGCTGAAGCCTTTTTGCACACCGGACGAGACAGCAGCCTTTTGGGGTTCCGGAATAAGGAGTTCAGAGTCTCACCGGTGGGCTGAAATTGGCAGCTTTCGGCAGTCTTTGTAGGAATGTGTGGATGGGGCAGAAAGTCGTCTCTGTGCTGGCGTATGGAAACCTCTTTGGAGTCCTTGCATGCTGGTGCCCCTGCGCTTCTCCTCCCGTAACACTAAGAGTGACTTTTCTACAGCCTATGATTAATTGTTGTAACACTTCAGCAGTGAAACCTGCTCCACGCATCCTGGCTCTGTAACTCAGACCAAGGGGCGACTTCGTAAGTATTTTTCATATGTGCAAACATTTTAATGCATCGCAACTGGAGCCCTCTTTCTTTGGGGCAATCTTTGTTTCAAACTACTGTTCCCTTACAACTCTTACCTTGGTTGTTGATGATGGAGCTACAAATATTACCACTAAAGATACAAGCTATAAAATAAATGTCACAAATATACGTACGCTGTGTATAAAGTACATGCACATTGAAAGCCTTCCCATTGTTTGCAATGGTTAATTCATACACTGTTCCTTGAAAATCAGTTGAGAAAGATATAAATCAGAAAATCAGCTCCCTGCAATGTGCTGTTGAGGTAATTGCAAATTTTCTACATTGATTGCTAATATGGTGACAGAGCGTTTGCGGGGACAAAAAAAGGGTTGGAGAGAAGGGAATAGCTCTTGTAAGGCTCAGCTGTGCCTGTCAGAACTGTTAAAAGAGTAATAGTTTTTGTTAGGCAATAAACTGGAATCCCTGCCGTGCTTCATTTAGTTTCCAAAATTCATAAATGCAGCCTGTTTCCAAAAAATTAATTAGCTCGTGAGTAAAAAAAAAAAGAAAAGAAGTTTATGCAGAGTGTTTTAGAGCTTTCTTGTGATGTGCTAATTGATGTTTTATTTTACCTGAATTATCATTCAACAGCATCGAACTATTTGAATACACTATATATGTCATATTACTGCATAGATCATGTTTAATGAGATACTGCTCTACTAGCTATATATTTTCCCCAACTTTACGTGTTTAATCCACATTTTTCATATCCCAAAACAGTGAAAATTGTGACTATTCAGGGAATACAACCTCTTACGTTTTCCTTTTAAGCAATAATAAGCAGACCCTGAAAGAGTACATTAACACAGCGCAGCTAAAGCCAAGTCAGTGGGCGCAGGCCAGATTTTGCTATTGAAGAGCCCAGCACCCAGCAGAGACTGTCAGCAAACAGCTCGTGAGCCAGTGGTCTCCCGCTCATGCCCCGAAAATACAACCAAGCGGGGCAGAAGTGATACATGAACCCAACCATCTGAGCAAAAGGGAATTTTATTCTTTGTGAAGCTTTTTGGGCAGAGGTGCCTGGAATATAACTACTTGCTGCCAACAATTACTTTTAAAACAGAGCAACAAGTCTCCTTTATATTGAAGGGATAGAAAGAATTTCTATGAAAGTTGAGCAGGAGTGAAACACCGCCAGCCACGCTCACAGTTCCTACCCACATCCCGGGTTTTGGTGGTTTAAAAAGAGATATGTGTTTAAAAAGAGATATGTGTTTTGCCATAATTTCATATGGCATGTGTTTTGCATAATTTCATAAATAACCAAGCTTGTGGCAATCAGACTGTTATAACTGGGAAAGTAACAAATAGAAATGTTTGCTTGACAGTTAGTAGGGGTTATGTTTGAATTCTTTTCTGTAAGCCTGATATTATTGTTTTGGCAATACCAAATTTATCTTTAAAGTCTGATTATTTAGCCTAAAAATAATATAAAAAAAAGAACAGAAAAATGCAACTCACTTTAACTTTACAATTTATTTAGAAACGTCAGACAAAAAGTTATACTAAATGGCAGTAACTACATATATCCTTTCTTGGGGTCCTAGCTATGCCTCGTTATGCTGTTCTGTCATAAATATTTATGTGACATATAACTGATATTTTTAATAGAGTTCTCAGTGATTTTCCAGTAAACATTACGTGCAAACTGGGAGGGGAGAGACAGCACTTATTAGTTCACCACTGAGGCAAAGCCACCAGCTGGATGCAATAGTGTTCAGGCATCAGACAAGCCCCATGGGCTGGTGACAGTAAAAATCCATGCCTGTGAGGCTCAGTCATATCAGACACGCAAGAATCCACTCCAGCATCAAGGTTGCTTTGCTGTGAGGAGCCTGGGATGTCTAATTAACTGTGAACTCTGTCTGAACTTTTCCTTCAGCTTAGTGCTGTGTTGTGTAGCCTTCCTAGTGTCTAATAAGGGTGAAATCGCACTGCAGCACTAATCTAATTCAGGTAAAAACAAACAAAGCGTGAGATAGCCATCTGCTGGAGGCCAGGCTTTTATTAGTTCCTGTACTCAAAGAGGGGCTTGTTCATTTAACCCAAAATAGCCCTTTTTGTCTAGCACTTAGCTTAAAAACAAGCAGCAAATCTTTTGCTGTATTGATCTGCAAAACAGCCTGGGGAAGTTAGGGGTGCAGGTCCCATGCCTGGAGCTAGCACTGGTCTTTAGGTGGTTCTCAGCAGCAGAACTGGTTTCCAGCAAAGAGAAGTGAGTTTTCCAAGATAGGTGATTTTTTAAAAATTCATGTTCATTGAAAAATATGTGGGCTTTTCCTATTTTTCCCACTTGTCAGCCAAGAAACAAAGATCATAAACACAAAATGTTTTAGCTGAAATAGTATAGTCTTACTCAGAGGACAGTAAAACGGGTATCCTAGCTGCCTCCTCTCCCATCTTTTTCTTCCTGGGAGAGCAAGTGGAGCTAAGAAAGCCGGGATGTCACATAGCAAAGCTTGGCCACAGAGCTGCTCACCCAGCCTGCCGCACCTAAGCAGGATCAGTGTACGAACAGCTACTTGCCCGGTTTCCAGGGTGCTGAGGTGGCATCTTTTCATTCGGTAGCACTGGATTTTCCTTCCAAGGATGCCCATATAACATAAATAGGGAAATGAATTCAACCGTTTGTTTTCAGAAGCAAAGAAAAACTTTCTCTTGTTGCTTTACATCCATGCAAACATGGTGGGATCAAATTAAAGCAACATACATGAAAAAAAAATTCTTATTAACATAAAAGCATTTCTGGGCTAATTTTCATATCTAATCAGATGTTAAACTTCTCCAATGCATGGGCCTGTTTCTATGCAGTACAAAATGAGATCTTAGGATCTGAAGTGGAATAACCAAGGAATTCACCTCATTTTCATTGCTGTTAATTTAATCCCGTGAAATTTCCAATATTCAGTACAGCAGAACAGAACTGGTGTGAAACCTGCTGAAACCGCCCCAAACCCCTTTACAAAACACAACATATGAATCTGCAGCCTGGTGCAAATCTGAATACAGCTTGCAAACCCTGCAATAAATGGGAACAGCATTTCCTTGTGGCCGTGGCAGAGATAACAGGGCTGAGTCGATGTAAAAGCAAAAGGCACTCTAAATAATGAACTGCTGAGTAAGACTGAAGTCCGGATTACAGTACATACCTTATGGCTATCAGCAAGCAATACAGTGAATGGAAATGGTCTCTGAAAAATGCATTCAATCAGGGAAATTGCCCCACCTGTAGCTCATTAACAGGATTAAGTCCTGATACAAAGTGACAGTCAGTATTATTTGTTTAGGCAAAAAGCTCGCTCTCTGTAGTTTTTGGCATATCCAGCTGGCTTTAACAATATGGATCTGAGACAGCTAGTGTAGCTTTAATGTTAAATTAGCCAGGGTTAAAAGCTTGCCAAGGCCAGGCAGAAACAAAGTGCTCTTTTTTGCAAAGTTGGCACACGGGGCCAGTTTCATTTCAGTAGCACCCATGTGGTAGGTACTCCATTTCCCGCATCCACGGCAGCATTGTTCCAGGTATTGGATGTCATTTTGTCACCAGAGCTGCACGCTATTGCAGTGCGAGGGAGATCGTGCTCTACGGGGCCGAGCAAACCGTGTAAACACCCCAGCGCTTGTTGGGAAAAAGTCCTCTGCGCTTGCTGGCGCTTGGAGCGGCTGAGCCTAAGGGGAAAACCCAAAGATCAGCCCTTTGTTTAGAGGAGCCTCATGCTGCAGAAATCTGAGGTCTGTTCTGAAGTCTAAACAAGAGATAAAGGCTCAAGACCTCAGCTGGTAAAAATTAGTGCCGCTACTGTGAACTTCTGGAGCTGCTGCAGTTTAGTTTATTGTAAGACAGCTGGAGTGTGGTCTGCAGCATGTAACTGATTCATTGCTGCCGCGCTCCAGCTCCACACGGAGGAGCCGGCGCTGGAGAGGCAGCTCATGCTCCAGTGCTTGCTAAATATGGCTGGTGGTCTGGATTTAGCTTCAGAAAATAAATATCAGAGGCTATTATAACAGTTGTTAAATTGCTATTTTAAAATCAAGCGGATCGTAGTTTATCTCCCTTTTTTTATTTGGAGGCTAAGGTCTGTATTTATGGATGTTAGACAGCAGAGGTAGTGTTAATGTATTTAGGAGAATTATTTGTGTATTCCTGTACAACAGCATAGCATCCAAAGTGCAGAAATGTGTGTGTTATTAGTAATCAGTACTTTCCTTTCTAAATGCAACCACTGCATGATGTTCCCTTGCCCCTGCTGCTGCCACCCCACTACCATGCTGCTCAAGACCAGCACAAACCTCTTCTTGCACTGAGAAAATAATATGGAACCAAAACATTAAAAAAATACATTTCCCATTCTCCATAATTATTTGCTATGCATCTTTTTCAGAGCTTAATCTAATGCCTAGGCCCGGTGGGTTAGGAAGAAATTTTCTTTGGAGGTTACCCTAAATCTGCTCATTTGCACCCTGTTTTCCACAGCAGCTGGTGTAAGAGCCATGAGTCGGAGCCGGACGAGACACAGCGGCTGCCCTGCCTCTCTCCAGGAGTGCTGCAGTGCTTATGCCTTTGGGGTCATCCAGCCCAGTGATGCTTAAGGTAATCTGGGTTTGAGAACTGCGATTTATCGTGTTTAAAAGAAACCAACATTAAACCCTATAACGTTCTGCAATGTCAGAACACGATATACTACTATCTTAAATAAAATGTGAAGTAAACATGGTAATTTAAAATCTATAAACCACTGTGAACTTTGGCATTAAGGGGCAGAAAATGCTGGAGAAATTCGCTCAAGTCACAGCTTAGTGAAATCTTAATGATTAAGAATCAGGCACACAAGATAAAAGGAGCAGTGTTGAAAAAAGAGAAGACTGATACATTCAAAGAGTTTGATCAAAAAGCAGAATATAGTACTTGCCAGAGCGGAGGCTGAGATAGATATGTGAATCAAGCTGTACCAAATCTTTACAAAACAGACTTGTTTATACCTATTGTTCTAGCATTGAAAGTAAAGGGGCAATATAGCTATAGAAGGCACCAGAATCTGTCATCACTTATAGCCAGAACAAGGCCATGGATAATGGACTATAATGCAATCTAAGTAGCACTGCCATGAAACCAGAGTAATTTCATTTAGATCAGAGGATTCGGTTTGTGTGGTATAGACTTATGAATATAATAATTCTTAGTCATGACAGATTAGCCTGCCAACGTACTACAGCAGTCTAGGCTTTTACAGAAATGCCGTCCTCAGTTACACGTTTTGTTTCAGTCTGTGCCCTATGATATGTATTAGACTTGTGATATATATGAGCCACTAAAGACCAAACTGAAATCCCTAAATCCAGTATAGTCTCAGAGATCATAACATAAGCTGCCCAGAACAACAAAAAAAATTGTACCATTAGCTCCGAGGATATAGGTGATCATCAGTAGTTTTTTGAACAAGTAAGAAATAAAGTCATGAAAGGCTCAAGGAACTGGGAAGAATTATCCTTATTGCAGGAGAATGTCTGTAGTCAGCCAATGAAACTAACACTTTTCTTGTAGTAAACTATGGTTAAAAGTGCTGGAGAATAGTGATTCCACACACATTTATTCTTAAGCATGGGAAGCAAGTAGGAAACCAGGAAAATTTCCCTCTCCATCCACTAGAAATGTCCTATTCCAGATCCTACAGGTGTTAAAAAGCTTAGTTTCTCTTCCTTTGCTTTGATTATCTCTATTTTGTGTTAGCACTTGTTAAACAACATGTAGACATTGTCTGTCCATCTCCTTTTGTGGGTGCACAGTATCATACCATCGTAAATGAAATAAATAATTTCTCTTTCTAGGCTTAAATATTCCAGCAGGAAGGATGGCTGTTGCCAGCCAAGGAAGATAATGCTCTCTGTTCCTCACAAGCTCACATCATCCCTATCTGAAAACCTTCACCTTTGCCTTGCATGTTCTTCAAGAAGTTTTGAAGCATTTTAAACTACCTTAGACTGCAGGACAAATGTGCTTTAAGGCACCTCCACAATCCTGGTGTTGACCAGAGCAGGCATCTTGGTGGATCTTGCTTTGGCTTCCTTTCAATCCATGTGCCAGGGTCCCACAGGCTAGAAAATTAGGGAAAACTGGAGGAGGGTGGAATAAGGAGGTGGGGAGTGGAGATTTATACCTACGGTACTCCCTATGTGGGAGCTGAGACGTAACTAGAGCTCATACTCAGAACCCAAGAGTTGCTCCAAGTTCCTGCAGTTCACACTCAACCCTGGTCACTCCATTCTTAATATGTAGACAGAGACATCATGAAATGTAAGCTGACATTCCTCAGCAGTGTCTTTCTTTGGAGTGTCAAATCAATTAATGGTTTTAAGTTTTGCACTGAAATATAAGGAAGCCACTAATGCCCATATTCAGGTTTTATCATTGCAATTGTCCAAAGGTTTTATAACTGTGGAAAATATATGGAAAAATAAAATCTTGAGGGACCTAGGGCTTGCATAGAAAAGAAGCCAGTTGGATTTATTTAGCTACTGCATGTTGGATCATTGAATAGAAACTTGATAGTAACACAGGAGTATGGTAACATCTTTTTAACTTGTTTTTATTCCACATATTTTAACTCCACAGAGATTCAGGATACAGTCACTGTGACCCACAAGTGTAGTTCATTCTCAGCTTGTAACGCGTATGTGAAAAAAAGTATTTGTCTGCTTAGCCAAGGTTCACTTGCATCCATGGCATATGGAGCTGAACTTTTCCTGTTTTCTTTTCTGGCCAAAAAAGCATTGGGTCAAACTTATATCTGGTGTAACAGTGTTGATTTCAGTTACTTCAGCAATGAATAAGACCCATAGCTTATTTTTAGGTCAAATAATGATACCAGTAAAACAATACTGATGACTGTAAGTTTGGCTCACATTAATAGATTAAATGTGGGTAGATGCAAACAGATGGCATTGGTTGCTTTGTCACTTCCTGGCAGAGCTGGCCTCATTAAAACAGCAATTTCGCTGAAGGTTTTTGTGCCTGTGATTAAAGTTGCCAAAACTTTTAAATAGGCAGAGTTTCAAAGTGATAGTTGGGATGGTTTCCAAATGTATCTGGCATAGTACAGCACTCCACATTAGACTTGTAAAGCTGCATGTTTTTGAGAATAAAGGAGATCTTTCATTTACCCAATAGGCACTTTTATCATTTCATATGTCATCTGTTGTATTTGTAAGAATGTTTGTTTCCTTCCAAAGAAAACAGTTGGTGGGATGTAAGGCAGAATTATTTAGTAAACAGTATGCTATATGGCTGAAGTATCACTGACGCTTCTTCTCTGAGCTTTGTCAGACACAGAACAGGGTAGAAACATTCTCACAAATGAAAATTCACAAATGAATGTGGGAGAGAGGGAGAGATGAATATTTGGAAGACTTTAAGTGCAACTTTTGCTGCTGCGCGGTAACACAGGGTGATGACAATTACCAGCTTTTATTCAAATTGTAATTTGTTTTTTTTGCAGTGAGAGGTGGTGCTGCTGGTGGGAAGAGCAACACTGTTCTCAGGTTGAATTCATGGGTATTTGCAAAAACATTAGTATTTATTGCCCAAAGGAAGGGTGGCTTTCAGTGCTGCACTGGCACTCCTGCAAGACGCCTTTACCACAGAGCTCCAGAGCAACCATGAGCAAATCATTTAACCTGCTCTTTTCACTGTCAAGGTGGTTTTACTTTTTTATGGGGGAGGCAGAGTTATTTTGGAGCTGGAGGATATAAATTTGCCTGAAGATTAATTGCTGCAGGATGCTAAGAAAATAAAACTACCTGCTAGTGGCTGTAAAATGGGTAGATATAAGGGTAAAGGAGAATAAAAGTGATCTGACATTTGTGAGTTTAGGCTGAAGCTGGAAGATGTTATAATAGCAGAAAATACTTCGTTTACATGTAATTTTGAGCAAGTTAAAAATGGAGGGGTTGCTTTTTGCTGGTAATTAGCAGGTTAATACTTGGATCTGATGGCGGGAGGTACTGAATGAAAACTCAGATGAATCTGTTGAGTGGAAAACTTATGTGACATTTGGAGGAATGAACCCAATTTTTTATAGGTCTCAAATATATAACAAACATTTTAATTCCCTAGGTTCCAAGAATATTACAAACAGGCCACAAAGAAAACCCTGAAGTTTGATATACAGTATCTGGCTTTAGGAAGGAGATTATGCTTGCACATGTGCTGGGTCTGTCGTAGCTAATGACATATGAGAAACACAGTTTTAATGGGTTCACAGATTATTTATTACGGGAGCAGAATATAATAAATTTGATAACCAGATCCTACTAATTTGCCAAAATATGTAAGAAACACATTGATGTAGTTGTGTTTGTACTGTATTCGCTTGTGTTTGTACTGTATTCGCTTGTGGGGAATAGTTTAATTTATATTTATGGGAAATTTCCATTCAAAGGCAAATCATGCAACAGCATATGCTTCTGTGCATATATGTACAGGATCTTACACAGACATGCAAAATTCTACTACAAAATACTGGTATCTCCAGGGGAAAAAAGGACTATTTTACAATTACACATTACAAAGTACTTACAACCTGGCAAATCTCTAAAAGAAGAGTTTTGAACACGGCTATGTTTCTGCAAATTTATAGGAAAATATTGCCCCAGTAATAAAAGTAGAAACTAACAAAACATCTAATGAGAATCTGTTCCACTGATTTATTAACACTGGACCTGGAGACATGACGATCAGTCTGTGAGATGTAATTCTGTCCCATCATACTGTTTGACTGATCTTCTAAGCAAGAAGGCGAGAGCAGCTCAGCATGAGGGAACTTCTAAGTACTCTGTGAAACTTTCCTATCTTTTAAAATAAAATCAGAGAGTGATTCTAACGATAATATGAAAGGGGCCAATAGTGTCAGTGAAAGGTAGTTTGTTACTGAAATGATACGTTGCCCCAGCACTGTATTTTTATAACAAATATGAAATCATTCATGAATGGCAAAACCATCTCCAGTTTTAAACTGAAAGCAAGAATCCCATTCAAATTAGTGTAATGGACTGTCAGTAATAGATAGTCTCATGAGATTATTATTTTAGCTCTTTTCAGGAGGATCTGGCAGGAGAAAGGGATGGAGGAAGAAACTCAACCAAGCTGTGCAAAACCTCTTATTTTCATGCAGTGAGCGATTCTTACATCCGATTCCTTCCTGCTTTTGCAACAGAAGTTGCAAATGATTTGATTTGGACACACAGTTTAAGGAATAACTATAGTGTCTTCAGGAAAAACCTCATGCTTTCCTCAGGAGGGATATTATTTTCTTTCACTCCCTCAAAGCAACTTAACTGGCTTACTGGATGTGTGTTGCAGAAAATGATGTCATGCAGGGTGTTTTCCCCAAGAGAGGAGCACATTTTAATGTGACAATATATAATCACTCTTGTTACTCATTAATTCCCAGGTCTTTTTCCATGATTGCTTTTCATGAGTAGCCATGATGGCTTCCCATTTCCATCACATGAGGAATTTGCAGTATTTTCTCTCTGATGAGAAAAAGGTGGGAACTCAACCAGATTTAGATAGTTCAGTGATCTCAGGTCTAGGTGCAATCAGCTGGGTCTTGGGCTTACATTTCAAAGCTGTTTGGCAGCTGATGCTGTCATGGTGTCCAACAGCCAGCTAAATGCCCATGGCAAGAATTATGCTGATGTGTTGTCACCAGCGCAGGCTGCTTGCAGATCTCAAGAAAGAGATGGAAGTGTTCATTTTGTTCATCAAAAGCCAAAAGCTTCTCTAGCAGAGATCACAGAATCATAGAATCATAGAATGGTTTGGGTTGGAAGGGACCTTAAAGATCATCTGATTCCAACCCCTCTTCCATGGGCAGAGACACCTTTCACTAGACTAGATTGCTCAAAGCCCCATCCAGCCTGGCCTTGAACACGTCCAGGGAGGGGGCATCCACAACTTCTCTGGGCAACCTGTTCCAGTGCCTCACCACCCTCACAGTAAAGAACTTCTTCCTTATATCTAATCTAAATCTGCCCTTTTTCAGTTTAAAGCCATTACCCCTTGCCCTATCACTACATGCCCTTGTAAAAAGTCCCTCTCCAGCTTTCTTGTAGGCCCCCTTCAGGTACTGGAAGGCTGCTATGAGGTTTCCCCGTAAGCCTTCTCTTCTCCAGGCTGAACAACCCCAACTCTCTCAGCCTGTCCTCATAGGAGAGGTGCTCCAGCCCTCTGATCATCTTCATGGCCTTCCTCTGGACTTGCTCCAACAGGTCCATGTCCTTCTTATGTTGAGGACTCCAGAGCTGGACGCAGTGCTCCAGGTTGGCTGGTCACGAGAGCAGAGTAGAGGGGGAGGATCACCTCCCTCGCCCTGCTGGCCATGCTTCTTTTGACGCAGCCCAGGATACAGCTGACTTTCTGGGCTGCAAGCGCACATTGCCAGGTCATGTTGAGCTTCTCAGCAACCAACACCCCCAAGTCCTTCTCCTCAGGGCTGCTCTTAATGCATTCTCTGCCCGGCCTGTATTTGTGTTTGGGATTGCCCCAACCCATGTGCAGGACCTCGCACTTGGCCTTGTTGAACTTCATGAGGTTCGCATGGGCCCACCTCTCAAGCCTGTCAGGGTCCCTCTGGATGGCATCCCTTCGCTCCAGCGTGTCCACTGCACCACAAAGCTTGGTGTCATTGGCAAAGTTGCTGAGGGTGAGGTAGATACAGCTCTGAATGATGTGACTCCAACTAACTGGCACCACATGGGACTGTGCATAGCCCTGATCTTGGATACCAGGCTTGGTCTTGCATTGAGAAGGTGACAGGTTACAGGGTGCAGATGACCCGTTCATCTTTTCATTGAACTGTCTTGAAAGTTATGCACTGGATAAAAGCCACAAAGAACTGTCTGAAGGGTCATAAAAGGTCATAGAAGAGATATGATTCCCTCACTATTTGGCTCAAAAAATATGAAAGTACTAGCAATTAGGGAATTGAACTCTCATATCTGAGGGTTGCAAGGAAAGAAGGGCCAGGAACATGGTAGCATTTCTCAAAGGTCACTGGAAACAGTAAGTCCTGTCACAAAATTTGGAGACCTGAAGGACTTCTTTGAATATTAAGGCTGAAATCCTGAGCCTGAAACTGCTAGCAGAGTAGCTGGCTACCCTCCATGTACTTAAGTGTATGCACAAAGATACAAATATATATTTTCAGATTTCTGAATGCCGGTTTATGTCACGGGTCTTGAACAAATGTTAAGCCTATTCCATGTGAAAATATGAATTGGGAGTTAGGAGAAAGAAGGATTTAGTTCTGCCAATAGCTACAAATAACTACAAATAAAAAATAGACCAGAAAGGAGACAAAAAGAAGTTGAAAGACCATTTTCAGTACTCCTTCAAGCCTCTGAAGGCCCCTCAGTTTGGGAACCCTATGCTTCTTTTGGTCTTTGACAGCAAATGTTCCTTGATCTTTGTGGTGTTTTGTTAAGCTGCTATTTTAGACGTATAGTATTCCAGGAAAAAGAATGGTCCAATAACCAGACTTTCTTACATCCTCTTTCCTAGAAAATACGATGGTTCATTTGACACATGGTTGTGGTTACAAGCAGCCATTATACACTGGTTTTATTGACTGCATTTTCAAACGATTGACTGAGTTCAGAGTAAGACCCTGTGTTGTTCCTCCTTACAAACAGAAATTATAAGTCTGTGCAAGTAAATTCAATATTTAAACTCTTTCCTATCTGATTTTATCCCTCAAAAGCCATATGTTAGCTTTTGCTTAATAGGAGGTTACATTGGTTTATCTCAGTAACAGTCTGCTTGAAATACAGCGTGGGGGCAGAAGGGACAGCTGCCCATCAGCAGCATTTCAGAGCTGTTAAAAGACAGTCACATAAGGGACGGGTTGTGTCTCCACCTTCTTTTCACCAGGCATAACCATGGCTTGCCAAACAAACACAAACAAAGCATTGTAGTCTGCCCAAAATAAAAACATTTGCTAATGGGGAAATAGAGCCCTTAGTGGAAAAATGAGACTCAGAAACAGCAGTCAACTGTATAAAAGCTTTAATCCATCATTCTTCTGGTGTGACAGGGTGCCAGGTCAAAGAGACAGGTGGGATATTTGTTGTTTGGAAATGCCATCCCCCCAGTGACTTGCTGTTCTCTGCTAAACAAGAAACAACCTCACACCATTCAAAAAACTCCCTGTTTTGTAATCATAGCAGTCAGAGACCTGCAGATTGTTTTTTTGACACTACTCTGCCTTTGAAGAAAAGTGGGCATTAAACAAAATCCTGATCTTGGAGGGGTATAGCAGTGCAATTTCTCCTCTCCCCAGCTTAAAAAGATGTGAGAGTTGAGCAATGACCAAAGTAAGGAAGTTACAGCTGGTCTAAATTAGCTTCCATAACCAGTATAGTAAGTGCCAGATACACCGGTCTAGCCCAGCTGCTTTGCACTGCTGTTCCAGTGATCCTAAACCTTGTATTTTTAAGCTAGTGTAGGTGCTTTGCGTCAGCGTAGCATTATAAAGCCACTAGTGTACACCAATGAATAGGAAATCCACCTCCTGAGCACCTAGACACTTACTTTATTCAGAGAAATCCCTGCCTCGAGCAGTATTCCTCTTTATGAGGATTCCTTTCTAGGTGGATTGACTTTCGTAGGAAGTGAAAAATTTTTTCCAGGTTCACTTCCATTTATTTCTACATAGGGGAGAGGGCATCCAAAGCAACTTTGCAATAATGTGCATATTAAGTCCTTGTTCATACAAAGGTCCTTATATGTGCTGGGGGAAGTCTAAAGAGCTAAAAATGGATGTAATCCCTCTCTAAATTGCCAGAACACTGCAAAGGGCCTCAGTGTAAATAAAAATCAGGGGATAGCTGGCAAAGTTGTATTTCAAGATGTTCCTTCCCAGAAGAAGCCCTTGCTCTGCTGAAAGCACCAGAAGAGGGGAGCTTGGAAGGAAATCAAGAGGGCAAAGGAGGGAGAAGAAAAGAAACATTTTGTAGATCAATATCCCTGTCAAAGGCAAATATTTTCTCCTGTTTTGTCTGGCACAGACAGTTTTGGAGGGGATATTTTTAGAATATGTTACATGAATTTTTGATTACCTTAAGAGATTTATTTTCTGCCAAAACAAAGGCATCATATTTCTCTAACCAGAATGTGGCACTTATTGTGAAGAGGGCCAAATCTTGCACATAATCATTGAGGTCATATGTAAATAAAAGGCACCATACTTTGTGTAAATTCCCATTTTAGTTATTCTTACAACATTTCTCGTTTATAATATTATAACTATTTTATGAAAGGCTCTCTGGGACTAGTCCATTAAACCATAACCAGCCTATTTTCCTTTAGCTCCTGCTGAGGAACTGCCTTCAAGGAATATTTTGAGAATTAAAGATTAAAAAAAAAAAAATGTTTTTTAGCAGTTTCATTTGAACCTATTCTTTAAATGCAGTAATATCAGTAATATCTTGTTCATCTGCCACTGTCACGGTCTATTACAGCAGTGATGATGTCTGCAGGGTCAGAGATGCAGGAGGAGGTCCCTGTGCTGGTTCTTTTCATCCTTCAAGTGACCAAACGCTACCGTGTGCTGCAAAAAAGGGGGTGCCAGAGCCCTGCTATTCCCTCCATATAGCCACTGCTTTTCTATATTCACTGTTTTATCACTCGCCATTCCCTCTCCTTCCTCTCGTCTTCCCTGCCCCAGCCTTCATCAAATTTCCTTTTTTGTCTTTTCTCTGGAAAAAACATTTGTCTGGCATGTTGAAAGACTCGTAGGAAGTGTATTGTCTCATGTATTTGTGCATGAAGAGGCCAAGGCAGGGGCTGCTGCATTATAACAATATTTCTTGTATGTAAGTATTATAAGAATGATATACTGTAATTATGGTATGGCATGTAACACTTACTAACAGTATATTCTGATTTCACTGCTAGGCTAAAAGGCATTAATATTAGGTCTGTCACTAACGACATTCAGATTACTGTCCCTGCTCACTCCTTTCTGCAATCATACGTTACAAAGCTTCCTACTGTTTTTCTGAGCCATCTTGTTCTGGATACTTATTGACATCAAGCAAAAGAAAGTACTTCACTGTGGAAATTAAAACCAGCTTTTTTGTGTAATTTCAAGCAAATGATTGCCTGTTTTAAAGCTGTATCCAAAATATATCCCCTTTTTTTTTCTGTGGAATAATAGGGCTAGAGGAGAGTGGTAGGAAGATTTTGCACGCTTGGTCTTCTAGTGTGGATTTGCTGTCTTTTCCTTCCTTTCTGCACAAAATCTTGTAAACATCTATTAGCTACCTGCCATCTCTGCTTTGTCTTTTAGATGCTATTTCCACAATCCCCACTTCAGAAATATCTCCCCACTCGAACTCCTCTGCTGCCTTGGCTCTTGCCAAATTGCAGACCCTCATTTAAGCCACACTCTTTCCCCAGAGCTGGACCTGGTCCTTTGTCCCTATCTGAATGACAGGGCTCAGCAAATTATTTTTCACATCTGCCTGCACAGGCTGCCAGCTCTTCCAGTCATCACTGGCCTCTTATTTCAACAAAACTGACAATAAAGAAGTTCTGGCTATTCCACTGTAACTGATAAAAATCTTTATTTCATGGGTAACAGTAAGAAAACTGCCAGGTAAAGTCAAACACTTCCAGGAGAGTGAAAAGAAACCTTGTCTGAATGACTTGAATGAGAGATCCACTTTCTTCATGAGACAGATAAAACATACTGCGCCAGTGCCATCTGGAAGATGCTCAAAATCACCTGCCCTGGTGCAAGGCCATCCGCTGCCTTCCTCCCTTGCTCCCATCCCCCTTCTGGGCACACTTACACACACAGCGGTCATGGAGCATGGCAGAAGTTGTTTTATATAGGTAATTGCTTCTGTTGTGCTCTGTGAACACTTTGTGGCTTGTTTTCCTGACATGATCTGAAGGCAAAGACAACTGACCCCTCTTCTTGGAATATGCCCTCTGTCCCTTATCAGAGAAGAGAAGAGAAGAGAAGAGAAAAGAGAAGAGAAGAGAAGAGAAGAGAAGAGAAGAGAAGAGAAGAGAAGAGAAGAGAAGAGAAGAGAAGAGAATATTGCAGATGGAAGGGACCTACAACGATCATCTAGCCCAACTGCCTGACCACTTCAGGGCTGACTAAAAGTTAAAGCATGGTATTAAGGGCATTGTCCAAATGCCTCTTAAACACTGACAGGCACGGGGCATACACTGTCATTTTCTGAGATGCACCCTCTTTCTGTTTTCCTTGCTTTCCAGCCATAGAAAGCATGGCAAAGAATTTAGGGCATCTGAGAATATCCTTACCTTCCCCTAAGTGCAGACATTCTGCTCAAGGTACAAGGAATTGAAGGACAAAGGTTTTCCTTGTGTGCAGCAGCAGACAGCCATGTCCTACCGATGTGAGATTACAGACCCTTTCCACAATAATAAATCCTTAAAGTCAACTGGATGAAGAGAGATCCTGAACGTGATAGTAGCACATGGTGTTAGCAGAGAGGCCTGAGAGCCTTGTGACACACAGAGCATGTCCAGTGTGTTTCCAGTCATCAGATCCCCTATTTATGTCATTTACTTACTTTGTAAATGCTAATGATGGAAAGGGACCCTCTCACTGTGTGAGGTTCCCTTTCACTACCTCCCTGCATTTGCATGTAGACATATGCAGATTTCAGCTTGTAATAGATACCAAATTGTCTAAATGGACCTTCACTACAAAGCCACCCTCTTACTTCTGTTTCTCAAGCATCCCTTTCCTTTACTGTCTGCCATCAGAACTGCTCTTTGACCAAAAGGAAAGAAATAAACAGTAATGTTACAGAATTCAGACACAAGCACTGGCATTGTAACAGAATATTATTTACTAACCCAAGCAGCACAAACTGTTTATGTTTGAACCAGTGGTTAAATCTTTCAGGGGAGTTTAGTACAGAATGACATGCTCAATACAGAATTTTTAGGCTTCCTGTAGAAAGGTTTTTGCTCTCATTCTGCTGTTTTGAAGACTAAGTTCTACGGAATATTTTCTTTTTTTAGCCCTACTCAGTTCTAAAAGGCTTTGCCATAAACATTAGGACTCCTAAGCAATTCCAAGACTGCTGCTGATCCTCTTTGAGGACGTGTCAGTGTGCACCTCTGAAGGTGCAGGTTGTCACTGCTCTACCTCAAAGAAGACTGGAGGATCATAATTTGGATTCGTCTGTGGCTGCTCCTGGGGTGTTTCTGAGCACCTACACATAGCTGTTGTTTTCTGTAGGCCTGCACAATGTTACCACCCAAGAAAGATAGCTCTAAACATTAGACATGTACTTCAAGAAAGAAGACTATCTTTTCCTGTTACCTTACTGTGATGTCTCAGTGCTGTTTCTTCCTTAAACAGGATGGCTCAAGAGGCCTGTTGAAAGATACAATTTTCTTTTCCAAGCCCAGCTAAAGTCCAGACCAGCCTGACAATAAATGCAAATGGTATTTGGGCTGGTGGCCCATTCAAAATGAGATGATTAGCCTCCATTCTGTCCTCAGTTACCAGGTGTTCACATTACATAGTTGTACTGCAGTGGTCTCAGCAGAGTTATTAAAAACAGACAATCCCCTCTTTCCTTCGCAATGATCTACAGGTCAATGCAGTGGCATGAGATCGGAGGGATGTGGGGACTAATGAAGTTTTCCATCCAGTTGATTAGTCTCCTTTACATCTCCAGCTGCTGTATACAGAGGTGGATTCCTTGGCTTCAAACTAACTAAGGTTTTGGCTGAGCAACTTCCAGTTTTCAGAATTACAAGGCACTCCAATATTCCTCTGGAGTATCAAACTCACACGAGCTGAAATAATTAAGCCTCCACATTTTACCAGCCCTTCCTGAGGAGCACTGGGAGGAAGAGAGTCACAGGAAGGTACTAACTCCTCTGTTGCCTTCACAGGATCTGCGTCCATCTCCATTTTCCATTGTCCATGATGACTTCTCCAGCCTCATAGAGCTGGCACAGGCATTTTCAATAACTGGCTAATAACTGAACAAATTCCCTGAATTTTCTTCCTTGTGGAAGGTTTTATTCTAGGGTTAGACCCATTCTCCTAGTTATGCCTAATCAAGTTTCAGGTGAGCTCTAAAAGGTCTCTTTTACTGGGCATTGCAGGCCCCATACTCTGTGTAGTAATCTCATTAGGTGCTTTGGATTTTGGGGTGGTTGAATGGGTGTATATGTATATATTTTTTTTTACTTTGGCACATAAAATGGCACCTGAACTCCAAAGGTTTCTTTTTTTGATAAATTAATCCTTTACTCAGGAAAGAGTCTCTCTTTTTCTAAGGATGAAGAGGCTATTTGTCCCAGTCACAATCTCATATTATTTCTGTTTTGGAACAGTTTTCTGCTTTAGAATTAGTGTGCCTGACATGTGTGCTATTTGCAATTCATTTATTATCCTATGAAAGCTATTTCTCCAGTTTATTATTATTGTTTCCCTCCCAGTTGCTCACAGACACCCCTTTGCAGAGTGCATGTAATAGGTTTTGGCAAAACTTTGACTTTTTTCAGGAGTTCATTCTGTTATTTAGCTTTTTCAAAGACACTCCAATATTCTACTGCCATTTCAGCTGTATGAGGTGATGTTGATTAGCAGTGATAGGTGTAATGTTCATGCTAGTCAATTATTCAGCTCTTCCATTTGGGCGTATTTGGTGAGTGACATGACCTTTCCTTCTAGTTGCCTTGCAAAAGGTCTGTTGTTCTCAAAACTCCTTTCTTTGGGCAGGAAAATAGAATATTCCTTCCCATGAGCTCTTCAGCAGATGCCATTTCATGGAAGTTCTCATTTAAGGCAGGAAAAGTGTCTTTGTCACATCTTATTTTTGTGGTGTTACATCCATGTTTAGGTACTGATATAGTTCTCGAGATGTTAAGGAGCTCATGCTTTCTGCTTACATAAAACCAACATGGGATCTCTGAGGTGGATCCAGTGTGATGACTTGCTAGTATCTGTGTGTCTACATGCATTGTGCACAGTTATAGCTCTTCAAGAGCATGAACTGTGATAAAACTTCCTCATGAAGCAGAAGTTCAAGAATCCATTTACAAAGAAACTTTTGAAAAGACTTAGAAAAATCACCTTTCAAATATTTAGTATTTACTAAAAAATCTGGGTGATTTTTTTTTAATGGAATAGTTTATTTATTAAAAAATGTAATCTAGTTGGCCTACTATAATTTAGATATTTCAGCTAAATTCACCAAAGAATTGCAATCAGTTGATATTTGGGGAACTATTTTCAACATCCAAGCATTCTGACAGAGCAATTACTTTAATCCCAAAGGTGAAGCCTACATTTGCTCAGGTGAATCTAAACCTAAAACTGCCTATTGTTCCCCTCTGACAGTCTAGGAAACTTTAGCAAATAGCTCAGATGTAGATATTCACAGTGTAAATGTCTGTGGTTACAGGGAATAAGTCCCAGCTGAGCCAGCCAATGGGAAAATAGGGCCTTTTTGTTCAAGAGACTTTAACAGCATATAACAAGATCCCAGGAGCTTACATGTTTTGTTGAAAAAAGTCACAGGATGAGACAGATTGGGACAGATGAGGTTAAAAAAGTTATTCAAGGTCATTTAGCGGCTTAATGGCAGGTCCAAAAACAGAGCAAGGTCAGTGCCTTAGTCTCCAACCCAAATCTCTTCCCCTAATTATTTTTGAAGTTTCTTGGCATTGGGCAGGATTGAGAGAGGGGAAAGGCAGCCCACATTGTGAAGGACCGAACACAGAGGAGACAGGATGCAGCGTCAAAGAGGTGAATGACTTCATGGTGATCTTTTGGCCCATTATTAGTTTCTCTTTGTGGGCATTTTGAAAGGAATGACTTCTTAAAAGGGACTTGAATGAGGCAGAGATGTAAACAGAGACACTGGCAGGAGGCTTTAGATGCAGAAGCAACAGAGAAGAGAGACACAAGAAGGTAAAGGGAGCAGGAAACTGGACCATGAAAAAAGGAGTGGAAGGAGAGGATGGTGGTAAATTTGGAAGGGAATGGTACCAGCAGGAGTGGTCAAATACATATAATAAAGACAGGGAGAAAAAACAAAAAAAGCAATTGTGTTGCTTCTATGTTAACAATAGTTAAGATTCTGAAGATTAGAGAAAACTACAACTCTAAATGGTCCTTTGGATGGTCCTCCAAAGGTACAACCCCTGCAATTCCTGCAGATTCAGAACTGACCTTGCCATCTATGCAAGGACATGAAGCCAATACTGTTCTTTGAAAACACTTCAGCTTCAGACTGGCTAGTATCCCTGTATGGTCTAACTATGTCAGGCCTTCCTAAATGTTTAGATTGAGTACTGCATGTATTTTACGTATAATGCAGCATTGTAAGAATATTTTCTGCAGGATGGTTGGAAAAAATGCATCTGCAAAGGAGAGTTCTGCACATTCCTGCTATGAGGAACGCTGTCGGGGAAGGAGAGTACAGAGTGGGAGCCTATGATGTGATTTTGAAACTAAAGTGTAGGAATTCAAAATAATCTCCAGCAGAATTTACTGGAGAATTCTGGATTTAAACCCAGAAGCCACAATTACACACAAAACGATTAATTCCTCCTCCCTCTCCATGAGGCTGGCACTAGGCTTTGTTGTGTGATTTCCGAGCACCTTCACATCCAGCAACACAGGACTGACCCAGGTTTAGCACTAGTGATGTTCTCTATAGAGAAGCAAGCAACTACAATATGAGCTCAGAAGAAAATCCGGTTAAAAATATATTCAGAGGTGTTAAATAGGAAGAGAAAGAAAAACCCTTTACATTAATGAAATGTTCTTTTTAAATTATTTCATAGGCGTCAAAATATTTTTCTAACCTCTTCCTGGCTGCACTTTAGCAGTGGAAACCTATTTCTCTGTGCCTGGCATTCTCTTTTGTTGGTTGTACTCACAATTACAAGGAGAAAAATGTGTCTTCATATGTATTCCCCAAGAATACATACTATCTGCCTGCATGTAAATACTGATCCAGTTTTAAATAGAATAGAATAGAGTATTTCAGTTGGAAGGAATCTACAATGATCATCTAGTCCAACTGCCTGACCAATTCAGGGCTGACCAAAAGTTAAAGCATGTTGTTAAGGGTATTGTCAAAATGCCTCTTAAACACTGACAGGCTTGGGGCATTGACCACCTCTCTAGGAAGCCTGTTCCAGTCTTTGACCATCCTCTCTGTAAAGAAATGCTTCCTAATTTCCAGTCTAAACCTCCTCTAGTGCAGCTTTGAACCATTCCCACGTGTCCTGTCACTGGATCCCAGGGAGAAGAGAGCAGCACCCCCCTCTTCATGTCCCCTCCTCAGGAAGCTGTCAAGAGCAATGAGGTTGCCCCTCAGCCTTCTTTTCTCCAAACTAGACAAGCTGAAAGTCCTCAGCCAGTCCTTATAGGACATTCCTTCCAGCTCTTTCACCAGCTTTGTTGCCCTCCTCTGGACGCATTCGAGTACTTGAACATCCTTCTTAAATGGTGGGCCCAGAACTGCACACAGTACTCAAGGTGAGGTTGCACCAATGCTGAATACAGCGGGATAATCACCTCTTCTGATCGGCTGGTAAGAATAAAGAGATCATTTCCTTACCTGCAAGGAGATGCAAGGCAGGCGAGACACAGCCTGTCCTTTCTGCTCTAGGCTTGGTTACATAGGTGAGCAGAAGGGAAGAGGACCAGGTCTAAGAGTACAGGGCAGCACCTGAGCAGCCTGTCTCCCCTTCCCCTTGAGCTTTGCCCTTGTTCTGCAGAGCAATAGCTATGACTGGGCCTCCATCCCTGTTCAAGCTATGAGATGGCTGGAAATTCTGGAGGAGCACGTTAAAGTCCTCAAAATCTATGCAGGCAAAATTCCTGGGTGAAAAAGCAGAAGTGTGTGGGGAAATACAGATGCTTGGTGGCCCTGTGGCTTCTTGCAACACAGGGGATCATTCCTCACTAGTGTACAAGCCAACATCTGTTTAACAACTTCTGTCCATGATGTCATTTCTGAGCCTAGCATCCAAAACAGGTTAGCTGTTGTACACGCACATTAGGGTGCTCAGTTGTTGTCCCTGAGGAGGTACAACTTGAACAGGAAAGAGAGGGGAGCAGGACTCAGATTAAAAATAGTTAGATAGTAGCAAGTGAAAAAACTCTGCAAGAACATGATATTAACAGTAGGGGATTGGCTGCCTGTGAGAAACATGCTGGCTGAGGGTGCTCCCAGTGCTGGTACCTTGCTTGGATTTCAGTTTTCATTCTACTTTATCCTGCATGAGCTGAAAGGGTAGATGAGAAGGGAGAAAGCAGTGTAGACTGAAATCATGGCTAAGGGATGAACAACTCCAAATTTTGAATCAACTCTGAGCCATGAGTGCTGTCTTAATCCAAGGCTTTTTGAGAAAATCAAAGGAGGTGTTGGGAGATACTGTTGGAAAAGATTTCAAAGAAGTGTTTTATCCTACAGTCCATTCCTCCAAGGCAGGATCAGTTATTCTCATGGACACTTAAATCATTCCTGCCTCAGCTGTTTATGAGACCTTCCAGTGGTGGAGGGTTCACAGATTCTTGGACAAGATTCTCTAGCACAAAATTAATCGCATCAGAAGAAAGTCTGCCCTGATAGCCAGCCTGAAGTTCTCTTAGTGCTTTTGAAAGCAATTACTCCTTGTCCTATCATCAGTGGATGTGAAGAACTGTTTGTCTTTTTCTCCTCTGCGGCTACTTTGTAAGTCTGTATTGCTTCATTTCAGTCTTCTTGTGTGAAGATTAAACAAAACCTATTCCTGCACTCTTTCCTTAGCAGTCTTGTTTTCTACAGCTCTGACTGTGCTTTTTGTTCTTCTCTGGACACCCACAACTGGTGCAGATAGTAAAGTTGTTTTAGGGAAGAGGAGAAAGCAGATAATATCTTGATACACACCTAGGACCATAATGGATTAAATATTAAGAAAAGAAAGTATACTAAAGAAGTCAATACAAAAAAACCCTTCCTGTCCACCTCTTCTCCTGCCCAGACATGCTGTGTACATCCATGCAGCTCAGTTGATCCTTCTCCTTTTACTCCAGCAGCTGTGAGGTTTGTCAGCACTTTTGTGGCAATTACTTTAATTCCCTGAAATCAAAGCACCTGCCAGAGAAGTGGCTTGTTTTACAAAATCAAGGCCTATTGAAACATTTTAAGGAAAACAGTTGTTTCATTCTGTAAAGATACAGATCTCCTCTTGAGTCAAGAAGAGAAGATAAAGGGAGAAAGTTTGACATTTGACTTCAGTCTGGAATGCAGGTAAAGGCTTGAAATATAAACTCCAAGATGAACAGATTTGATTAAGATATCGTTTTAAACTACTGTTCTTCTTTTCCTTATTTATTTGTAACTGTGAAAGAAAGACAAATAGCCTTATCTTTTCCATTGGACAAAAAAAAAATGCAAGCTCACAGCTTTTGCTGAGAAAGTCTGAGTGACTTTGATGGCTACCATGAAAGTGTGTTTGTCCGTTTGATCTTTTGTTGACTAACTGCAGGTTTGAGGATGTTACAATACATGTTTACATAATGTAGGCTAGCTGCAAAGCCTCACCTCGGGTGAAAAGACACAGCTGGTTTTAAAAACAAGCTAGGTCAGGATAAAAAGAAAAAGAAGTTACACAGCAAGTTATGAAGTTTCAAAGGTAACGCATGGGTTATACGGCCAGCATACAAAAAACCAAAAACCCTGTACACCATCAGAATAGAGTGCAAATAGGCTAGGATTTGATGTGATCCCTTGTAGTTTGAAGCCAACTGAGTGTTCAGTATAGAGCCAAAAAGCATTCCCTTTGAGGGTTATTTGTTAAAGAGAAAAGCTAATTCAAATATCATCACCTAAGTCCTAGGCTAATCTTTGTCCTCAGGAAAATTTGCTTTTACAGTTCCTTTCTCATTGTACTGTCCTAGACCCAGCCTGCTCCCACCAGGTAGATTTTCTAATGCTGATGCTGGGACTGAAACTATTAGCGCCCTGGGAAGTAACCAGCTAATCACCAGTATCTGTTACCTGGATGCATGCAATTAAAGTGTCCAGCCACCCTGTGCCATCACTGTATTCAGCTATGAACAACACAGTAACATGGATGGTGGACTAGATTCACAGAAAAGTCATGTGGCATTATAGCAGATGATCATTAGGTGCTTTTGCTGCTTCAGGGAGGTCAGACTCCTGGTCTAACTGATGCACGTGAACCTGTAGGCACCTAAGAGCTGGATTCACGGGAGCCAGAAATATAATCAAAGTAAAACCTCTAACAGAAGAAAGTGCTAAGGACAGGGACAGACCCTAAGCCTTGCTCACAATAGTCCCTGTAACTGTCCCTCTGTAAAGGGACAAAATTCTTAATTGAGCTTCTACAAAGTGGTTTCTACAATAGCAAGCGACTTGGCAGAAAAGGATTGGATGGGTATCTCCAAGGGGTTGCTGCTGAGGTCCTTACATCCACACATGATGTAGTTCAGGGGGTTATTTCCATTTATATGTAGTCTGGTCTTCTGTACAGAAAGGCCCCACCAGGGATGTGGATTGAAGCAATGTCCAGAGGATGTAGTCTGGTACCCTCACGTCCCTGTAGGAGAACATCTGGGGTGTGCTACAGCAGAGGTTTTTGGTTTGTCTCCCACAAAAGGAACCTCGTGCACTGAGACTGCTCCGTAAACTGAGTAAACTCTGTGAAATCTGCGATAAAGGGAGTGATGGGGCATTGCTTCAGATCTGCACTGCTCCAAACCAAAATACTAATGAAACATAGCCAAAGTTTACAGAAAGAGAAAGGGACCAGTCCACTTCTCTTTAAAGCATAGACTGTCCCTTGAAACCACAGTGGCGAGGGCTCTTGCTGAGGACCATGAGTTCAAGTTGCCCTCCTGGCTGAGGTGAACCATCTTGATATCACGCTGCTTGAGAGTAAATGTCGTTGTCTCCATGCTTTGGTCCATGGCTGGAAGCCGTGGCAGTCAGTTCAAGCCATTATACTTCATATCAACGATAATGCATTGTTGTTACTTCTTGGACAGCCGGTGCCAGGGAAGAGCACTTAATGGGCCTCTGGGTCCGCTTGATGGCTTTCAATTAACCACACCCTTTTGAAGATGCAACCTTTTCCATTGACTCCAGAAGGCCTTTGGATTTGGGCCTGACTTGCTGAAATAACCAAGAGAAAATACTCTGATTTTTGCAGTGTTGATTTTAAACCACAACTGTTGATTATATAGAAGTTTATCATAATTGGTAAAGTTTTGTTTTTCAGTGTCTTTGTGCTATATTGCATATCTTGTGGATCTAAACTGTCTGTTGGTCTATTCATAAAAAAAAAATAAATAAATTTTACTGTGTTCTTTGGAGGAAAAGTGAGATTTAAGAGACACTATATAGTTTGTCCATGATTCATCCTGAAAACTTGTTATGCAAGTGGTGACAAACTATGCTGGTAAACGGAGAGAGACAAGGAACAATTTTTCAGTTGTGAAGAAGGTTATTTTCAAATTTACTATATGAAGATGAATGCAGCGCTCTTAGCTTGATGGAGATGGCTCCCCTCCAGCTGAAACATTCATTAAACTCCATATAGACACTGCCTTGTTTGTTTTGTGGGAAAAACATCTAGGAGCTCATCAGAATGGGAACTGCATAGGTCATTCTAAAATTTCAGCTTGATCTGTGAGCTAATACAGGTTACCCTTTTTCAGGATGCTTTGCCTAAATTCAAGTATTTTTTTTCTTTTTTTCAGCCTCCAAGGAAGTAACCCGATAGCAAAAGCTCCCTACTAAGTTTGTTGTAGAAGTTCCTGCAATTCAGCTTTGGAGGCAGGTGTTGTAGAGAAACGTGCCATTAGTGGGGATGTGCACACAGTTCTGTATTTCTAACATTCCCAAGACAGCAAAGGGCATATACGGAGGGGATGGGGGGACAGGTGAGAGGGTGGAATCTGTAAAGACTTTCTAATGAGCACTGGTTTTTGTTTCCCTGGTGGGTTGAGTTTAGAATCATAGAATCATTTAGGTTGGAAAAGACCTTTAAGATCATCGAGTCCAACCATTAACCTAGCACTGCCAAGTCCATCACTAAACCATGTCCTCAAGCACCACGTCTACCCTTCTTTTAAATACCTCCAGGGACGGAGACTCCAGCACTTCCCCAGGCAGTCTGTTCCAATGCCTGACTACCCTTTCGGTGAAGAAATTTTTCATAATATCCAACCTAAACTTCCCCTGGCGCAGCTTGAGGCCGTTTCCTCTCATCCTATCCCTTGTTACTTGGGAGAAGAGACCAACCCCCACCTCGCTACAACCTCCTTTCAGGCAGTTGTAGAGAGCGATAAGGTCTCCCCTCAGCCTCCTCTTCTCCAGGCTAAACAACCCCAGCTCCCTCAGCCGCTCCTCATAAGACTTGTGCTCCAGACCCTTCACCAGCTTCATTGCCCTTCTCTGGACACGCTCCAGCACCTCGATGTCCTTCTTGTAGTGAGGGGCCCAACACTGAACACAGTATTCGAGGTGCGGCCTCACCAGTGCTGAGTACAGGGGTACTATCACCTGTGGCTCAGACGATTTTTTGGCAAGATAGTTGTTATCTTATTGAGTAAACACTTGGAGTAGTTAAATCAATGGGAATACATTTGAAATCATTGTGAGAGGTCTCAGCAGTCCCAGCAGACACGCTGAAGAGCAACCACAAAATGAACACTCAGGAAAAACCCTGAGAAGTATTTAGTTAAGCTAATTACATGATACAGATATCTTACAACTGAAGAATGAGCAGCAATGGCCAGAAATCGTTAAACACTGAGGGAACAGGCAAAAGAGCTTTGTTAAACACAGAAAATTCCTTAACTTTACCAGAATTTGTTGACTATAAACTCCTCAACAGAGTCGTAACTGTCTGCAAGACAGTTCAGAGTGCCTTGGCTCTGCTTCCCCATTGCTATGCCTGGCTGAAAGTGGAAAATACACCTTACTGTGAGCAAGGATTTCTCTGAATAAACACATTTGTGTGAATTTGCTCCAATCTATAACTAGCTTTCACGGTGAAAATACAATTTCTTTTCATGAAACGAAGTCTTGTTGCCTCAGGGATAAAGACAGTTTTCAGATTACATTTCATGATTCAGCCTGCAGTAGGCTGGGTTTGACCGTGAGGACCCTCGTGGGGACCATTTTTGTCTCCGTAGCCTGTGGGCTCTCTCCTCTGGGCGGCAGCTGTTTATTCAGCTTCCAAAACAGGTGAGGAAGGAAGAGAGGGAACTGGTGTCCCTGAGCTGAAAATGCCCAACTGATGGATTATGAACAGGGGAACTAATTTCTGCCTACTGCTCTCGCTGGATTTCCAGCTGGCTGCCTTGCCTGAAATGGAACACAGTCTTAGCAATTGCAAAAAAGGCATCAGAAAACACCATTTAAATTAGGCTCAGTTATGGCTTTGAAAATAAAACATATCTTACACTAATTCAGCTGCAGTCTCCTGTTCCCTCGCAACGCACAGAGTATGCAAGGGCTGTGATACCAGTTTTTGTTATAGTAGATTTATCTCAAAACACTCCCGCTGATACCAGTAGATTTACTGTGATGAGCATCTGTGTTAATGGCCTGAACCAAAGCTTGTTCGCATCAATGAGGAAACTCTCCTGACTTCAGTGAGCTCTGGTGTAAGGCCTAAGAGAGACACCACGGGAGTTCCTGAGCCTTCTAGGTGTTATTTACAGTGGTCTGCTGCTAGGGGAGTGCTAAATCACGGAGTTATTTGTCTGCTGGGGAATTTAAATGGCAATCTGCTATGCTGCTGCCACAGCTACAATACCTTTTCTGTTGCAATGATTCATGACAGGTCAAGGGAGCATATGTAATGGAAATATACTTTATTGTATTCTATCACTTGTCAAGTCTTATAAACACAACATTTTTATTTTGTAGTATTCTCACTTTATTTTGACTGATGTCTATATGCAGAACTGGTGAGAGTGTATCTTTATATACAAAAATATCACTAGATGCCTTCCTCATCTTAAAATTGAGTATATTTTTCATTTAAAGGCTGATCCTGCTTACCTCTCTCAGCCACGGTAGTTCTGGGAATTTTGCTCGAGTAAGTAATGCAGCACAAGCCTTTTCCAGGTCCCAGTGTCCAGACTGCTATGGAACGGGAAGGGGGCAATCAGCCTTGCGAAAGGGTTTGTGTAACTACAGAAAGGGCCAGGTTTAGGCTCCAAGAGCAGAAATCTTTCATCCATGGGATGTTTCCACACCAATCCTGCGGTGCTGCCGCTCCTTGAGCCTTTTTCAGAACTCTCCAGTGTTTTCCAAAGCATTTTTCACTCCTGAGTCCTAGGACATTGTTTCCTGACCCCGTGCTTGCAGTTACATTTCCACGTGGACAAAGTAACCGCAAGCTGCTCTTCAGGCAGGTTTTGCTCAGTCCTTTTGTTATCTGCCTAATCCAGACAGGGAGCGTGTTGCAGTACTGTGTCCTGGACTGAAAGCTGGTGTGAAGAACATCATTGTCCGGGAATCAGGTGGGGAAAGGGAGAGTGGCAATTCATCTTGTCTGCCAGAGACAGGCTGGCAGGTAGGATCTCTGCGTGCTCTGCAGGACACTGCTGTGAACATCACCAGTTTCACATTTTTCTCAGTAAGTAGCAACCTAGTGCAAACTGCACTGCAGTATCGTGATTTAAAGGAGTCCCAGAGTGATGCACAGCCCTGCAAATGTATTGGAAAGACATTCGTTCAGCCCAGGGAGTGGGAGCAGTGGCCATTTACCTGTCGCTTGTATTTCAACCTGAGTTTATCTGTGTCTTTGAGTGCATCTTCAGAGATGGGGCCAGAGCAGCCCAGCCAACTGCTGTCTTGCTCCTGAATGACTGTAGTGCTGTGGCACATAGTGCCAGACCTAGTGAGCCATGGGTTGAGTTTTATCTGACTCTGTCCTCATCAACAGACACAAGGGATTCCAGGCTTCAGTAAAGGTCTGTGATTTTCATGGCTGTCCCTGCTGAGATTCCCATATGGCAACACAAGCTATAGCACGGTTTATATGTTACCAGCTACAAATTGTGCTGTACCTTGGAGTCTGACTCAAGCACGAAGTACCACATGATGATAACTGTCATCAGACACATTCAGCACAGACTCTGGGTTCAGCCTAATATAAGACCTTGATCTGGAGTCACCCCACCAAGCCAGAACCCTTTAGGAACTCAAGCAACTGGACAAAAAAAATCAGCCATTTTCTTAAAAAAAGGAAAAAGAAGCTTATTGTCAAACTCCAGGCCATGTGTAAAAGTTCAGACATAATTTCTTTCCTGACTGGTTTGCTTTCACCTGACTCACATCATCTACTCTTCCCTAGCTTTATGAAAAACATGTGTCAGAAATATCTAAAGTGGGAAAAAAAAAAAAAAAGCCAGACTCAATCCCTTGTTAGCAGCCTTGTGGCTGTCCAACTCAGCCGGAGGATTGTCAGCTCCCTCTCGTGGGTAGAGGAGCACTAAACGGTACAGGCTGGTGTTACCAAGGCAGCTGCGTGTCCCATGTCCGACCTGATTTATTGTGCAATGGTTCATCTTTGTGCACGGCAGCGTCCACAAAGCATGAGAAGATATATGTGAGCATACACGTCTATGCTGGCTTGCACATACGTGTGCACAAATACATCCATCATGGGCAAAGCAAGCAAAGCTCAGCCTGTTTGCAGAAAATCTGGTCTGTTCTACCCTTCTGGTTTTGGACAGATCATCTGTTCTAGTTCGCTTGCTTTTAAAATTCGTCTCAAGGACAGACAGTGGAGTAGCAGTGTGCTGGCTGCTGCAGCCTTCATGGGTGCTGCAGTGAGACTTTGCCCCAGCCCTTGGGGTCCCCTTACCCAGGCTGTGGGTAAGACCCAGAAGCAGAGCAGGAGCACGTGAGGATGCTCGGCTGGCAGTGTCACCCAGACAGCTCTGACTGTGGCATCCAATGCCCCCTCAGCAAAGGGTCTGCTCAGCATTGAGCATCAACCGGGGTGGCAGCAATGGTGAGGTGCCTGCTTGCACTCAGCCACACCTCTTAGCAATCAAGTGGGAGCACTGTCTGGTATTACTGTGGCTTCCAAATGTACTGTAGGTTTACCAAGAAGGCTCAGTTTGGCATCCTGTGGCTCAGAAATACCTGTGCATGCCCTTTGGCTCACCTAAAGCTGGATGAAGTTTTATGGACACAGCTCATTCATTTCTTCAGTGTGCAAATGGAGATCACTCACAGAAGATATTCCTGGGATACTCCCCCTTCTCCCAGTGGTGTTATATCCAAACTCTTTTGACACTAATGATTATGCTTGGAAGTGATGTTTTATCTCTGAGGATTCATAAAGTGCTGCTAAAAGGATGGTGGTCAAGAGGTTGTCTGGTTTCGGGCCTTCTGGTGGTGGTTGTAGGTCAAGCTGTGGTCTGCAAAGCCCCAGCTGATCCTCCAAATTAGCTGACTATATGAGATAAACTTTGTGCTTTATTTGGAGCTAATAAAGCATACAGAAATCTACATCACAATATACAAAATATTTTTCCAGGATGATTTTTCCACACAAACAGTTGATTTTATCACCTCTTAGGTGATCTTAATGGGAATATCTGTCAATGTCCACAATTCCCACAGCTTCCCAGAACCTAAGAGCACTTTTCTTGTTGGGAAGCGTAGAGCTAAGCAGTGAGTTCAGAGATGAGGCGGATGGAAGAATGCCTTAGATCCCTTATTGCCACAGATTAGAGAAAATTCAAGTTATTACAGCTCAGAATCATTGAATCATAGACTCCAAAAAGTTCTAACTCCTGAAATATTGATAGTCCTAAAATAGAGATTTGTAGAGTGGACTTCTATGCTAGGTGCTCTGATTTTATTTCCTTCTCAAATAAGGTGGTCAATTTGGGGGTAAGATCTAACAAGGTGCAGAGACCCTCTTAAGCAAATGCTCTTAACTGCTGACAACATGAGGGGAAATTAGGAGACACAGCAGTGTGCCTGAGGTGCAAAAGATTTTCCAGGAGAAGGTCCAGGTAAAGAAGAGGGGAAAAAATCTCTTGGGAATCACTGTCAAATATAATGGGATTTCAGGGTCCATAGCCTTTCACCATTATAATATGGATTTATGCCCAAACCCTGTGCTTGTATATGGTGCCAGGTCTTAAGCTAGGTAAGGAACGTGGTGCAAATGCTAATGACATATTTCTACTGAAGCAAAACTTAGACATACTGTTTCCCTGACAGGTGATCAAAACATCTCAGCAACTATCAAACTCCGTTTCCTACTGTCAGAAGTAATGGCGTTATCTAGACTGGGAGCTATTAACACTATGTTATTGCACTGCCATTCACAGAGCCCAAGGGAGGATGTTTTTTTTTCTTAAATTGCAATCCGTCAGGCGTGAATGAAGATCTTTATCGGCTGAAAGATAACAGCTGATGTCTTCCCTCCTGCTTTCAGACAGGGAAAGTAATATCCAACATAATGGAACAAGGGAGCCGTAGTAGCTCCAGCAAGAATGAAGAGAGAAGGGAGTAGATTGTGTTTCAGGTGTAAGTGTTGAGCTATTATGTTTCATGGAGTAATGATGTCCTACCCTGTAAAACAGAGTAGAAAGAGGCTTTTTATTCTGCCCTCGGGGGCACAGCAGGCCTGTAATCACATTCCCATTGTGTGGGGGGACCAGGGGATGCAGAAGCCACAATCTGTTTTCCTACTTCAACTTATCTACCAGAAGGGGAAAAGTTAACACTCTGATAGTCAAGACAAGCCTTTTTGAATGTGGTATTTGTTTTGGCTGGTAGAAGTAGCCCCAGTTAACTAAAATGCCAGAGTTATTAAAGAGCCACAGGAATGGGGTGGGCAGGGCATGTCTTATTTCAATCAAGGCTGGTCTTTGAATAACCACCTCCTGTAGTGGTTATGGAGTGGTCTTTAGTAATTTGTGTTTCTGGAGTGGGTGAAAATCATACTTTTAAGTTTCCGGGGATTCGCTGGAAGAGCTGCAATCAGTGGTACTGGTACCATTTGGCTCCCCATATCCCCAGCCCGGGAAACAGTCCTACTGCCCTGCTGCTGAATTTATCCTTGTCTTAGTAGTCATGGGGAAGCTGAAGCAACCGTAAATTTGGACCATGAGAAGTCAACACCAAGGGCCCTGCTTTGATCATGGCTCAGACAGATGCACATGGGGTGGCTTCGGACTAGCTCAGGTGTCCCAGCAGTGTCACCACAGCAGGCTGGAGGTCTGAGGGAGCTCGCAGTCTTGCTACTCTGCTTCCTAAATCAGTTTTGGTGTCTTTCCTGAGCTGTGTGCTGCTATCGCTACATGGCTAAAGAAGACAAGTCAGCAACAATACAGTGGACACAGACAACTAGTGTCAGAAAAGTCTCACATGGTTCACACTGGTGAAAGAGAGAAGTGTGAATAACCTGCATTATCAGAAAGGGCTGTAGTATTTTGATGACATTTTTGTGCCCTTCCACTCCAAATCTTGCCAGATGCCCAAAATATAATGAACATTGCTGCTGAAGCACCACTTGCATGTTCACACTCCAAGATCAAGTTGAATCTGTGCAGCTACTATAAGATTTTGTTAGATATTTCTTCCTCTACTTGAGATATTTCTTTCTCTACTTGTGCTATCATTAGGGAATTCTTCCACTGAATAGATATCAAAGAGAAGGTTGTGGTTTTTCTCACAAAGGAAGTGATATAATAATGAGAATTTGTTCTGCTCTTCCCTATAATACGATGAAAGACTGAAGTCAGGTTAGTGCATTACTTCAAAATAGAAAGCTTTCTTTTTGCTCTCTGAAACACTTTACAATTACCTTTTGCTGTAATTTACCTGTAAAGTTACCTTTACCTGTAATTTGAGACCTTTGTTCACCCACCTACTCACTTACTAAAATGAGGCACAGTTAAATACCTTTCTGAATGGGAACACAAAAATGTGTTTCTCTAAAAGTGAGAGAGTGAACAAGTCCAAGGACATCACACAAGGGTGGGAACAGCCGTATTCTGCTTTGCAGGCTTTGGCCTTTCATCCATCTTTAACAAAGACCTCAGAAAAATTGCTTTGAATGCTAAATATGACCTTAAGTAGACATGAGAGAAATGTGCAAGCAGAGCGATTTCCTTCAGGAAGATGTGGAAAACTCTGTTGCATTCTCTATGCAAGTTTCTGTTGGTGCTACTCCAGGGGGTCCTTTTCCGTCAGAGTATCTTAAGATTATCCAGCAAAAATGGGTTGCATCCAGGATGGTCTCTGCAAGACAGATGATCTCAGACTGTCACCTGGTGGTGCCTTCAGCCTGTTTGCATGTAAATAAATGAGAAAAGACTGCAAGGTTGATGACAGAGGGTGCCATGTGGTTCAGTTGTCTCTATTTTTCGTGCCTGCTGTATTGCTCTCACATGAACTATAGTCTAAATGGAGTGTAAAAAAAAATCTATTTACATTTAAAAATCCATCACCTTGACACTTTGGCAGATGGTTTTGGAGGCCACCTTTTATACCATGCTTCTTAAAACTTGTCAGATACGTCTTCTTCTGTTTCAGCCCTTCCCACCCCCCTTTTCATCCCCCATTCACTATCATTAATATTGTAGCTAAATTGCCAGACATATAAATGCTATTTTCCATTAAGGTTGCCACGTTACCAAATAAGTGCAAGTTTGAAGGAGAATTTAATTCCTGAATACCAGTGAGACAGATGTTTCTGTTACTAGGAATTAGCACTCGGGGCTTCCTTTCTCTTACTCAAAACAAATAGCGGTGTTGCTAGCAGTCTTCTGTAATTAGTATCTGCTTGCTCTGTACATTCTTTGTGCTAAAAGTTTTACACATTAGGGATTGTGTCATTTTTCTGTTTTGGAGTGTTGTTTAATAGAGCAAAAAAGCTTGCTTGCCAACAACTCCTTGTAATTTCTTAAATAAATAAATTAAATATTTCTTAAGTAAATTCTGTGCTCTTCAAACAGAGGCAAAAAATCTTCTGAATCCAAAACGTTAGATGATCTAAACTCTATGTAGCTGGAGGATTCTACAGAGCTACTCATCTGGTAGATGTAGGCATCTGCTCCAGGGCAACTGAATCACTTGCCATGCTCCTCTGACTCTGCTGATGGCACCTCTGCCTGGCCTGTAAAGGAAGCCTGAGCTCTTGATTCACACATAGATACCTATGTTACACACCTAAATTAGTTGTCTTAACCCACGAGCTGAATCTCCCCTTGGTGGAATTATGTGGCTACTTCAGTGAAAGGGACTTCTGCAGAGCAGCAGGGTGCTGAGACAACCACACAGGACAAGCGGAGGTAGCAAGGGATGTCCTGGAGACCTGTGTCCTTCTGGGGTGGCAGCTGGAGACCAGATGGGCATTGCAAGACCATCTTGAGTGACACAAATGCCGACGTTTTGGCAGTGGAATGGAGTGCCAGGTGTCTACTGTCAGTGGGAAAAATAACCCTCTGGAGATGCCTGTCTCCGGTGCGTATGGGTAGAGTCTAGATGGCCAGCTTAGATTAGACTTCCAGCTTTTAGCTGGTGAAATGAATCTCACTTTATGAAAAACTGGAGTGGTAATGGCTCAAATATGTAATTTATATTTGCCTTGTAGAGCCACTTAGCAGCCCAGCCAAGATAGCTCCATTTTACTGGGGCCTCCGCAAATAAAAAATGAGTGTTTACTTTATCTAAACAAAAGCTCTAATACATTTTTATATGCATATGCACACTCAAGAGAAATGAGGAGCCACTGTAGTCTTCATCCTAGAGATTCAGAACTGAAACAGGGAGGAGTGAAGTGACTTGCCTAGAGTGACATAGAAAACTTTAGACAGGAGAAAGAACTTCACCTGGCTTTCCTGTCCTTGGTTCCACGTCTTAATCACAAAAATGTTTTTTCTTTTTGTAAAATAACAACATTCTTAAAATCTGTGTGTACATCTTGTCTGAGTAAATGCCTGTTCTCTACAAACCATATTCAGCTACCCATGTTAGGCTTCTAAAAATAGATCGGTAATAAGAGAGCCTTTTCCTTTAATGGCCTTATATGTAACATGGAAAAAGAAAAATTGTGCATAAGATAGATACATGTTTTTTGAGCCTTGATTTCAATTGAATGGTTCAGACTTAATGAAGAAGAGTCTGACCGCAGGTATATGTGCAGTGCCATGACAATCCGTGATAGACAGAAGTAAGCAGTAACTAACCTCAAAGAACATGCCCTGAAAATCTTTTGTGATGAAAGCAAGTACATTGCTTTATTCCGGCAGGATGCTGTGCACAGAGCAACCCCAGCTTTTTGAATGGTATGTGCAATGGTCACCTTGAAAAAGTGTTGGATTAATATCTGTTTATTGCAGCAGATCATCAGGCCCTGTTCCTTGAGGTGCTTATGTATTTTATGGTGTTTTTCATTTGAATTAGTTTTAATTTCTTGTGATGTTCTGAGACATCACAATACCCATCACCTTAATCCTACAGGGTGTCCTCTGCTAGAGCCTGAGTAAGAAAGTTAAAGGCTTGTGAGGTCATGCAGCTTTCTATCAAAGGGCACAGACTTCCCATGATACTTTAATGGATTTTTTAGTACTTCGCCCACAAAGTGGTATATGGGTAACATACACGTACGTTGGGAAGACATCTGTGATAATGGAAACTACTTGGCGAAGACTGGATATTTTTTCCAAGTCTGGAATTGACTGTAACAGATCCTAATGTTTTGTGAACTTTGGTGTGGAACCTGAGGTTCACAAAAGTCAATGGCAGAAGACCATTGACTTTGGTCAGGCTGGTTTTTTGCCCCAGGACTCTCAAGGGAATAATTTCCCTGGTACTATTTATGGTTCTGTCAGTGATGTGGTATCTGTGCTGTATGTGTGTGTGTGGGCAGTCCAAAACTACCCCGTCCTTTCTTAGTGCCAAAATGCATTGCAAACACATGCTTGTTGAGTTGTTTTTTATCATCTCTTTGTCCCTCTTCCCTTGATTGCTTTCCTGCTTTGTCCTTTCTGCTGATATAATTTTAAAAATTGCAGAGAATTGCCTCATTTCTCTAAAAAGACAAGCATGGTGAGGAAGCTTTGCTTTAAGAAGATATAATGTTCTCCAGTGTAAAAGACCCTAATGTGCCCTATTTTTAAAATACTGGCACAGACTGCTAAAGGGATCTTTCAATATATCCTGGCATGCAGTGGATGCTTAACACTCATTTCCTCTCGTGAATCTAAGTATCAAACCCAGATGATGAAAGTTTAATCCTTTGGCACAGGTACTGCACATTGCATCTTTCAACACAATGGAGCCCATTTTCTACGGAGAAGAGGCAGTGAAAAATGCCTTACACAGGACTTCAGCACAGGTTCTTAGGTGGAAAACAGGAGAGGTTAGAAAAGGTGCAATTTCTGAAAATTAAGTTCCATCTCCAAGACACACATCTAGCAGGCCAAGGCATTGCTTAGCAAAAGAAGTAGAGTGCCTTGAAGCCATCTGCACAATTTCTTAAAACTTCACTTCCGTGATGGATAACAGATGGAGGAGGAAATTTATAAGTAAAAGATTAGAGCAACTCTGCTTATAAACAGGAGTACTAATCACTCTGCCTTTGCCCTGGAGACCAGATTTAATCTCAGGGTTTAACTTAATGCAACTGTCTTGTTTCTGCTGCCAACTGAGAATGTTCAAATACTCCCATGATAAGAGATACTTTGGGATGATACAAAGCTAAACGTTGCTTGGCAATTGATGATCCCGCATTTAATCAATGATTACACTCAACATAAGACGGTGAAATAATGGACTGGGTAATTTGTGCATTCAACATTTGTCATCTCTCAGTGTTTAAATCTATCTGCTCAATAGTTCTCCACTGCATTTGTGCTATGTCAATAGTACCTGCACTTTGTACCCTCACTTGATGGTTTTATTGAGCACCCTCTGAAACAGTGAAATGAAAAGTGAGACCTCTGAACATGTTGGGAATAAGGCATGGGGCAGTGGATTTGTTGAAGGAGAGGTCTTCAGTATTTTCTCACCCTTTGGAAGAAATCTCCATGTGCTGTGTAGGGGGTAGTGTGTGGAAACCAGGGGTCTGTGATCTCATGAGATGTCTCTGACAGTAGCCTTTGCTGAGAGCTGTGGTGGAACAACAGCACCTCGTGTCCCAGCACACAGCAGCGTGTATAAGACTCAGCTGAGTTTTGCATCCTACTCACCTATATTTCCATTCCTCTCAGCATAAACTATTAGGCATTGGATTTTCCACTCTGTGTTTTCTATTTCTGTACCCCAGTTTTTGTGCTGTGTTCTTGAGTGTTGAGTAAAAGAACAGAGGCAGTGCAACTAGACCAATGATGAGAACTGATTTTTCAATTTGCTGCTTGAAGTGGAAATTAAAAAGGAAAATTGTCCAAGTATGACCTGAAATGAAAACGTGTTAATTTTCTCATGGAAAAGAAACCAGCTACTGTGCCTCCTGTACCCCTGCTAAAACAAAGTACCTCCAGGCTAAACAGAAGGATTCTATTCAGAATGGAAATTTTGTTTTGCTCCTTGTTTCTGGTAGCTTTTTAGATGTTAGGTAGTTACATATCTAAACTCAACTTCACAGCACAACAAAAACTGAAATAGTCCATCTTGAAAAAACCATAGTTGTGATATTTTCTCCTGGACTCTCTCTTGTCATGTGTTGGAGAGCTGACCTGAGTTTACTCCTTTATTGCAAGAGAGGGTTTATGGCACAGATACAGAGAGAGGTGTCTACCCTTTGAAAGATGCTGAAGTCTTGCCCTTCTTTTAGTATTTTTCGATAGTTCATTTAGATGACTCCCTGCTCAGCTTGTCAGCTCCTATGAACTAATTTTCCTTTCTGTGATATGGGAAATCCTAGGCACCTAGGCATAGGGTTAGAATTAGAAGCTGCAATGCAGGTTGGCAACATCTGAGTCTGTTGATAAGTCCTGATTAATCAAATGCTTGTTAAAAACAACTTATCTAAACTTTAGGAGGTTTTGTGATGAATAAGCATGGGGTTCACCTTTGCTGATTAGGAGAATAAATAGGCCTGAGGACTTTTTATTACAGATAGCTGGGGCAATTGGAGAAACACATGTTCAAGAAACCTGAACACTTCTTTGCTCCCTAGGAATAGTATCCCTGCTCAACTGATCAAAATAAAAAGAATTTGTGCGATATCTGGTCATTCTGTGTATGAATAATAACTTACTCCTTTTTTGCATTTTTTTTTTGGTTTATTGGAGAAACAAGGGCTTAGGGATCATCCAGGACTGTGAGAATGTAGCCACTTAAGTATTTTCAAGCTCATTTTACTGGAACCAAAAGGAATGGAAACAGAATTCTCTGTGTCATGAAAATAGCTGCCCCAGTACAAGATGTGACAGAGGGACAGGCTGCAATGTGAGCATGCCCTTTTTCATTTTAGACAGGAGTGTCTACACATTATGGGAAAAAACTCACCAAGAAGTGTCAGCAAGACCCTGCATCTTATTTGACTCTTGAAAATCCAACTCCAGGACACAAACTCACGGGAAAGCAGATACCAGTAGTTGTGTTGCCCATGGAATGAGTTACTTAATAAGATTTGGAACAAATTAATATTTGGGGTCTGTTTCCTGAAGATTGGCAACACTTGACTGATGGAGAATGGTTCATTGGTTATGCTATCCACTGGTGCTGACAAACCTTTAAACTTTTATCTGTTTGCTTGTTTGCTTGCTTTTTAAAGGACAGTTTCAGAATAGACTGGGATGTCTCTGAAAGTAAAAGGCAAGAGAAAACAGATTAAATCTCCATGTTACAAAGCCACAGTACAATCTAGGTTGGAGGTCTGCACGGATTAAAGGAGACGTGTTTCCCCTTGTAAGCAGGAAGCTAATGAGCACACCATTGAGACCTTTCTCACTGGAAAAATGATACCATTTTAGTAAGCTAATTTCTTAATAGTAAGTGCATAACTCACTGCTAAGGTTCTCAAACATCTCTTTATCAGGTAGGTTTTCACATCCAGTGAAGGGAACCTTTGAAGTTTTTCTGTTTTGGAAGAATGGAAACATGTATAAATATCTGACTAAAATATTTTCTTTCTACACTTGAAAAAAAAAAAAGGAAAAAAATCCAAGCAAAACCCAAGTATGTCCTTGATAATCATGTTTATACAGAGTCTGAACACTAGTAGTTTTGTAAGAGAGATTTTCTTTTTCTGGACTTCTTCTGGCTTGCACATTTTCTCCTTTTATGAAGTGTGTTTCTTTTAGACATCCTGGCCTCATAAAAATGGCTTATTTAGAACAGACCTGGCCATCTGGGGCTGCTTTGCTATAGGCTAAGCTTAACTTATTAAGTATTGTCATCCAAAGACAAACAAAGGGGCTACTAATGCGTTTTTGGCCTATTCTGTGTATTTCCTATTCTGTGACCAATAAAAAAAAAAAAAAAAAAGGAAGGGAAGGGAATAAAAATGGAATGAGTTGTCTGGAATTTGCCTGCTTTAGGATGAGCTAAATTGAGTCTGTGGAGGTGCTCAGCTTCGTTTGCCTGCTGAGGGGGAATAGGAAAAGGGGGAGGAAGCATATTTTCAAGTGTCTGCTGATAACTCTCCCAAAAATGTCTTGCCTGTGAGTACAGAAAGGGTGAGTTACCACATCTTCTGTGGCATGTTTGACTTAACAAATACTTCCCAGGATCTGGACCAGTAATGACTGTTTAAAAGACAGCGTTGAAACTGGGACATCAGTCGTCTTCTCAGCAACAAAACAAAATTTCCTCTAGTGCTGCAACATTTGGATGGCATGGAAAAGAGATTGCTACTGGAGCTTAAACAGCACTTACCTGGGTATTAGTGTAATTTCTGGGGAGCTGGGTGTTTTTAATGAGCAGTAATTTCTCACTGCTTCAGGTTGCTGTCGATCACCTTGTCCTCTCTGCAAGATCAGTCCCAGAGATTTAAACCCCAAATATCCAAGGGAGCACCAATGTGATTTTACCTAGAGAGATCCTGGGCAGTCACTACAGACCCTGGTGGCAAAGCCACAAGCAGAGCTCGGGACCAATCACATCAGTTCACCTCTTTCTACTCTTCTTTGCAGGACAATAGTTGTATCCAACTTTCTCAATGTGAAGGCACTATTTCAGACATTATTATAATCTAGAAACACAGTTATTTCTAGGCAGGAAGAAATGAAACAGGAGGTATCCTGCAGTCCAGCATCTAATCCCTGGAGACAGGGAGCATCCAGGGCTCTAGAAGTGAGTGCTAGAGATCACAGAATCATAGAACCATTTAGGTTGGAAAAGACCTTTAAGACCATTGAGTCCAACCATTAACCCAGCACTACCAAGTCCACCGCTAAACCATGTTCCTAAGCACCACATCTACATGTCTTTTAAATACCTCCAGGGATGGGGACTCAGCCACTTCCCTGGGCAGCCTGTGCCAGGGCCTGATAACCTTTTCAGGGAAGAAATTTTTCCTAATACCCAATCTAAACCTCCCCTGGCGCAACTTGAGGCCATTTCCTCTTGTTCTATCACTTGTTACTTGGCAGAAGGCACTAACCCCCACCTCGCTACAACCTCCTTTTGAGTAGTTGTAGAGAATGATAAGGTCTCCCCTCAGCCTCCTTTTCTCCAGCATAAACAACCTCAGCTCCTTCAGCCTCTCCTCCTAAGACTTGTGCTCTAGACCCTTCACCAGCTTCATTGCCCTTCTCTGGACATGCACCAGCACCTCGATGTCCTTCTTGTAGTGAGGAGCCCAAAACTGAACACAGGATTCAAGATGCGGCCTCAGCAGTGCCAAGTACAGGGGGACGATCACTTCCCTAGTCCTGATGGCCACACTATTTCTGATAGAAGCCAGGATGCTATTGGCCTTCTTGGCCACCTGGGCACATTGCTGGCTCATGTTCAGCCAGCTGTTGACCAACACCCCCAGGTCCTTTTTCACCAGGCAGCACTGCAGCCTGTAGCATTGCATGGGGTTGTTGTGACACAAGTGCAGGACCCAGCACTCAGCCTTGCTGAACCTCATACAGGTGGCCTGAGCCCACTGATCCAGGCTCTGTAGAGCCTTCCTACCCTCCAGCAGATCAACACTCCTGCCCAACTTGCTGTCATCTGCAAACTTACTGAGGGTGCACTTGGTCCCCTCATCCAGATCATTGATAAAGATATTAAACAGAACTGGACCCAGTACTGAGCCCTGGGGAACACCACTTGTGACCGGCCACCAACTGGATTTAACTCCATTCACCACAGCTCTTTGGGCCCAACCATCCAGACAGTTTTTTACCCAGCAAAGAGCACGCCCGTCCAAGCCATGAGCAGCCAGTTTCTCCAGAAGAATCCTGTGGTAAACAGTATCAAAGGCCTTACTAAAGTCCAGGTAGACAACATCCACAGCCTTTCCCTCATCCACTAAGCAGGTCACCTTGTCACAGAAGGAGATAAGGTTAGTCAAGCAGGACCTGCCTTTCATAAACCCATGCTGACTGGGCCTGATCACCTGGTTGTCCTGTACGTGCCATGTGATGGCACTCAAGATGATCTGGTCCATAACCTTCCCCTGCACAGAGGTGAGGTTGACAGGCCTGTAGTTCCCCGCATTCTTCTTTCAACTGTTCTTGCAGACGGGCATCACATTTGCTACCTTCCAGTAACTGGGACCTCTCCGGTTACCCAGGACTGCTGATACATGATAGAAAGGGTCTTGGTGAGCACCTTCACCAGCTCCCTCAGTACCCTTGGGTGGATCCCATCCAGCCCCATAGACGTGTGTGTCTATGTGGTGTAGCAGGTCGCTAACCAATTTACCTTGGATTATGGGGGCTTCATTCTGCTCCCCGTCCCTGTCTTCCAGCTCAGGGGGCTGGGTGCCCAGAGAACAGCTGGTCATACTCCTAAAGACTGAGGAAAAGAAGGCATTAAGTACCTCAACCTTTTCCTCATCCTTTGTCACTATGTTTCTCCCTGCATCCAATAAAGGATGGAGATCCTCCTTAGCCCTGCTTTTGTTGCTAATGTATTTATAGAAACTTTTTTTTTTTTGTTTTATGTCTCACTGCACACACTGAGCAGTAAACTGTTTATTGCAAGAGTTTTTTGCTCCCCTGAAACAGCCAGAAGTTGCTTAGATTGGACCAGGGAGCTTTTAGAGCTTTTTTTGATATTTTTACTAAAAAACCAGCCCAAGTATATCTTGTTCAGAATACCACCCAATTTGTTCAGATCTTTACTTTATAATGGACTTTTGGCCTTTGAGGTGCTAAAATCAATTATGATTCACACTAGTGACATGGGGCACATTGCAGAAGTGTAAAACTGTATATATTTATAAGGCTGTCTGCTTCAGGCACTGTGTATACACTCAGGTGTCAGAATCCAGTTTGGATCTGGTCTGAGAGATATTTTTCCTTGAATCTTATCAGGATCGATCTCAGACATAAAATTCCTTCATTTCTACTGGGACCTCAGTGGTTCTTGCTGCTCTCCCACATTCCCTGGGAGCATTTTCCAGCTGTTCAGAAACAAGGTACCACTTCCTGCTAAACTGACCTTGGTAAAAAATATCTTTTGAGAAAAATGAATTGCTTAGCCCTGATGAACCCCCCTGCTCTGAACCTTTATTGCCTTTAGGAAGTGGCAGGATTCTGGAAGGAAAGTATCTGCTGTTGGTGTGTGGTTGCAGCTTAGCGTGTTATGCCCGAAATAAAATACTGAGGGAAGATATCTTTCCACTGTCTCATTGTGGAGGAAGAATTTTTGAAAGAGCTAAAGACAATACTGAGATTAGGTTGCTGTTGTTTCAGCTCAGTGGCAGACGTTGAAGCTTTGGCTGAAAGCCCATCGACAGGACCAGATGTTTTAGTCTTGCACTTCCTTTGCAATGGGAAATAATGAAAACTGAGCCTTGTAAATGAAACGGGACTTTGCTGATTTAATTCGTTTGTCATGTCATTGTGATTCATATAATCAGAAAATCTGTCTGCCAGGGGTTCAGACCAGCAAAACAGGAGGGAAGGGAGCTGCTAATGGGGTTTCACAGGTGCCCTCCCATCTTGTTTTCACTTCTCAGATGTCATCTTTAGCAGCTTCCACCCTGAGAAACCTATGGGAATCTATCAATTTTCCAAAGGCAGGTGCTTTCTGGGAATTCATTTGCCATGATGTGTGGGATACAGCCCTTTTCCTTTTATAAACCAGTCTATAAGAGCTCATGGAGGACTGGAATTCAAAGCACAATGCTCAGAGAAGATGATGGCCTTTCCAGAGCTCTGCCCTGGGTGCAGTGTTGAGCATCACTGTGCTACCTGGGTAGCTTGGGTCATGCTTCACACATAGCTCTGATTTTTCCCACCTTACTTACCAGAGCATCCTCTGTGCACAGTGCAGAGAGAGATGCTTCCAGGTGTGATTCAGACGTTTTGGTGGGGAAATCCTCTTTTGGATGTGTCCATCTCTGTGTTGGCTATGTAAGGAGTGTGGGCAGCTCTGAGCATCTCCATGAAGTGGGATGAACTCAGGGTCAACTGTTCTGAACAAAATACAAGCACTCTTTTTTTCCCCTGCTCTTCCCTGCACTTGAATATAAACAGCTTGCTGCCACTGGCAGACTGTGCTCTAGCACACCGGGTATTTTCATAAAGTCATGTCAGGTATGAGATACTATGTACACTAGGTTTAAGCATCTTTCTTTTCAAGTACAGCCAAACAAAAAAGGTACCAAAGGTGGTTGAAAACAGAATTGGCATTGCAAAAATCCTTGCATTTTCCCTCAGAGCAGTGTTTGTAATTTGTCATGACTTATTGAGCTTTGTTGAAATTAAAGCTAGAAGGAGCCATCATGACCACCTGGTCTGAAATCTCTGCACTCAGTTTTGCCCAGAGGCTTCTGCACTGGAACATTTCCCTGCTGGGAGCATCAGCAATGCTGCTTCCAGACTCGCAGTCCCACCAGCCTGAGGCTGCCTGCGATCACCAGTGCTGATGTTCTCCACAAACCCAGAAATTCTGCACAAAACCCTTGTACATCCTGGAGCAACAATAGCAAAAGTAACAGAGTTGTGGCCATTGTGAATAACTGAAAGGTAACATAAAAAAATATATTAAAGCGTCATATGTAGCAGCAGTCAAGGAAATTTCCTTTAAAAAAATTCAACATTGGAAACAGGATGAAATATATATATTGTTTTCCTACTGAGAAAGACCAGTTATAATTTTTTTGCTTTGGTTATTTTAATGACCCATATGCAGTTTTACGTCTACTTCACTGTGTGTTAAAACAGAGTTTTAAATACAACATGTTGCTTAGAAAGCCAGACTTTTACAGATTGTACTATTGTAACAATAAAAAATTGCAGCACTTCACTCCTATTAAACATAGTTGGAAACATGTATCTACTTAATGGAGTCAAATAATATCCTAAAAATATGCCTCAGAATATCCAAAATGCTAAAATCTTGAAATAGAGGCAATAAAACGTAACAGATTTGAAAGAGGGAAAACGCTGTAAATGAAAACCAGAGAAGAAAACCAGTCTACAGTAACAGTATATGACCATCCACAAAGCCAAGCTCTGGCAAATGTTAACCAGTTCAATATAACAGGCTGCCACTTGTGATCCTAAGCTTGGTAGCTTAGATGAGTTATTGGAAGGTATGCTCCGATTAGGGTCTGTTTTATGGTAGATACGAAGAATGGGATTTTTAGCAGTCCTTTAGCTCTCTTCCCGTAAACCTTCAGCTGGCTTCAGGAGCTGCAGAGTTCAGTGGAAACTGAGGCTTTTGAAAATCCCACCCAAAATGTTTCGTGTCTACACGTATTTGGTCACAACTGATATTTTGAAGGAGAGGATGCTGAAAACAAGCACGATCACTGCGGCTTTAGAGTTCCCCTATTCTGCATATAGCAGGGGAGCAGGTTCACATTAAATACACCAAATAGTCCTCAGGGTAAAAGGAAGATGGGATGCAAATTCTTCCATTAACTGTGTTTACAGAATTGTGTAGATGTGTGTGATGATTATATTCCTCTTTACATTTGTTTGCTTTCCTAAACACTTACACCTGTCCAGAATATGCTTGCGGGACATCCTGAGCCTCTGTGGAGTCCCATTAGGTCCAATGAGAAATAACGTGGTTGAAGGGGGTTTTTCTCCTGGGTGTCAACACAAGGGCCCTTAGATGGAAGCAATTTGGTTGTGTAAAGGTTATCATGTTGTATCCTGCACTGTAGGCACTACCATAATAAAAATTAATTAATAATAAATAGCAGCATAGAGTTTGGTAATCAACATTCCCAATTTCCCAGGGCATTTTGGGAAAGGAGGGTAGAGAGCATAGATTGATCAGCCTTGCAGTTACATATTTTAAGGCAAGAAGGAGCCATATTTGTTTCTCCTCTGCACTTTGTCATGACAGAGCCATCATATTTCACTGAGTAACTTCTACATGCAGCCAAGTGCCTTGTTTGCATGAAGCTGACAGCATCTGGGGAACGCTTCAGGAGATGGGAACCCACCATTTCCTTTGGCAATTTGTTTCTTCAGACTCACCCACTCTGTTAGATAAATGTGCCATATTTTTTGTTGGGAAGTCTTTGCCTTTAATTTTCAGTCTTTCTGTGCTATGTTAAAAAGCCTTTTGATATTTGATATATACTGTCTTTAAAGAAAAAGTGTAGTCTTTTTGACACTGAAATCATATCCCCCCTTGATCTTTTTGAGGACTTCAGAAGAGTGAGTGCCTGACATTTCTCTGTAAGGCACATTTTCTCAGCTCTCCACCCATCACGACCTGTGTGTATCTCTATGCTCTGAATTTTTATGAATGTGGTATTGAAAACATGTGCCCAAGATTTGGTATTACATTTCGTACAATGACGTGTTTCTGTACACACAGACCTGTACATGCATGTGTACAAAAATAGCAAGCTAAGTCACGATATGTGTTAAGCACATAAAGACGAAAGGAACATCTTTGTACCTGTAACAGATTGCATGTTAACTCTCTAGCCTTAGAACACATTTTTTTCTTCCATCTAAATCTAGTAGAGCTGGATAAAAAGACATCAGGCACGGTTCATTGTTACAGAAATTAAAAAAATGAAGTTTGTCACATTCTTTTCCCCCAACAGTTTAGGTACTTTTATGATTTGCATCTTTCCACTCTTCTTCTCCCCAAGCAATTCACTTAAATGGTGTTTTGGCAGCTTGTGGTATAATCAAATGTTTTATTCGAATGTCTGACAAACAGTTGGGAGAAAACGCACCATTGTTAAATATTTTATATGCTAATGTTTTCCTGAAGAGCTGGGCACCTGCCTGCTGGAGTCCTCTGTGATTCCCAGGAGACGTCCACAAAAACAGGAGTTAGATTGCTGATTAAGCAACATGGAAATAACAGAAATAAAATCCTCACATTTTCTCATTCCATTTCAAAGAAATAAAGAAGGCCATAAAACTGTCCTCATCACAGTAAGCTAACCCCATGTGTGAGAATATCATTATTGAAAATTGCAAAGCCATTTACATCCTGGCTGGCAAATAGAATGCTGCATTTTTCTTCTTAATGTAATCTAAAACATTCCAAAACACAGACAAATATAATGGAAACACTGACGAGCCTTTACTCACAGTGTCACTGAGGCATCATCTATGATTTAACTGCAACTACAAGTGATTAAATACGCCGCTTCTAATAATTTCTCATGGCGTGGTATCTCTATAATATTGCACGTAGGGACATATCGGCATGTGTAAAATCTTATCCCTACTAAGAGCACGTCAAGATGAAAGTGATTTCTTCTATACACCACTATAAGAGACATGGTTCTTCTGGGCAAACAGAGGAGCAGCAAGATTGAGTGAGGGGTGTGACTTTACCTCCATTAGAAGCTTTAATTAGACAGATCCCGGAATACTGTGTCTGTTTGTAACATCCACATTTTAGTAAAGATATTATGAGATGGGAGAGAGGTCAGGGGAAAAAAAAGATTTTATTGCAGCAAAACTTTTTCACAGCCAAGGAAAATAATTCGTAATGAGGGATTTATGAAGCCAGTTCTTAGGTTATCAGAAGAAGATTGAAAATAAAGGTCAAAAGATGAATTAATTTCAGTCTGTACGTTCTTTCACACAGAGAAAAGTACTGAGACCAACGGCCCCTCCACTCTTATGGACACAGGAATGGCCAAATTGAAGCCAGACATATTTTTATGGAAGAACAATTAAACTTTAGGAAAATTTCCCATGAGAAGCAGAATTCTCCACCTCCTGCCATTCTTAGGAATTGTCTTATGCTGGGGCCTGCTCGAAGATCTACACTGAGCAAACACAAATCACTGGACTCACTTGTGGGACAAGAGAACAAGCGTCCTTGTCACATGGACACGCTGATACAACCAACGTTCTGCTCTCAAAACCCGCAAATGAAAAGTGAACAGAAAACTTACTGCCTCTGCAGAGATGCAACAGTTTCAAGTCATGATGGTGACTCCAATGTGATGGCCAAATCAAACTTCAGTTTATGTTCATGCTCTTTTGGGGGGAACTGCAGATGTCTCTCAACCATTGCAAAGGAATCTAATGTTTTAATATGGCCACTAAATAAATCTCAAGAGAATTTTTCTGAAGCACAAGACTTAAACAAGCACCCCACTCCTTCATGCATTCACAGATTAACTTCAACATAGGCAAAGGCTGGTACATTTTATTTGTCAGCTCTTTACTGCACAAGAACAATCCCTGCACCAAGGAATATATCTTAGTTCGCAACATAAGGACTTCTGCAGTGGCTGAGGCAGTGGAAGAGAGAAATCCACAATGACCTGTTTATTCAGCAGAAGAACAGTAATTTCTTTCTGTCAGCAACAGAAACAGAAAATCTTTGTAAGTATACACGTATACAAGGCAACTGCTTCCAACCAAGCAGCTTGAGTGCCAATATTTAGAGATGGGACACAGGGCTGCCTTTTATAAGTCTGTTAAAACACCGATGCAGCTCCTAAATAAGGCTGTTATTTTGGCTATGAGATCTAACCAGAAAAATTGGCTGGGCAATGAATGGGATACTCATCTGATTTCTACATAGGAATAGGGAGAAACTATAGCTCAGAAGGAAAATACCCATGAAGGTGTCTGCAATTTGCAAGTGCCTATTCTAATTAAATATTCATAGCACTTTGAAAAGTGTTGAACCAGTGTCATACAAGCAGTTTTCCATGTGTCCGCCTGGGACATTTCTAGACTTCATAACTCCAAACAAGCAAAGAATGCTGAAAATTGGATCCTTATTCATTTTCCCCTCTGCTGGAAAAAAAATAAAAAAAATGAAGCAGACGTTTAAATGACAAATGAGGTCTTGTCAAGGGGACTGTAATATCTCTTTTTCCATGTTCCAGTCTGTGATCAAGGAAGCTTCCTGCCTTTGGAGTAATGTATGGCTTGGAGCACAGGCACACCAGCAAGAGACTGCAACATGCAGCTGCTAAATAGGATTTTCAAGTTAAACAGACAAGACAAGCTGGTAGGAGGGGAGTGCTACCTCTGTGTTTTACATTTGGGAACTGAGACAAAGAGAATGGTTTGTTCCAGGTGATAGAAAAAGGCTGTGACCAATCTGGGGTGCAAATACAAACCAGAGCCAGGAGCCTGCAGTGTTGGCCAGATGGGCCTGTAGCCTTGGCTCTCTGTAGGCTCCCTCTTCAGCTTGAACGTGTTATCCAGGTTTGTTGTGCAGTGCAGAGTGTGAGGGAGATGTCTCCAGAGGATGAGTCCTTCCTCTCTCATCCCTCATCCCACCCCACCACTGGAGATGGGCAGCTCATCCAGTACTTCATGTGCAAGTGATGAAGACAACCCCCACCCAGCACCTTCTCTTGGGGTTACATTTAGCACTCACTGGTTCCCAAATGACTGGGAGAGGAGATGGGAGAAGGTTTATATGGATCCAGAGCTAGAACTGACTGTGCCTTGTGCAGCTGTGCTGGTATGACACCGAGAAATGGTTGGGACAAGCTGTGCTATCACTGTTGAGAGATGTCCTGGAGCAGTGCTAGCTTGGAGGTGTTGTCCTAGACACAGCCTGCGTTTGCTCTGACATGGTGCAGAGGAGGGAAAACAGCTAGTTAAATTGGACTAAACCCTCAGACATCCTTAAAAGTCCTGTCATTGTAATTTGAAATACTTACGTGGAATTAGGACCTATGTTTTCGATCTTTGGAACCAAACATTGTGCACAGCAGTTTTATTCATGCACATCTATTCTGAAGTTGAGGTGAACAGTTGCACAAATATATTCTTATTACACATCTGATATACACTACAGCCCACAGCAAAAAATATGCTGTTTCAGAGACCACTTTTTGAAAACGTGGGCACGTGTGTATAACTTGGCTGAAAGATCACTAAGGCGTTGATACAATAGCCACTATAAATATTTGAAAGGTGTCAACATCAAGGTCTAGATTTTACCCACAGATGCCAGCACAATGTTTCCATTGATTAGCTGTTCTGTAATATAAGCCTGGGTATGGAAAAAGTATGTTAAAAAGAGCCTTATACAGATCATGCCAGGATTTCACTTCCCCTGCTTTGTTGTATCAGTCTGAGCTGACTAAACCCACTGGAAGTTTGCAGATGTTTTTATTACAAGCTAAAATCAGGAGCTTATTGTAAAAAACAGAAAAATGTAAAAATTTCTGGACTGTCTGAGGCTCAGAACAGGATCATTATTTGGATCCATCATTTCCTGAATAATATTCTCTTTTGATTAACAGGTCAGCAAGCAGTTTTAACTACCATAACACTCATTCAGGGTGTTAATATTCCTTATATGTGGACACTGAATGGGAGATTATTCTCTGCCTAGTGAGCTACTTGCATTGCGTAGGTGTGCTCAAACCTCTTCTCTTAAGAATGCTTACAAATTTCAAATCTTTGTTATTATTCATGCACTTCAGCTTGGTTTGGTGCTGTACATCTCTGTAACACCCGTACGTACAAAAAGTCACCTGTCACATTTATGGCAGAGGTGGGAGCACAGATCAGATCTTCTGAGGCTGCAGTCTTATGTTCCAACTCAATAAAGCAGTTAACACATGCTACCTTATTTTATGATGGAAAAGGGTCCTGTTAGTCCCATTAACTTTCTGAAGCTAATTCTGTGTTTGAAGTTAGCCATGTGCCATATCTAATGCCATATCTAATGGAAATAGGTCTTCAACTGCGTTGTTAATTAGTTTCAGCCTGTGATGCTCACACAAATCCTCATCATTAATAAAAAGCATTTTCCATGGAAAATGCTTTCCACATGAGCATAATTATTGCTCCTTTTATTATAAAAGAATTGGTCAGAGAAATTTTGAAGGAACAAAATTAGGTTGAAATAGATGCCAAAATCAGTACATTTCACAAAGGATGGTCAATTACTTACCTATCAGAAGAAAATCATTAAAATGTTACAAAGGAATTAAAACTTTTCATTTGGACATTTAGAAATGGAGCTCACTATCCTTTTATTTTGAAACATATTTGTATTTTGAAACATATTTGTATTTTGAATTTTTTTATTTTGTATACTAGCAGTCTTTAAAAATTGTAATTAAATGATGTTTTTTAAAAAAAGAAATACTTCTAGTGACCTAAAAAGATCATATTTGAGATAATTTGTCCTTCATGTAGAATCTTGAAATATTTGGGGGTTTGCTCTGATTTGGGCAGAAGCATGTCTGGAATTTCCAAGCTCCTTCACGAAGTGGAAGTCTGGAGCTTCCGTTTTCATGCAGCTTTATTACAAAATTACTTAGTAAAGCCCAGAGAGAGGAACCAATGCATTTTTCAGTTCAGTTTCCATTTGAATTGAGCCATGACTGAAGCTGTTCCAGGTCAAATTGAACAAAACTTCAGAATAATGGTTTTGGTTCAAGGGAAAAAAAAAAAAAAATTAGAGATTCAAACCAGTTTTTTGTTTAAGTCCCCTCCCTAAAAAACCCACAAAAACCTTACTAATAATTTTAGTGCTATCAGCCAACAGTGATCTCCATCTAGTGTTATGAAACTGTAGATTAGGCTGAACTAAGCCCATCCAGCCTGTTTAATCTATTCAGCACTGAAATTATGTCCTTAAAATGAAAATATTAAAGAACAGCTTGCTTTGGGCTGTTTTTTTTGTTTCTTTGGTTTTTTTTTATCTTACAGCAGCTAACACACCCACAGATTTGTACCCAACAGAAACAGCGTCCAGACTTTACATTCACAGGAAATATTCTATAAAAGCATTTAATTAGGTTACAAATAATCCAAGGGCTGTTAATCTTTACCCTGTAGATGATGGGCTTCCTTTGTTTGCAAGACCTTGATGTGAAAATCATTTTGATCCCATTGAGAATAATGGTAGTGATATTTTGTTAAAGGTGTTGGCACAGGGACAGAATACAGGTGCGCTTTTATTGAGCCATGTCCTGCCGGTGAGTGGTGGAGTGACATGCAGTAAGTGACTGGGTCTGACTTGTCCTGGAGAGCTTCAAGCTCTGCGCGAAGGGACGAGGAACCCATGGGCAGCAGCAGGCAGTTGCAAAATGAGAGCTGCAGAGCTGCAGACAGCAAACCTGCTCAGATCACGGTAGCAGGCTTTAATTTAACAGGCTCTTTTGAGGAATGTTATTTGTCTGTTAGCACGGAAACCCTCAGCTGGCCTCCAGGTGACACCATGTTGTAGTACACCAGAAAAAAACCCAGGTAGGTCCCCAGTGGTCTCTTTATTTTCAGATGCAGGAGACAAACTGGTTTTGGCATTTTTATGTGTGCTGTGTGTTCTTGCAGGTTGTTTTATTACCCTTGGAAGTCCCTCACCTTTCCATAAAAAGCAGAGCTCCCTGGGCTTTGTGCACATGTTGCAGGAGAGTGAGAACATCACCATCAGGTACTTCTGCAGCCTTTGTGCCCAGCAAGGGTTTCCTCCCAAAACTGAGAGCTCTCACACCAGTGGGGACCGAGGTTCTGGTCCCACCATACCACCATGCCCTGGGGGACTGTCCTACCCACACGTCTTGGCTGCCACACTCCTGGGACTCTTTATTCAGTGGGACCTAAGGTAATGTTATAGGTGCTGCGGATTCTGTAGGTAGTCTGAGACGTGTGAAGAGACAGTACTATGTTCTGTGTTCATATTTAGTCCAAAATAAGTAGAAGACCTTTCCTAATCGTTAGAGCAATGAGAATAGCCTTCTAGTTAGAGTAAAATAGATAAAAGGCCAAAACAGTCTGGAAATGAGCCACAAGTGATAGTGGAGGACACTATGCGTGACTTGGGCCTGCGTCAGGAGATGGGTGGACAAATTTCCTTGCACTTCTGTGCAAGATGAGGATAACCAGGTGGATATCTCTGTTATGGCTGGATGTAAGGGCAGAAATCTCTGATGGGTGGTGTCAGGGTAGTAATGCTGAGATGTTGCCACATCTAACCATGGCTGAGTGCAAACCTAAGTGTGGAACTAGCATTTGCATTTTTTTTTTCAAACAGGTGAATGCAGTAATTCCGTATTTCTTTCTAGATCTTCAAGCTTCCTTTCTAAATCTCTGCATACTACAGCAGGTACCTGAAAATGATGCCACTCACCACACAGTACATCTAGCATTCACTCTGTCTGAATCTGTCCAGAGCTCAGCCGTTAGGCAACCCAGATCTTAGAAAAAGAAACACTTTCAGAGAGGAATATTAGCCTCTTTCCAAGATTAAATGTGTACTTAAAATGTTGTTTCAGATGGTATTTTGTTCTGGGGTTAAATTCCACAATTAAAGGTTGTGTATTCTCTTAATAAGCACAAAGACTGGGCAAACTTGTTCCAAGGAGTGATAAATCCTGGCAATAAATACTGTTCCTGGGGAGAAACCGAGAGCTTGCTGTACTCCAAAGGAGTAGAAATAGCAAGGACACTGGAAAATGTAGTAGGAGAAAATACTTATGCTGCCTTGGGGGAGAAGGGAAGGTGGCCTCTTAAATCCCTTCCTACTCTTTATGTCTGTGACTCATCCAGTCCTGCCTATAATGGGCTGTTGCATCGCCGCATTGTTAGTTTAACTTCTTTGTATCCTGAACAGCCAGTGGGTTGGTAAAAGAAGCTCTTTGTGCCTTTGGTGGGAGAGAATGGCATGAGGGTTGTTCTTGGAAGAGGCCCAGGGAAAGTGCGGGGTGAGGAGGGAGAAGGGACTGAAAAAAAAATCCCCAGAAAAGGGAAAAAAAAGAAATAAGGTGTCTGTTTCACAAACCCTGACCTTCAGCAGAACTGCCATTTCCTGAGACTGCACAAAATGTACCGACTGTTGGCATTCTCAGGCCCGGCAAAGAGGGATGGAGCCAGACACTGACACTGCCGTAGAGCTGGCTTCCCTGGGTCCCAGGGAGAAGCTGATGGGCAGCCAGGTCAATGACTACCTGGTCCTGTCTTTACCATGAAAAGCAGTGCAAGCCGAGTAGTAACGCTTGGCTTGGCTTGAAGTGGAAGGAGGAGCCATGTGCAATAACCGTTGCCTTTCACACGGGAATTTGAAAAGGCAGCATTTCCAGCAGCCGTGTTGTCTTTGAAACATGTAAACGGGCTAGCGTGTTGCTAAATAAAACTTACCCTACTTAATTACTGTATCTCCTGGTGAGGTGAGTGCTTGGAGAGCTGTTTGGACCTTCCTTCTCTGGTAAGCTTTTTGTTCTCTGGTGCTTCATGGGTAAATGTGCTGCTGAGAGAAGGAAACAGGTCAGATTGCTTGGAATATAGAGAAGACCTGGGGTTATTCCAAGAGGAACAGCCAAGGCAGATGGGGACCATCTTTCTGGTAACAGAGTCCAAGTGGGGAATAGTCAGGGAGGAGCCTTATCAGTTCAGAATAATTTTATTTTCTCTGCTTCAGGGAACAATGCATTTATTTGGGTCAGTAATGATGCTGCTAACACTGGGAAGGAACGGTGGGAGGGAATGGCTACCTGCCATGTTCCAGCAGCCTTTCTTCAGTGCCAACAATGGACAATAGTGGATTTTTATCACCAAGAGTTTTCCTGGAAAACTTCAAGGGATGTGTTTCATATTAGATAGAAATGAGTCTTGAAATCTTATAGAAGTTGAAAGCTTCATGGCTGAGAGTGAACTGAGGTTATAATTACGGAACAAACATTACCCCCAGAAAGACAATGGAGCCAGCAGCCGTTGCATCTTAAGGGCAGCTAGGTCTTTCCTCTGGCAGACATTGGGCACAATAATGTGCTAGAACAAGAAACTGAGTGGAATATCATCAGAAAGATCTCTTCCTTCTTCCTCTGACTGTTTCACATAAATGTGTTGCTTTTCTACAGAAAAATAGGACAGTATTTTGAGGGAGGGACGAAGGCCTCATCTTTCCTAGTGGCTGGAGGTACTGGATAGTAAAGTCTCTCCAGAACATGGGGTGTCTGTATTCCAGCTCCATCTCTGACTCAGAAAAAAACAAATTCCTGATTACTTGCAAGACAAAGCAAATAGAGAATAGTTCAGATGTCTTCCAGTTTTTCTTTTAGTGTGACTCCTACATTTTTCCATGGCTCAAAATAATGGTGAACATCTGCTTGGCTAAGACATCTGGGACACTGCAGGAGGGAAACATCTTGAGAGGTGTCATAATCTACATCAATCATGTATGTAGTGTTGCTATGTTGTACTTTTGTAGTTCATGCCAAAATTCTCACCAAAACCCTCCAGAAATTGAACGGATACACCCAAAAGGTGGGAACCTTTCCCAGCTTCTGGGTCTTAGGCTGCACTTACCACATCCTCACTATGCATTAGAAAGAGACATGGGTGCACACGTGTCTGACTGTCTGCCCTGGTTTCCAGATGAGGGTCATATGGATAACTAGGCAACTCAGAATGGCAAAATGCTGTGGAGCTCACCCTCCCTACAGCTGAGACACAGCCAAAGTCAGCACAGACAGAGACTAGTAAATCACCATTGGCGCAGATGTGCTAATTGTTATGAGGACCAAAAAATGAATATTTCTGTAAATGACAGATGGGAATTTGCCTGGTCCCTATTCCTCTCCTCAAATAAGAGATAGTTCTCTCCTCAGATAAAGCCTTAATAAGCTGTTTCTTGAGGGGAAAGACTCTGTATGTTGTTGTGGTTTAACCCCAGTTGGCAACTAAGCACCACACAGCCACTCCCTCCCCCTCCCCCGGTGGGCTGCGGGAGAGAATCAGAAAAGAAAAAGTAAAACCCGTAGGTTGAGATAAAGACAGTTTAATAGCACAGCAGAGGAAGAGAAAAGAATAATAATAATTAATAATAATAATAATGATAAAAGAATATACAAGTGATGCACAATGCAATTGCTCACCACCCACTGACTGATGCCCAGCCTGTCCCTGAGCAGCGATCGCTGCTCCTCAGCCAACTCCCCCCAGTTTGTATACTGAGCATGACATCATATGATATGCAATAGCCCTTTGGCCAGTCTGGGTCAGCTGTCCTGGCTGTGCCCCCTCCCAGCTTCTTGTGCACTGGGCAGAGCATGGGAAGCTGAAAAGTCCTTGACTGGTATAAACACTGCTTAGCAACAACTAACATGTCAGTGTGTTATCAACATTATACTCTTGCTAAATCCAAAACACAGGACTATACCAACTACTAGGAAGAAAATGAACTCTATCCCAGCCGAAACCAGGACAATGTATAGATCTTTTGCCTTGTGATTCCAGGACATCTAGACAAAGAAAGCTTGATGAGAGCCAAACTTATTTTGCTGTTTGTTTTCCAAGGGTGTTGAATTGTTAGTACTGTGTTAGCAGTGTGTTGGGTCAGTCAATCAGTTTTGTTGTCTTGGCTTTAGTTTGTCTGAACAGATTCACAGATAATAAGTCATGCCTCCAGTAAATGGTTTGGACAAAACGGGTTGTCAAATGTTGTCAACCCAAAGTGGGCTGACATATGTCTGGGAGAATGACTAAGGAGGATGGACAGTAACCTACAGATCAGGGCACTCAGATGGAATGAGGAAGATCTGGGGTCCAGACCTTACTTTCTTCTTGGCCATATAACTCTTGCCTGGCAGACTTTATTGCAGCACAGGTTCAGTAGGACAGATCCTCTTTTTCCCTATTGGCCAGACTGTTCTGTATCTTGACAGCTCCTGCCAAGAGGAAGATGTTGATTGGAGTTAATAAATTTGGTGAGAAAACTAAATTTCATAAAATAAAGCACATGCACTGCCATGGGCTGTGTGCTGAGTTTTTTCTTAGAGATGCTCTGTTTAGCGCTTACCTGGAGTTGTACACGTGGCTTTAACCCCTAAGTCAGCAGAGAACACACAGACCCTCAACACGAAGGGAAAGGTAGGAGTTTGAACACGTGTGTGTATTTAATATTTCCCATTAGCTCTAGGCAGTTCCTTGATCTCCATGTTGGTCTTCTGGGGTCCTAACTCCAAAGGGACCAATGATTTCACTCTGAATTGATCTGTGATGCCCCACTGTTCATTAATAGGGTTTCCATTATCCAAGTTTGAGTCTCAGCACCCCTTTAGTCTGCCTGAGCTGTGCAAGGTCATGTCACTATGCCTGATCTCCTCAGGTACTCATGCGGATGCTCTGAGCTGTGCTTTTGTTACTGTGATGTGTGCTACCTTTGCCCAAGCATTGCATTTTAGCTGATATTTATGCGAGCTAAGCCAGACTGAAAATATACAGCTCAGTATCCCGGTTTAGGTCCCCCAACACTCCTGTGCCATTGCACACTAAGGAGAACCAGCGCCATGCCAGGCTACAGCGGAGACTGGGCATAGCAGATCAGTCCTCAGGCCTGACTGCAGTTTCAGGCTGCTCCCCCCAGTGAGCCCTGCTGGCTCAACAGCCAAATCATAAATCACATTTTGGTGCGGCTTTCATCTCCAAAACACATCATAAACATTAATCTTAACATCCCTGTTAAGTACCAGTAGGTTCAATGGTCAAAATTTAATAACTTACAGACATTCTATTATCCAAAACACCAGTTTCCCGCTGTGCAGAGCTGAAAATAACCCAGCACGTAGATGATGATATTTATTGCATCAGTATTACCTTATGAGGCAGATCCTGATGAATGTCTTGGGACATGCATCAGTTTGGTGGCAGCATTCAGAATTCTGTCCCATGTCCAGAGTGTTAAAACCAGGTGCTCTAGTATGTGAAAGCTGAACTGGTAAGAAAATAATAATAAAAAAAGACATTTTTAAAAACGATAGAGGTAGACTAGAGTTTGCTCTTGATTTAAGTAGCAAAAATCCGTTGATTTCATGCAGTGTTACATGTAGAAAGGCTGTTGTATGCGACTAAAGGAAAGCAATAACACCAGAAGTCAGTCTGGGTAAGTATAGCTGAATGCCGGTGTTCAGGCTGGTCCTCCTGTGAGGCTGAAGTCTGCCCTAAGGCAAACCAGGTCATTCTGCAGCATCATGTGCAGCAACGTTCTTTAGTGAGGGAGAGACCAGACACTTCTCTGAGGTTAAAACAGATTTTGAATGCAACATGTAGAAACCCATCCTGAACAGAAGTCCGCAAAAAAGGGGTTTGCAATCGCTGGATTGCAAAATGTTAGGCAGCTGGATTTCGCTCACATCAGGCTAGCTAGCTGCTTTGAAAACCACTGCTTCTTTGATCCCCATCCTAGCAATACTGTTGGACCTCTGCTGTACAATGAGCTCGAGGTCAGTAAAACATTTTTCAGTTGTGGTGGAAGCATTTAAGTTGGAAATTGTTAAATCAGGGGCACAATTCCACGGGTAGAAATTGAACTCTATGTGTGACATTTCTCTTCTTATTACACTTTAAAGTATTAAATCGTGCAGGTTTTTACTTCCATTAAAAACAAGTTGCCAGATTTAGCATTTTGTTACTTTGAAGTCCTTCTTTTATTCTCCCCCAAAGGGCTTTAACTTTCAGACATGGTTATCCTTAAAAATATATTTTAAATGTTGGTTTTGAAACTTTACAAAGGATATGGCATTGGAGAAATTCAGGATGGAATGACTTTCTCAAGGGGAACAGTCAAGGAACAGCAAAATATCTCAATTTTTCTTCCACCCCCACATTTCCCTTCAGTTTCCAGTATACTTAATTGGCTCTCAGCTCTTTCTACCTTCTGTACAGAGTTTAATGCTGAACTTTTAGGTAAGCTTTTCTTAGGATTAGTTTCTACTGAAACTGGTTCCAGAGGATTTGCCTGTTCCCAGCAGCAATCTGAGTTAGCAACACCTGTGGCTGCTCCTTTGCAAACATAACCATAATTAATATGTTAGAGCAATGTTCCTAAAATATTGAAAAGCAAGCCAAACTCTTACAGATCAAAGTGTATTTGTAATGGATAAGAGCAGTGAAGCGTCACTGTGAGACCACAGAAATGTGAAAGACACTTTGCTACACCTGGGTGCTCATCAATAGCTGTAGGGAGAGGGATAGGCTATGGAGCAAGTCTCCTCAGAGCAGCCAGCTGATTTGGTTTTGTATTTTTACTTCAGATGGAGAGCTGCGGCATTCCCCACTGTGGGAAATGCTCAAGGGGAGAAACAAAGAGTACCCAAGGGGATGTTTACAGACCTTCCACCTACTTGGTCAACTACAGGGGAGGCCACAGATGTGGCTCTTACTGCACTGGCCCTGGAGCCCATGTGAAAAGCATCTGTCATTGCAAGGACATCCACACAGCAGTCTGCCATCTCTAATGATACTCTCCTTCTGCCTCCAACCATACAGTGCCTTCAAATCTTATTCCAGCTCCCTCTTTCTACATGTTAAGAGGACACAAGACGAGGGCTAATCATCACCTTGCTTGCGTTACCTTCCATCAACAACAAAGAGAACAATCCATTACTCTGATTCTCTCATAGGTTATCTTGGCTTAGCCCCAGCCTTCTTGCTTCTGCTGAAAGTGTGAATATGACTGTCGTGGAAATGGCCAACTAAAAAGCAACTGGAATATATGTGTTTGTGAGCCAAGGCAGGTCCTTCTACACAGCCTGGAAAGTCTCAAGCACCATCGATGACATGACCATAAAGCCAGTGAGAGGAGACAGGAACTGCCATGCACCTCTGGAGTGTTTCAAAGTGATCAGCTCCAAGCAGAGCCCTCCCTTGCAGAGACCTCGTTGCCTGTGCCCATTGGAAGATGACCTGGTAGGAAACGTAACTGGAAAATTCTTACTGCCATTTTTCTTTCCATTTCCTTTTTCCCAAAAGCACTTAAATCTTCAGGGGAAGCAGGAAACTTTCCTTAGAATGATCTACTCAGTGACAGCTAAACCCCTCTGTGTCTTTGCAGTTACCACTGTCATTATTTATGCAGTATTTATGAAAAAATAATACAAATGGTTTCCGATTACACCAATACAGGAGAAGAAACATTTATAGATTGATGGAATTTCTTCTTCTTTTAAGATGAAATAAGGTTCTAGAGGTATATAATTTTAAATTATTTTAAATTCCCCCAGGTAACATTTAGAGGGGAATGACTTTGCCTGTTGCAAGTTCTCAGTCATGATATGTCTTCACAGACTTACAGTGTGTTAAAATATTTTTGTTCTTTCAAAAATAAAATTTTCTGTTAGCTGAAACTAACCCCCAATTCAGAGAGAACAATCTCTGCTGCTCAGACTTGCCATATCAAATTTCTCTTGCAAACTCAAAAGTTACATGTAATCTCCTTCTATATTCAATTTTTCTTTCTCTTGTTATCCTCCTCAGTAAAACTCTAACAGATAAGCCTTTCAGTCTTCGCATTCTTTGACATGCACAAGGTGGCACATGTAGAACTATCCCTTTTGTCTAGGCAGTCCTTCAAAGTCTGGACTGCTCTGTGACATCATGTGAAGTTTAAGTCAAAAGTAAATATGCCAGTAAGTATGCCTCACCTGATGGGCTAATGATTTTTGGGGGTGGAATGGTCTGTCTCATGGTGTTTCCTCTTGCTTGACTTCTTGTTCTGAGATGTTACAGATCCCAGGGGCCCCACCTGAATATGAGGCTTTGAGTTGTGCAAACTCACCATGATACTAAATATGGCAAGAAGTGCTACAGGAAGAGTCAGCTTAAAACTGTGCAGAAGTAATTTAGCAAAGGAGGTTAACATTATTCAGATTGTGCTTTGTGCAAAGGCCCTTTATGGGCTTCCTAGGCATGATGTCATTATTACCAATATTTTTCTCTTACTTGGGTATCTCCAATGCATCTCTTCTGTATTATAGTTTTTATATGTGCAGGAAGAGGAGAGGTTTGCTGAGCTGCCAGTTTGCTCACATCTTTGTCTACTCTGCTGACAAACATCCTGATGTGTCCTTGGTCTTTTTGAATTGATCCACCACAATTGTGTAATGCTTGGACTGAGATTTTCATGCTTCACGGTTTGAACTACTGAACGATGTAGAAAATGAGGAGAGTAAGAGAACTGAATAACATGGGGTATACAAGAGTCCGAACAAGAGGCAGAAGGTGGAATGCAGGTGTTTGAGAGGTGGGAGTGCAAACAGAAAGTCTGAGGAAAAGTACAAAATGTCAGAGTTTTGCACTTGGAAGAGAAGCTAAAGAAACCACATGGGAAGCAGTAAGGGGAGGAAGGGTCCAGAGTTAGGGGAAGGTTAGATGTGGATGGAGATGTGCCTGAAGATTTGGGAAAAGTAGTCCTCTGAGTACCAGAAGCAGACAGAACCTTGGGAAAGCCAAAGGCTGTTGCATCAAACCAAAAAAGAAAGCCTCTTGTTATGTACTAGGCACAATTCATACTCATTAAGGGAAAATGTGGTGCCATCCCATCATGGTAGAACTGCAGGAGATGTGCTGCTGCTACTCTGAGGACGTCTCCTGCATGTCTCTGAGGACCGGTATGGTGAGCAAAGTAGTCCCACTGCCACCAACCTGCTGATTCACAAGAAAACAGGGTTATAGTTCTGCTTTTCCCAGGTCTATTTTGGGTGCCTTGCCTTGCAAGGGGACAGAGAAGGGGTTTGTTCTGGAAGAATAATAGCATCTTGGTAGTCCATGATTCAGTCAATAACTATGCTTACTTAAATGTCTTGGTATGTAGATGGAGCAGGGTTTTTTTCTGAAAACCAGTCACTGAACTGTGTATCCTGGATGCTAAGAACAAAAAATTAGTATTAGTATTAGTGCTAGTATTCTGCGCTGCCCTACAAAAAATGTAAGACTGCCCTTTAAGAAAGAACTGGAGCAAGAGCACATATGAACAATTTTCTTCAACAAAACTGTCCTTTGCATGCTACCAAATGTAGTAAGGGGATCTTCCAAAAAAAGTCAAATGAGTCCCCCTGACAAGAAAAGTAAATGCAATTACTGTTATGAAGAATTGGATCTGGATCCAGCTGGAATTGTTTAGAGAAATGACAGTGAGTCAGTCTCAAGGAAACCAGTTTGAATGAGGTTAGGGTTTTGTAGAGTGACACACTGGTCCTTATCTTTCAGGATATTATCATCAGTCAAGGAAATTACATGCTCTTTTATATTCTTCATATAAAGACTCTGAGGTTATGATTGTGTTGGTTGGATGATTATCTAAGAAACAACAGTCAAGATTCCTTTTCCTCTCTAAGACTCAATCAGTACAGAAATACTCCTGGCAACTTTATAAGATGGTTGTGAAAAAATAAATAATAAAAAAGTCGGTCCTGACATAATTTAATTGTGTCCATTCTAGACAGAGTCTCAGCATGCTTTAATATCCTCTGAGAATAGCTGACTTACAATAGAACAGCTCATCCCAAGCTTTTGACCACCTAACTCTCCCACTGGCTGGAAGCATGAAAATGTCAATGCCAATATTTTCCATTGCTGTGTCTTCAGCTGCCATTATGCACCATCCAGGGTGAGTAACATTTTCAACTGCTGACAACAGTCACCATCAGATAGCATGAACTCGCTAACAAGGAGTTCCAAAACCTCCTGGTTCACTATCACCATCTCAGAGAGCATGAGGAAATGCTTCTGATAAATAACCATCCTAAAATGCCTTGTAGATAAACACCTTATGGCACCTTGACACAAGACAGTTGATAAATGACTGAGTGAAAAGACAGTGGGTACATTCAGATCATGTTTCCATTTTTTAAAATGGTACTTTTGCACTTTTTCAGAAGAGAAACCAGGGACTTCCTAACCTTACAAATGAAAAATACAGATGCAGCAAAGTGGTGGATTTAACCTGAGAGTAAGTATGTGTTAATTTCAATTCCTGAGAGTGTGCCGCATTAAATTGTTCTTGACAGAATTTAATAGGAATTTTGGACATTGTACATTAATAAATAAGTACTACCTTTGCTATTTTAACTGCAGTGGTTTTCCTTAGTTGAGAAAGCCTGGCTCTCTCACTTGATTTATATGATGCTATGTTAAAAAAAGGTAGTAATGATACGTGTGTTATTCATGTGCTTGGAAGTCTCAAAGAATTTTAAATATATCTTGACACGTATGCTCATAAATTGTGTCTAAGGTAGACATTTTGGCAAACTGGATATGGAATTAATGTTCTTGAGACTTCCAAACACCATTGATCAAAAATACTTTCAAAATTCTCCAGAACTCCAAACGGATTTCTTTTGAACCTGCCTGTGTGGTCAGTACACCATCTATCAAATTGTCTTCAGCTTACAGACGTAGTTCATGGGCCCAGGCTGTGTTTCAGTGCAAATTCTTCCCATCGCGAAGGCTTGATTTCATCAGTTTGAGACAGAGCAGTTGAGCGTGAGCCTCTAATGAAGCAATATAAAGAGTGAAACATGAGTAAGCACAGAGCTCAGCATTCCAAATGTGCATGTGTTTATGAGTTTCTTAGTGATGATCTTTTTATACTCAATCTAATGTGTGAAATGCAAAGGCTTTTGAAAGCAACATGTTTACTTTAAGCAGTGAGCCACATGGTTTCTGTGGGGTGGATTTGGAAGGATGCTCTTGAGAAGATTTGGAGAGGCAGAATCAAACACAGCAGCGGGCTGAGAGCAGGATTCTGGTTTTACTTCCCTATCTGTATATGGGCTTAACTCCTCCGGACCTTTTTTCTACAGATCTCCTATAACTGTTAGTATTACAGATGGTTTCAGGCATGAAGAGTAATTTTTCCTTACTGTCTCTACCGTGCTGACAGCTGTTGTAGCCTTCAGGTAAGAGTGTAATCCCAATAACATTGCTGCATTCTGATTTATACAACTAGCCCAAGTGGGGGCCATGAAGGTTATTTTCCTTAGGAAAAGCAGATGGCAACCTAATATTTCTTTGGCAGAAAGCATTATTCTGGATGCAGCAGTAACAAAACTGGAGCCAGTTCCCTTGCTTGCCATTCCAAGTCCTTTCCAGGCCAGTCCCCCTCCCAAAATGTGTCCTCGATGTCTCTCCAGGTGTGCTGCAAGGGCTTCCTTACCTACTGCCTTTTTGATGCTTTCTGCAGCTGGGTAGCTCCAGATCTTGGAGACCAAAGTGTTACTGGTCCTGGCTGCTCACCTCCATACCACAGCACGTTTCCACTGTAATTTAGAGAAGATAGAGATCTAATTATTTATAACAGGGTTTACTTCTTTTTTTTCCTACGAGGTCGTTCTATCTCCCACTGATCTGACCAAATCTCATTCAAATGTTCTTCTTGCCTGATTACCTTTTCAGCACGTGGAAAGGGTCTTTCTGTTTATCTCTGATGGGTCTCCATTGTTCCTGCAAAATCTGCTCTGTTTGGTTCCTGGAGGTAATTTCTTTCTAGTACAACTATTTCGGTGTCTGATATGATACTCCTTGGTTTTTGTGGCAGAAACCTGAAATAGTCCTGTGACACCTTTCTGGGTGATCCTGCAGCATTCAGAGCCGTCTTCCAAACTTTATTCAGCCTGTCCTTCCTCATAGCTCTTCCCACACCAAGCAAAATACCTCTTCTAAGAGTTCCCTGTTTGAATAGGCAGGAAACCTTTTATAAACTGAAAATATCTTCTTCAGCAGAAATTAGCATTTTTTCAGCATTGCCCTATAGAAGGCTTGTATAAGATCCACACTTCTGTGTTTCTTTTCAGGAACCACATCTGAGAATTTATGAAGGACCCAAGTTTATGCAACACTGTGGAAAGTGCCGTGATATATTTTACTCTCTTTTTGGAGTGTTTTTCTATTCAAAGGAATGGAATATACAGTTCCCAGTCTTTCTTGGGAGGTTTGATGCACGTAACCAGATGAACTGCTATTGAACCTTACTACTACACGGTCAGATTGCTGGTGCAGAGGTGAGTGTGAGATTTCTAGATTCACAGAATCTAATAAACAGGACAAAACACTTTGAATTCAAAGTTTAAAAGGCTCAGGGGGCATCTCCAGTATTAGTGTACCTGCGTTTCTGAATTTCTTTCAGGGAGCACACATGTTAGTGCTTACAGTGCGAAGACAATGTTAATAAATGAACAGAAAGGACTGGGAGGAGAATTTGATTTACTGCAGGGAAGTAAATTTCCCAAGGAGAACTTGTTACTTTACCTGGCAGTGCCTAAGTCTGTATCACATTTTCTCCATGACTTGTATGTAAATTCAAAACTCCAAGTAAGCCAAAAACTCCACAGAAAGCTGTGTGTCGAAAAATGTTTGTAGAGCTGATTCTTCCAGAGAGCCTCCGTTTTCTTTCTGTAAGAGGAGTTTTCTCCCTCCCACTGGGTTTCATAGCAAATATCCTTTTAAACTAACTCATGTTTCTCTGCGTTCGCTTTCCTATTGACAGCCCACTTGCTTTGCCATCAGAGAGCAGTAGTGAAAATAGCAAGTTCTGCTCAAAGATTTTAAAATGCTCCGTGGTATTATCTGGGTTTAAAAAAATATTCTGACAATGGCAAGCTTAGCCATGCAAAGCCTGCTCCACGGGCCTCCCAGATGGGACAGGCTCTTTCCCCACAGTAAAAAGCTGTTACTTTAAATCACACCAGGCCTTGTTCTAGTGTATTTTCCCCTTGTTTGGGGCATTTTCAATTTTTAAGACCAACACAACAGGCAAGGGTGTCCCCCATTCCTAAACATAAACAGGAATCCTCTACCATTCCCTAGGGTAAGGTTTCTGTGCTTCAGGCTGAATTGACCCCTGCTGCTTGTTCAAGTCAGCTCGCTCCTGAAGTTTTGTTTCCCTCTGTCCAGCTCCCTGGGCAGAAGACAAGCTTCCACTGAAGACACATGATGCTCTGTCTGGCCAGCCAGAGATATATAACAGTCTTGGCCATGAAACAAAGAAATTTCATAACAATAACTTCTATGTGGTCCATTTCCTAAATTTTGTGTGTTTGCCAATTTTTCTCATGTCTCCTTCTCTCTCTCTTTAAAAAAAATTAAAAAATAAAAAACTGAGTTTCATTGTTTCTCTGTTAGCTCAGGAGAGCCATGGGCCAAGTTAGAGTCCCTTTGCTTTATATGTGCCAGGGGTGGAGCAGATCATCAGGACTCATGGATACCGTCTTCCAGCCTCCTTGCTACCGCAGGCCCTTCTCCTGCTGAGAGACTGTTGACTGGAAAACTGGAGCACCAGTGCAACTTATTCCATGTCCTGAGGTATCCTGGGCCTTTCTTCTCTGATTTAAGAGGCATGTCTCAGTTCAGGCAAGCATCCCTATGTTAGTCTTTTAAGCTTTGCGATCTTTCACTGAATCTAAGCCCACATGAGCTGAGATTGCAAAAGTCTCCTTGGACTTTCTCCCTTTTACTTAAGGTCTTCTTCTCTCATGCTTTCCATCCAGCTGTAACCTGTTATCTGTCTGGCAGATCTCAGGCAGATTTAGATGAACAGTACAGTAGGTGTGTTGTGTACGACTTTCAAAGCGGGATGATCAGAGTGATTCTGTTTGGACTGGCATATAAAACCCCCAACCAGCTTTTTGGGATGCGAGATTGGCTGACATATGTATGCCTTCACAAAAGCCTGACCCTGAGCTGACACTTACCTTCTCTCCCATTTGGTGTTCCCAAATAGAAGCTGGAGTAGAAAGAACCACCAATGTGAAAGTCCTTTAGATGGTATGAGTCCACATTTGTTTTATTTAGCAAACGGGGGGTGGGGGTGGGTGGGGTTTGTTTCTTTTTCTTTTCAGCTCCTTAAGCCCTTGTTTCAGCTGAACTGTATTAGTAAATTTCAGTTGAAAAAGGCCTCCCATTTTTGAGAAGCTTTGTGATTCTTTATATCCCATTGCTCAGCATTATGTTGATCCGTTACTGACTGCAACTTGGAAATCCCTAAAAAACTGAGTGTCACAATCTGTGACAGCAGAGCAGAGGCAGAAGAACCACCTTACACTTTTTTTTTTAACACTTTTGCCCTAAACTTCTAATATTGGCCATTGTTAAAGAAAGGATACTCTGCTACATGAATCTTTAGTTTCTCTTAGTGCAGTTTTCTGAAGTTGTTTTTTATGTGCTGGTTGAAATTGTATTTACTTTAGCAGGGGTTTTCAGTCTGCTCAGCCACACTTGATGCTACCTCCAAAGACCTGGTCATATTTCTGTCTTTTCTGGGAAACTACAGAATTTTGACTCGGTTCCTTTCCAGAGGCTCCAACAATTGTGTAGATCTTGTTTTAATTATTTTCTGGCTATTCTTGAGTTTTGTGAGTACCTCCATTATTTGTTCCAGTTTCATTGCAGATACCAGCTCAATCTTTCTCTCTTGGGAAACCTGATTCCTCTGCTGATATTTGCCTGTCCCGTAGCCAATATTTTTGTTGTGCAAGATTGTTTTCACTGGAAGGAGAAAATGGTGACAGGTATTTCTTGATTGCAAGCATGTTTGCTTATGGAGAATGTTCACAGACACCTGCAGCAATGACCTAGGAGTCAGTGTCCTTGCTCATAATGCCATTTTTCTTCTCCAGTAATTCTACCCTTTTTGGTGTTTTTATTTTATAGGTACTCTTTCTGTTGTTTTCTACCTGCCACTGGTTTCTTCTGTCACTTGTGGAGATACATACAAGTCTACCAAGCCATGAGCACTGCTTACAGTGTGTATTCCGTTCCCAGCCAAACCACCAAAGACAGCTTAATAGATATATCAACTGTCATGTAGATTAGTTACATGAACAGTAACTTCTCTTGTTAAACATAAGAGCATTTTTTCTGCTCTCCCATATATCCTAAATAAAAGGCTGCTACCAGTTCCATCAGCTTCAGAGAGGCTTGGAAATGCCTGTATACCAAAGACGCTACCCTTTGAAGCATTGAATCTGCCAGCAGAATAATGAGAGAGATTTGGGCTCCATCCCAAGCCTTCATCCAGACCTATTGGGTGGCTGATAGTGTCTTAGGCTTAATATGCCTTATTTTCCCATTCTGAGGTACTGAGATAGCAGTAATAAATTATTAGTTAGTCATAAAGCTATAGATATTAGTGTCTATGAAGTGTATTTGGATCCTTCACTGGGATCAATCTAGAAATGCAAAACTAAATTAATCAGAATGGTGACAGGCACAATTTGTAGGTTACAAGCAGATACACATAATTTTTTTTTTCATTTTCTTTGAACTGGAGGAGACACTCTGCAGACCTCAGAGGTGGCCTCTTCTTTTTGAGCCTTCAAGTCTTTCCCCATGGAGCTTGTGGGAAATCACTTCTGCAACGTTGCTTCATCTGGAAGAAGTACACCAGAGAGTCAGATCTGAGACACTGGCCTTTGCAGGTCTTTCTCCCTCCACACTTAAAAGTTTTGCTCTGTTCTAGATACACAGGACAATTATGTAGCTATCAAAGAGGAAGGAGTTAAAACAATTTAGCTAGGCAACAGGTGAGCAACAATGTCATTAAATGCACAACTGGAGGAGTTTAGAAATTTGGAGTAACACCTTTACTTTAGTGAAAATGTGAGTGTATGTTTGTGAGGTAGGGAAACCAGGCGGTGTTCCCTCAGTAGTGTTTTCTCATGCGCCGACAAGAATAAAAAGAAACTAATATATGGCTATTTTTCTAATGGCAACAGGAATTCTACCAAAGTTTCCACCCCTGTGCTGACCTGAGGGTTTGGACAGCTGAATGCTGATCCTTTGCACCCAGAGATTTTGCAGAAAAGATGTAGTGTAACTTCCCACCAGGTCAGTGCCTTCTCTGCTCACGCAGCCAAGTCCTTGCTGCTGACCTGTTCATCTGTTGGCACCAGCACACACTTCCCCTCCGTGCTGTACCTCTGGGGTCAGCATGACCTGGGCTGTGGCTGCAACAACAACTCCTGGCTATCCCTGCTCGTTGGCCCCAAATAGGCCCTTTGTCACTACAGCTGATATTTTTCCTGCTTTAACCTGGCAGGCGCTTCTCTTGATGAATTTCTTCTCTTGACCCTTGTTCTCAGCTCGCTTGGTCTGAACAGACATTTTTTTCCTCAGCTAATGTGTGATGGAGGATGGTGTTTTGCCTCCAGCTCGCTGATAGCTCTGGTTCCACCCTTAATGCCCTGCTTGAGGCTCTAAACTTCTCTAACCCCTTTCCTCTCTCCTGTGAATGTTTTAGATCTCCGTCTATTTATTTTTTCCCAGATTTTCAGCTTTACATCTTTTCCCTTTTCTAGGATGTTCTTTTCCACTGAACTCTAAACCCTTTCCTTGCCTTTACCATTCTCTTTTGCTTCTTCAAGCCTACAAGCACTCACTCACCCATCTGGTCTGGGGATGGCTCTGAAACATCTTTCTTCTCCAGAATTATCTTCTGAAGGAAACTGGCTCTGAACCGACACTGACCTTTTCCCAAGGGGCTAGGACACATGTTTAAATTTCAGTCCTTTTCTTTCTTTTTCTTTCAGTGACGTTTCTTGTGGTAACATCTCCCAAAACACAGGCAGGTTTTTCTAAACTGTCTTTCTTAATTGTTTTCAGATACAAATGATGCATCTTAAAACTCACAAGCCATTAGTAATTGAAGGAACTTTTGGCATGTAAAAAATGGTGTTTAAATGCTGAGAGGAATCTGGCAGAACATTACTGCCCTACCTTTCCAAATGTTGCAAGATATTCTTGGCTTATTACATATTATATAACAGAGCCTTTAAACATGGATTATCTTTAGAAAGAAAGTCAGTGATTATTGTCAAACTGCAGTGATGAATTAGCTGAAGCTGATGAGATGCATTTGCAAAAGGAACTGACCGAGAGAAGTGAGAAGTAGCCAGCCTGTTTTGGGAATAACAATGTTCTTAAAGATAAGTAAATAATGCATGTGATCCCACATTTATTCTTCTCTTGGAATGCTTTTTCTGACTTCAGAATAAACAGAACCTTTGTTTACATTACAGCTGTCTGCTTTTCATAGGGCTAACTAAGGACTTCTGCCTGTCAGTATAGCAAAGCTATTGGCCAAAACTGGGGCCATGGCAAGATAAAATATCTTTGGTTTTCTATTGGAAATCCTGCCATACAAGCAATTTCTGACCGATGGAGTCAGTGTAACTCATGGTTTTTCTAGGACTCTTACTGGCATCAGGAGAAGACAAACATTGGGGGCAAAGTTAAAGGAGCAGAATTTTTGTGCCTTGGTTTGCTCATACATTTTGAATAGATGCTGCTTCTGAGTGCTAAGATTTTAGTCTTCAAAAAGAGTAAAAGAATATGTCTTGGATGAACAATATCATGCTCCCTGTAGGGATATTTGTGCACCCTACTCTGACTTAAAAAAATTCTTTTAAAACTGGGAATACTTTACCCGATTTCTTACTTTACTTAGCATTAGGGGCTTATGATTTCTCGGAGGAGTAAATTATAACCTACTTCTTCTGTGAATATTTAATAATTCGATATTTTGTGCATATTTAAGGTACAGGTTAAATATGAGTCCGGCCAAAACTCCCATTCCTGCTGATGAGATTTTGCCCTTTTGTAACTAGCAGCTTGCCAAAGAACGTGGTGGATTCTCTGTTGCATATAGTCTTTAAATCAGACTGCATGTCTTTCCGAGAAAGATGCCCTGAGTCAACCGCAACTTATTGGAACTGATTTAGGAATTGCTGGGCAACCTCCTCTGGGCTATGCTCTGCAGATGTCGGAGTAGGTGAGTGCAAAGTTTCCATGTGATCTTAAAATCTACAAATACATGGCTGATCTTTGAAATTCCAGGGTCTTAAAAAAGTTTTTCTTTTTTCGTCAGGGAAGTTTTAAGATCTTTGATGTGCTAATGAGTCGTCTGGCTAGATGATAAATCTCAGATGAAAGAAGTAGATGGTGAGTTAAGACTTCTTTCTCACCTCTGCCTGGGAGCTATGGCACATATTAGTAACTTCCTTAATAAATAGTATGTGTGTTCATGGGATTGGGCATGATTTTAATTGCAGCTCAGTAGGAAGCTGTTTTCCTATTTTATGAAAGCTCTCTTGGTTTTTCAAAATGTCCTCATGCATTGCGAAGCTGAAATCGTACCAGCCTTTCGCCTCCTTCTAGCTTAAAGCCCAGGGTTTAGGACTCTGGGGTTATAATACCATGTCCTTGTTCTGGGTCAGACAGAGCAGGAGACTGATCTTTTGTCTTCCAAACCTTTCTGACAGAGTTGGGCTGGGGACTATGGACTGTTGCCCGGCAAAATTCCATCTCCTTCTCATTTTGTATAGCTGCTCTATCCTGGACCCTGAAACTTTCCCTGGGGAAACTGGCCAGTGCTTTCTGGTGAAAATGCCACTTCTGACAATGTGATATTTCTTCGCAAACACTTTCCTCCCCAAATAGTAAAATATTTTGTCAGAAAATTAATGGCCAAGTCTACTAGCAATGATAGCAAAAAAAGCTACACTCAGATATATGGAGAGATCACTTAAAGCTGTGGTGCTTTAAGAATCTCAAAACCTTTGTGGACCACCAGAGATAATAAATCACAACAACTGTGAAGGTTGAGATGAAAACACTATAGAATACCATACAAATTGTGTCTTCTCTTTTAAGTGTTCAGAAGTTTTTTAATGAATATGTTTACATACTTTTAAATCAGAATTTTCTGTCAATGCTAGTATATACATAGAGAAAAGAAAAAGAACAAAACTTTTTCACGTCATAATCAGATTTATTAAGTGTAAACAAATGTCCTTCTCAGTCTGTCTGTAGCCGGCAGTGCAAAATTTTAACTTTGCAGAAAGTATTTAACATAATGTGTGTAAATATTATGTTAAAGGTTTTGCGTCCTGTTTTGAACAGTGGCAAAAATTTCCTTTCGGTCTTTAGGTTTTCCACTAATTTCTTTCATATTAAATCAGAGCAGGCTAAAAAAACTGCTGATCAGATCTTTACTGAGCTTTATTGTAATGTAGTTTAAGTGGATGCAGACGGCTGGTTTTTCTTTTTCTTTATTTCCTCTTTTTTTTTCCTCTCCATGTCTGAAATATTATAAAGGAGACTGAAGTTCTTGTGGCATTAACATGAGAGTCTCAAAATGGGCCAAAAAAGAAATATTGTAAAAATATGTCATCCAAATCAAATACTGTGTGAATAAGGGAAACTGGAGAGGTTACAATTGTGGTTCAAGGTTTTACATGCAAGGTACCTCAAAAGTTAGCTAAATACATTTCAGATGGATGTAAAATGCAGAGGAAATGTGTTAAGTATCTTTCCTCAGTGAGATCTCGAGCCTGGCTCAAATAACAACCTTGGAGGTCAAGTTCCCATGTGGGTACCTATGGGGTGGTGGAAATAGGCTCAGATCCCCCTCTCCCTTCGACAACAGCATCCAGCTGGTAAAAAGGCAGAGGATCTGCTATGGCCTGACAGCACACTGTGGACACCTTTATGCTCACCTGCAATCAAAACCCTGAGGGTGCCCAAGAACTATATTGCAGTATATGGAGCCTTCAGGTTTCCTTACACCGGGCAAAAGCTTTGGCTACTGACTGCTCATGGTGCTTAACAGTATAATTGTCTTAATTATGCTAAATTGCACTGTGTAGTCCCTTAACAATTATGTGGGTTAGCAACAGTATTAAATGACAAAAATGACATTAATGCAATTGCAGCATTGTCTAGCAGAAGCATGAAAGTCAGTAAATACCAGAGCCTGCATAGGTTTCCCGTAACGAAGTGCTCTCACCACTGCACATTCTGGCAGCTGCATGCGACTTCAGCACAGGGGGTGATCATAATATCACTGATTATGCAAAAAGTCTTCATTTATGGGATCACTCCACCAAAATGCTTATTTTTAAATATTCACTAAATAGTGAATGTTTGGGCAAAGAGTTTTTAGCCAGTGGTTTCCATCAAAGAGCTGATGTTGGCTATCAGAACTTGACTGAAGGGTTTTCAGCTGGTTTTGAGTATTGCTGTGAAATCTTACTATTACTTTCACAAAGCTGGTTGAATTCAATAGTCCAGGACAGTTTTCATGAACAGATTGTTTTTAGGGGTGCAGTTCTGGTCAGTTCTTTGACCACATTGCTTTCCTTGGGAGCCAGGGACACAGAGCCTTGAAACGAGAGTCTCAGCAGCGAAAATCGAGGAAGAAATTCTGGTGGCTAAAATCTCAAAATTTTTTGCAAGTGTCTAGTTTGTGACCCTGCTAAGATCTTCCTATTAACTTGGGTACTGCGGACCAGTTTCCTTCCTCCCCTGTCTGAGGCAACAGAGCTGCCTGTGGCAGCCTCCCCGGACAGATGGGCTCTCGTTCTCAGGAAAGGTGCAATTCCTCCCCCTTTTCCAGAAGGGTCAACCTGCTACAATAACTCCAATGTGGTAAAGAGGTAGCTTCCTTCCCTGTTGCACTATCTGCAGTATTATCTATTTTAATATAAAATATATCAATTGTATTTAATAATTTAAATATTTTAAATTTACTGTTTTACCAGACAATAATATATATTGCATTTGTGCAGCAAGCTGTGAGCTACAAATGTGACTCTTCTGCCATCCACTGCTTTCCATATAACTTATCTGAAATCTGCATTGTTTCAACCCCTGTGACTGGCAACAAAAAAGACTGTAGCTCAGACGAGCAACCACACATGAGTATGAGCTTCAGGGAGGCCTAGAAAGTTACAGAACTGAGTGCCAGCTTTTGTGCTGTACTGTGTTAAGGCCAAAAGGAGGCTATACATGTATTATTTAAATATTTGACCAGCTTCACCATGAAATAACATCAGGAGTGAACAGAAACTAGCTTGTTCTGATTGAGTTTTCATGTTAGGGTTCTTTAAGGGTTTGTCTAGGATCCTCTGCAGCTAGCAAGCTTATTACATGTCTATTTTTAAAAAGATGGTTATAGGTCATGGGTATGAAATAACATGGCCACATCAATGAATCCCATCTTAAATATTAGTAAAGCATTTATGCTTGTTGTCCTAAAGTGCTGCTAAAATCCAGAGCAAGGCCCTTAAGCTAAGCTACTTGATTGACTGTCTCTGCCAGTGAAACCATTTGTAAAAGCTAGGATTAATTTATATTATCTCAAAGTAATAACAAATTGTGGAGAAATATTTTTTCACTTAACCATCTATGGAAAAATGAGTGCATTCCTCTTTTCATGTTCTGGGGTAACCTGTAAATTAGTTCCTTAGGTATTTATAAGGATAGCTCAGTGTGTGGGATTTGCTCGTAAGTCCTCCTGAATTCTAGTTTGGGTTTCCTTTGGTGAAGTGAGCATACATATCCCCAAGTAAGCCATCTGGACACACCCTGTTCAGTCTGAAGAATTTAACATTCCTGTAAGGTTTAAGCATTCCTAGAAAATTTTGGATTCCCATACAAATTGTATTTACATTTTTTAATAGTGTGAGTGTAGCCAAGATGGACTCTATCTGGAAGAGGTCTCCCATTTATCAACTGAATACCTATTCTTTGAGTGGTGAAGAGGGCAAACCTTAGAAAAGCAAAGAAAATCTGTTTGAAAGGAGGAAAGAGAGGTATTTTCTTAAGATGGCATGCCTTCTTGCATTTGAAGTCACATTTTATAGAGTATATGGCTAAAGTTCAACATTGTGTGGTCTGAGCTTGGCTTCTTTTGGTAAATAAAAGCATACATTCAATGGATGGACCTTCCTTTAATTTCAAATTCAGCCTCAAACTCCCTCCAGAGTTTGGGGAATTTTGCTCCCAGGGTTATGACCAATAAGCTGAAAAAGGAGGGAGCTGTATGCAAAGCTCCAGGATTTGATATTTTGGGTTGAGGACATCTCTACCATTTAAAAATCCTTCCATATACAATCCCCTCACAACAGACTAACTAATAATCTACAAAGACTTACAAAAATGTATTGAAAAATGAATGCTGTGTTTGTATCTGGGTGTTAGCTTTTTAAAAAAATCTCAGTCTCTCCTCCTGAACTCACACTCAGTAGTGCTTCTGCAAGCACTCAAATAAAACTTTGCAGTTAAAGAATTGCTTTATCAGCCAAAATGATCTATAAAAAAACTTGAGGAATTTTCTGGTGAGTAAAATATTGTACTGCAAATATTTGCTCTGCTTTAACCTGGCATTGTTCCTGCTCTGAATCTATTGACAATCTGGGGGGAAAGACACGTTATCGTTTTGAGCTATGTCTCAGTATTCCTGGCCTAGTTTCTTTACAGAATATGTTACGGCAGCAATTCCCTAAAAAATGTCATTTGATACTTTGGTACAAGTGGAACAGTGGTGTCAGCTCTATTTCTTTGCAAAATACCTTTGCTGTGGACACAGATCGCAGCAAGTACAGCTCGTTTAAAGCCAGAAGACTTTCTCTGGTTGCAGCATTACTCAGCTTCCATATTTAATGTGTCCATCAGTTGCACACTTGACAATTACTCTTGTCCGAAAATAAATTTTAAAAAAAGATAACTTACTGGTTGAAAAAGTGATTTACATTAAAGAACGAATTCCCGCAGTGCATTATAGGTATAGCTGCGGAGGGAGTATGGATTAGGAACCTTGCCAAGGTCCCAAATTTATCTGTCTTAGGCAACTTCATGACTCATTTTGACTGCAGTTTTATCTATTTGTGTTCCACATTTTGGGTGTCTGCTGCGGGCAGTGGTTCCCTCTGTGCTCGTGGCAGCTTCAGAAGGACAGTAGTCAGCCTCAACACCTGGGGCAGTCTGCAGTGAGGTGCACTTTGCTCTTTTCCTCCAGCAGACACAACCTCCAGCCTGAGAGAGAGAAGAGCTTTACAGTCTGAGTTCTCTCTTGCCCTACCACTCTCAAAACCTAATTTTAATGGGCTTGTAGATTAATTTATTTGTTTGCAGGAGAGATTCATTTGAGAGAATGGGCTGGGTTCATTTGTCACACCCATGCAAATCTGGAGTAATGGCTTTTGTCTTGGAAATCACTCTAGATTATGCTGCTGCAATAAACCAGGAGTTGGCTACTGTGCTCTTCCCAATCATAATTTTAATTCCAGCACATACTTGTATGTGCACTGTGGTAAAATTAGAGAAAGAAACATCTGGCAAACAAAATGATTACCAAATAGATGTTGCCCATTGGCCCTGATTTCACACTCAGGATATTTAAAACAAATGTTCTGGTGTTATTGAGATCTTGACATGTTTGTGTTTAGCTCGTCGGGTCAGCTGAAATTGCCTGTGTTCACAGTGATCCCTGATGAGAGATGCTTTGAGTCACAGATTATTTAGACTATTCTCAGTATGGGGTACAACTCAAAGCTCCTTAGCAGCGTGACTCTCATAACAATGATATAACCCAACAGCAGGTCCTCTGACCTGCCAACACGCCCGTCACTTCCAGGGAATTTGTGTAGCTAAACAAAATATTTGTGAACTAGTGGGAAAACAGGAGTCACCTGCAATGAATCTGTCTTTATTTTAAGGACAGACAGCACTCTGCGGCCTGTTCTGATTTCCTGGCATATTGTACCAGGATTTTGTGTGGAAATAGACCACAGCTCAAGGGATGCCAACAGTTTTCTTTTCCTCTTGTCTCCTCCCCATTTGGAGATGAGCACATGCACAGTTTGGTTTGGCAACTTTTGGCTGCATGTTAAAGGTAGGATGGAGCCAGCCTCTCTGCTCAGGTGTTAATTAAATGATGATGAACTAGGCAGTAGAGTCCATAGAAGAGACTCACAGGTAGGGCAAATTGGCATTTTTGCCATATCAAGTCAACAACATATGTGTACAGGGAAATGGGAGGGAGAAGAAAAGGGTAAGAGGATGTCTTTGTTTGAGGGCTGATAGTCTCCAGAATCTGAAGACAGGTGACTTCACCAGGAATAAGCACACATGCATGCTCCAACCTACCTTAGACTTTCCCCTTGTTGGTGAACACATATCTCCTTTTTTATTCCTCTTGAGCACAAAACCTTCCCAGCAAATCCAGCTTCCCGAAACAGGATCACCCTTTCCCCTCATCCCAACACAGTGTAGAAAGTTGCTCTTCCCTCTCACCCACTCTGAGCTCAGTTTGTCCTTGTTAACACAAACAGGAGCAGGCAGCTAATACCTCATGTCCTGCAGAAAATACTTCGCTTTTCCATGCGTGATTCGTTCCTCACATGTAGTATGCATCTTTGCCTCCAGACAATCCACTCTTCCCTTCATCTCTTTCCTTTGTATGGTGCTTTGGAGACTGCCAAACCCACCGCCTAGAGTAGGCTGTGCTCATTAACTTCTGGCTTTATAACATGTTCTCACCTGACACCTCTCTCTGTTTTTTTTTACTGTCCAGCTGGGGCTGGCTTTCTGGATGAGAGTGACAACAGTTTGGAGCGTTGTTTGGGTTTTTTTGTCTTTACTGGAATAATTTCTCCATTCAGGGAAGGCTAAGTCAGTCTTGGTAGGCTTGTAGGGGCCTCAACCCAAACAAAGTGAAGCATTCAGGCTCAGCCAGTCAGAATCACTTTAGTGGATCCATAATCTACAAGAACATGCAAATTTGGTCAAAATGAAACACTTCAGAAAACATATTGATTTTGTCAGCACTTTGGTTTAAGAAAATAGGAAGGAGGAAGAATTTCAGTCTTGTTGAAATGTGCTGTTTTTAAAATACTGCTATTTTGTTTTTTTCATTTCAGAGAAACTTTTCTTTGGCATTTTAACATTGTGTTGTTTTTTTCTAACAAAATCAAAGTAAAAATCAGAAAAGAACTGGTCTTCTGTGTTGAATTCTGAAGCTTGCCGGTTTAATTTTAAAATAAATGAAAATATGTATCTAAATCAGCAGCAATCAGAACTTGTTTCAGCAGAGATCCACACTAAGCCAAAAAGCTTAGGCAATATCCCTACCAACTCCCATCATCCAGCTCTGTCTGGGGAAAGTGGGACCGCAGGGGATTCAAATAACAAATTAACATGGAATCATTACAAGTAATTTAACTTTTGAAATGAGATATTTCTGCACGAACAATAGATACAGCTTGAACCCCCTTCTTTCCCACAACTGTCAAACATGCTTGTTTTTATGAGGCCTAGGATAAATTCAGTTTGACTGCTTGATAACATCTTTTTGGTATCAAAGCAAGTGAATGTGGCATGGATTCTGAGAAATAACTATGTACGTGCAAAATCCAAACCTGACTGTAAGTAAGTAGGTAAGGCTGCTTAAAACAGAACAGATATTCTGTCAAAGATCTCCCACTCAGTTTTAATTTTATTTATGTGTACTCAGAGACCATTTGTTTTTATCAAACAGGTGTGTTGGAATACTTTTTTATACTGACTTTTATGTCAGCCTTTTGCATTCTCCCTGAATTTCTCTTCACCTTCCTTTTTATATCAAGATTTGAAGACTTTTTCAGTTTAAATATTTTTTCTAAAAAAAACCCCCAACAAACCAGTACTGAAAAAACATGTTTTTATTAAAATCTGTTGATGTTGACAACATTTGATGACTTCTGAGTGATCA